>NC_046164.1:22630259-22966509 GCF_011064425.1 Rattus rattus
ACATGCTACAGTATGTTATGGAAACCAGATTGCAACCTGCAGGCATCTATACTCTGCACTTTGTTGTTCTCAGGGTCGATCTCAAGGTAGCAGTGGGAAGCAGCAAGCACCTTCGCTGGCTGAATGCTTTCCCTGGTGTACACTCCCATGTTTGCATGCATGTGCTTTCGCACACTGGTTTTTTTTTTTTTTTTCTTTCTTTTAAAAGAAGGTTTTGCTGTGGAGCCCAAGCTAGGGTTTGAACTGAGCCTCTCCTATATGCCCTACCCTTTTTTTTTTTTTTTTTTTCTTGCCCTATCCTTAAGAGTATATTCATCCTTCCTGGTGGCTATTGAGTATTTAAGAGTTCCTGTTTTTGTAGCCATCAAATTTCAGTTTCCCTTCTACTTGCACGGCTGTGTGGCTATAAGCAGATTTGTGTCTTTTAGCTTTCTCATTTTTGAGACGAGGCTAATGAGGTACACATTGGCCTTTGAGAACTTGGTTTTGGATCATGTATGGATTTTAGAATGAAGCTGGTACTAATTTTAGCACTAATTAATCTGATGGCGTTAGGTATAGACATAAATTTGCATTCATAATTAGTATAGAATCTTATTAATAGAAAAACTGTCCAGAATTACAAAATGAATTCAAGTAAAGTATTTCACACTTGTGACTCCAGTGCTTGGGAGGCTGAGGTGTGGTGATTGTAAAGTTAGCAGCTAGTCCTCACTGTTTGGGGAAACACTGCTTTGAAAGGGGAAAAAGAGAAGTGACATCATCAAACAAAGGGAAATAGTTTCAGCCTCTATACCTTCATGACTCATTGACATCGGTGCACATTTGCATGTTCTGTTTGCTTCCTGGATGTCCATTGCGGGTTTCCTTGTTTTTTCATAACCTGCTAGTTTTTTTCTGTGTCTCCTGGTTCTTTGCACATGAGGCTCTGCAGAGAATCCAGAATCTTCTTTTCCATCTTTGCTACTTGATGAACTCTAATTTCATATTTTCCCAATTACAAACTGGAAAGTTACCAATATTCTTCCTATTTATTGCTATTTATTTTTACATTTTTAAACATTGGTGGATTTGTGCATATGTAAGAGCATGGAGAGAGCAGAGGACAATTTCTGTAGTTGGGACCCCCTTAGTACATCAAACCTGGCAAGACTTGGTAGCTAGTACTTCTACCCGTGGAACCATCTTGAGAACACATAAGTATCTTTGTTACATTCCAAGCTCGTGCTGACGTCTAGTTATCTGTATTTGAATTAATAATAAACATTTTAAGTGTGTTAAAAATGACCACCTAAAACCTGCTCTTCCTGCGGTTAGGGTGCATAGTTTTTTTTAAAAAAATCTCAGCATTCAGGAGGCAGAGGAGAGATGCTCAGCAGATAAAAACAGTGGCCAACATCTTGGGTTGGTGTCCCAGTACCCACATGGTATAGTGCCGTGGCTTGGATGTCCTCCTCTGGCTGAGGAAGTGCTCGAATCACTAATGGTTCCCAAATAAGCTGCAGGCAGAATGAACACTATACACAAAAGTAAACAACAAGATCCTTTTTCTCTTTCCATAGTCTTCCTCTTTTGGATTCTTTTTTTCTCTTTCTTTATTAACTGACAGAAGATCTCACTGTCTAGCCTTCACTATCCCGGGGTTTCCTTTATAGACCAGCCTGGTCATCTCTGCCTCCCAAGTATTGGGGCTAAAGGCATGCACCTTCATCTCTTGCTTGGTTTGTCTTATTTTTTCTTCTGTTGTTGTGTACTCCTGTCTATAAATAAGATAAGACTTACATCTCACAAACAACTTCCTTACTATTGCTTTGACCCACACTCAGTGTTGCTTGCCACTTGTCTGGATGATTACAGGAACTGTCTGTCCCCTCCCAGTCTTTCACTGCCTTAAGCAGGCCATTTCACATGAAAGCAATCTGGGCATAGAATTTACTTGCCCGGCTTGCTCCATAAGTTCTTTATCTACTGAGCTGATTCGCTGTCTCCAAACCAATGCATCTTGAAACTGCATATTCCCATTTGAAGTTTAGTACTTCATAAAATAGAATTAATTATCCTCATGAAATCCTAGAAACCTCAGTGAGCTGCTGATGTAATCAGCACTTGAGACGAGAATGGATAGAATGTAAGAGTTTTTTCGTAAATTTAAATTTTCACATTAACAAATTTAAATTTTAAAGATTAATCTAAAACAATAAAAATAGGCATTAATTCTATTCAGAGATGAAATTTCTCTGTTCTTTAGTGTTGGCCAAGTAGGTTTGTTGATATTTGCAGTAGTTATTTCAAAGTGTCACTGAGAATATCATTGGTAGAATTGTACTGTTTAAGTATGGATTTATTTGCTTATCTACCTTCTGTCTGTCTGTCCATTTGTCTGTCTAACCAGACAGAATCTCACTATATAGACCAGGCTAGTCTGAAACTCAGAGTCCTACCTGCCTCTGCTCCCTTAGTGTTGAGATTTAAGGCTGTACCACCATGCCTCATTAGTATTGTTTAAAAAAAAAAAAAAAGCAATATTTTTTTTTGAGAATTTCACATATGTATACATTAAAATATGATTCTGTTCCTTCTTATTTTATCCCTTCAACTCCCTGAATACCTCCACGCCATGTTCTCCCGACTTTGTCTTCATTGGTCTTCATTTATTTATTCACCCATTTAGTTATTTGTTTTTGGCCACTCCCGGCGCCTCCCCCCCCCTTACTTTTGAGACAGGAAGCCAGAAATAGGTTTTGTATATCATACCACCACTGTCAGTTCCTTCTGAAACAGGGTCTCTTTGAAGATGAGGAGATAAGTCATTTTAACTACGTATTTGGTTTTATAACTTTGGCAGGTGACAGGCAAGTGTACATGTTGACTATTCTAGATTTTAAAAGGTGGTAGGAAAATAGAATGTATGTTACTTTTCTGCTGATGTGATAAAATACCATGATCGTGCGCACCTCAGAAATGAAACTATTTATTTTGTCTTATGGGTCCAGAAGGTAAGAGTCCATAATGTTAGGGACCAAATGGCAGCAGGTAGCCACAACAGCTGCCTTTCACATATCCTTGGCGTAACAGCCAGAGAATGAACTGGGAATAAGGAAGCTATAAAGTCTGCTTCTAGTGACTACATTGTCCAGGAAGGCTTTAGATTCCAAAATTTTCATAAACTTCCCTCAGTGCTATTACTTGGGGACCAAGTGTTCAAATACATGAATCCATCCAATTTGAAATACACTCAAACCAACATAACAAATGCGAAAACTCTCAGGCTTGTTTTGAGTCTTCCTCTGAGTACATGCCAGGCATATTGCATATTGAGCCCAGATAATGCTGTCATTTCTTGAGTTCCTGTCTCCTTTCTTGACAGTTTTCAGATCTCCATGTACACAGAGTAATTTTTGAGGCCCACTCCATGAGGATTTTTTTTCCATCTTGGTTGTGTGTTTTTGAGCCACCAGCTTCTTAATGGCAGATAGCCCTTGTCACCAGCATGGGGCAACCATTCCCAAATAAAGAAAGAGTATCCTGAGGGATTGTTTCATCCTGTCTATTTTTAAGTCTGTGGTTAAATGATATTAAGTTATATATACCTTATACAGATAATTTCCAGAATCTTTTCTAACCTAAAAGATAAAACTATAAATTTGAATATACTAGCTGCCTTTCATTAGAATCATAAAGTAATTTGACTGCATATGTCTGATTTATTTAAATTCATATAGTTTTAAGGTTTAGCTTTATGGTAGCATTGCACATGTCACAAGATTATATTTTAAAGAGAAATAGTTTAAACTAAAATACTTTTTTTCTATTCATTTATCAGTGGAAAGTGCTTCACCTTTGAGCACTTGTGTCTGAGGCTGAGCATGAATGTGTGACTGTGTTGTTGAGCACTGTGTCTGAGGCTGAGCGTGAGTGTGTGACTGTGTTGTTGAGCACTTGTGTCTGAGGCTGAGCGTGAGTGTGTGACTGTGTTGTTGGGCACTTGTGTCTGAGGCTGTGAGCGTGAGTGTGTGACTGTGTTGTTGAGCACTTGTGTCTGAGGCTGTGAGCGTGAGTGTGTGACTGTGTTTTTGGGCACTTGTGTCTGAGGCTGTGAGCGTGAGTGTGTGACTGTGTTGTGAGCACTTGTGTCTGAGGCTGAGCATGAGTGTGTGACTGTGTTGTTGAGCACTTGTGTCTGAGGCTGTGAGCGTGAGTGTGTGACTGTGTTGTTGAGCACTTGTGTCTGAGGCTGAGCGTGAGTGTGTGACTGTGTTGTTGAGCACTTGTGTCTGAGGCTGAGCGTGAGTGTGTGACTGTGTTGTTGGGCACTTGTGTCTGAGGCTGTGAGCGTGAGTGTGTGACTGTGTTGTTGGGCACTTGTGTCTGAGGCTGAGCGTGAGTGTGTGACTGTTGTGAGCACTTGTGTCTGAGGCTGAGCGTGAGTGTGTGACTGTGTTGTTGAGCACTTGTGTCTGAGTCTGAGCGTGAGTGTGTGACTGTGTGACTGTGTTGTTGAGCACTTGTGTCTGAGGCTGAGCGTGAGTGTGTGACTGTGTTGAAGTCTCTGCTTCCCTCTCTTTGGCTCTCTTTGCAGTAGATGAAGTTGGATTAACTTTTTTTTTTTAAATTATCACTAATGTCATTTCATTTTTTTTTTAAAGATTTATTTCATTTATTTTATGTATATGAGTACACTGTAGCTGTCTTCAGACACACTAGAAGAGGGAATTGGATCCCATGACAGATGGTTGTGAGCCACCATGTGGTTGCTGGGAATTGAACTCAGAACCTCTGGAAGAGCAATCAGTGAGTGCTCTTAACCGCTGAGCCATCTCTCCAGCCCCAAATACAATTATCATGAAGGAATCTTCTTGTGTTTTGTTCTTAGTTTTTTGTTTAGGTCTTTTTTTCTATTAATGTATAAGATTTTACGTTTTTTATTTTTTTTTTTGTTTTTTTTTTTGGTGCTGGGGACCGAACCCAGGGCCTTGCGCTTGCTAGGCAAGCGCTCTACCACTGAGCTAAATCCCAACCCCACATGTTTTTTTTATATTTGTATTGCAATTACGATTGTTGCTATGAGCGTAATTGTTTGGATAAGAGATTCTCTTTTTGTATCTTTTTTGAGACGGGGTTTCTCACCCGGCTGTCCTGGAACTCACTCTGTACACCATACTTAACTTGAACTCATAAATATCCACCTGCGTCTGCCTCCCAAGTCCTGTGATTAATCACGAGCACCACCACTGCCTGGCTGATGTGAGGTTCTTATATTTCGAACTTCTTTTACTATTTAAACTTAACATTTTTAAAAAATAAAATTTAAAAACTATTTATTTTTATGTATATGAGTACACTGTCGCTGTCTTCAGATGCAACAGAAGTAGGCATAGGATCCTATTACAGATGGTTGTAAGTCACCATGTGGTTGCTCGGAATTGAACTCTTGACCTCTGGGAAACAGTCAGTGTTCTTAACCCTTGAGCCATCTCTCCAGCCCTCAGACTTTCTTAAAAGAAGTAATTTAGTGTCTGAAAAGATGTCTCAGTTGTTGAGAACATTGTTTGCTCTTATAGAGGACCCAGGTTCAATTCCCAGCACCTACATGGCAGCTCATACCTTTTTATAACTCCAGTCTCAGGGGATCACATACCCTCTTCTGGCCTCTGCATGCACCAGGCCTGCCCTTGATACACAGGCATACATGCATCTAAAATACTCATATATATAAAATAAAATTTAAAAAGTATAAATACTTTAGCCAAGTTATGCATACACACACACACACACACACACAATCACATGCATACACACACAAACGTACGTAATATGTATATATGTATGTATAAACTATTTTCTTTATAGTGTTTCTCCAGAGGTCATATCCCCTAATTTGTTTCCCGTGCCTTTCCTGTACTGTGTGATACTTTATCACTATATTTTAACAGACCTTGTCTCCAAAGATTTAAAAAAAAAAAAAACCTTTGAAAGCACATAAATTATTTTCTTATTTAAATATACGAGTTAAGCATGGTCACCCACGTCTGTAATTTCAGCGTGAATTCGGGGCCTTGTGAGGACACAGAATGAAATTCTTTTTCAGTGCTGAACCAAAAATTAAGGTTGGGCAAAATTTGGTAGACTTGGCCTTAATCTCAGACCACGCCGTGTTAGAGTTCTTGACCTGGTTCAGTTAACACCATAAAACAAACAGAGTCCACTCACTTACTAGGGAACCAGTTTGTGTTGCACATTCCAATTTCATGATGTTATACTTGTGTCTTATTTTTGTTATTTGTTTTGCTAGTATAAGTTATCTTTTTGCTGATAAATCTAGCTTACTTTTAAATGTGCATGTGCCTTTAAATGTAACCTTTTAATTTTTTAAAAATTATTTCATTTTGTTTATGTATGTGTGTACCATGTGCATGCTTGACTCCTGTGGAAGTCATAGAGAGTGTTGAAACCTGTACTGTACAGATATAAGCTGTCATTCATGTGTGCTGGGGACTGAGACAGTGTCTCACTATGGAGCCCTGGCTCTCCTGGACCTGCCTCTGGCTCCCAGGCACTGGGATTAAAGGCGCGGGCACCGCACCTGGTTCTGAGTGAGTTTACTCACTGAAGCATCTGTCTGTCCGGAGATTAGTAAAATATTAGAACTAGAGTAATAGACACCTCTTCAAGAATGAGTTTTCATCTTTGTAATAGTGGGAAGAAAGATACAAATACTTAAGAGTTAAGGTTGCCTATATACATTTCAACCTTTATTTATTTAAGAGCTTATTTATTGTCTGTGCATATGTTGTGGGTGTGGGTCTGTGTGAAGGTCATAGGACAGCAATGTGTAATCTGTTCTTCCTTTGAAATTTTATCTCAGTCCTGGGGATGAACTTGGGTCTCCAGGTTCATCGGAAGTGTTTTTTGTCTATTTAGCTGTCTCATCATCCTCAGAATGTGCTAAAAATATATCACAACTCTAGGTTGAAAATTAACGTTGAAGCTCTTAGGAAAGTGAACATCTAGGTCCAGACAAAATCTGACTCTCTTGTCAGCTAGGATCTAAAGCAGTGCAGCTGTTTGAGTAAATGGTAAACCAGGCTAGCCTCTGCCTCCCATGCTCTTGGACACTAAACTGCTTAAAAAGCACATACTGTGTTTTAAATACTGATTCAGTGTGTGAATCTATTTTATTTACTCCACTCTGCTTTTTTGTTTTTTGGGACAGGTCTCAGGCCAAAGTAGCCTAGAACTTTTTATATAGTTGAGCATTAACTGTAAGTCTTGGTCTTCTGTATCTACCAAGTGCTAGGTATAAACGTTTATAGCACTGTGCCAGGAAGTGTCAGCTACTTTGTAAGCATCAAGCCAGGTCTCCCCAATTGTTCTAGCTTCCCTAGAAGAATAAATTAATCAATTAGAAATTTTCATTCTAATTATTTTCCCCTCTGCCCTTACATTAGACAGACTCTTTATATTAGGGTGACCTTATTCCTTCATCGCCCACATTGCTTGGATTATAGATCTATGCTACCATGTCTTGCTTTCCTAAGACTATTTTAGAGACTGATGGATAGTGGATATTTTAATATATGAAATAATTAATATTTGAAATACTAATATATGAAATATAGACCTAAATTGTGTGAAACGTACTTTATTGGTGAAGAACAGCTGCTGCTGATTAGCACATGAAGAACAGTGTTCTACAAGTAACTGTCTTTCGTCATTTTCATGGGACTATTTGCTCAGACAATCCTATCTTCTAGTTATGCAGGTCTTGGGTGAGGAAAATGCTCGTTTCTTTAATCCCTAAGTCGTCTATTGAGCATGAGTAATACAGCCCTGAAGTTACTCCTGTTGGGAGGATAAGACAGGAGGATCCTGTTTTTCATCTGTCTTTAAGATGACATAGTAGACTATATCCATAAAACCATGTCCCCATTCCTGCTCATGCCACCACTCAGAGGAACATTTACTGAAGTTCACTGCTTTACACATGCTGCTTCCAATAAGTTGAGGGTTTTTCAATTATTTTCTTTCCTATTTTTTTCTTTTTCTTTCTTTTCTTGCCTAAACATCTAGGCTTGTCTATTGTGGAAAATGAAAATAGTCACTAGGGTTTGTGTTTACTTTGATTTAAGGAATTAGGAACTCAACCACAAAAGGCTGGTTTAGAACAAACCTTTGTGTAGTTAAAAGTTGAGCTTAATGTGGCTACAGTTAGAGCTGAAAAGTAGTGTGCTTGCTTTCCCACAGCCCTTTGTGTGACAGTCCAGTACCTCAACTAGAGGTTGCTACTGTATTAGCGTGGTATTCAACCTTATTTTATTTTTTTGAGACAGGGTTTCTTTGTGTAGCCCTGGCTGTCTGGAGCTAGCTCTGGAGACCAGGCTGGCTTTGAATTCACAGAGATCCACTTTCCTCTGCCTCCCAAATGTCTCATGCCATCACTGCCCTGTTAGCATTATAAATATTTCAGTATTAGTGAAGCAAATTTTAAATAAATAATTTTCATAAAGACCAAGGCTTTTGTTGTAAATATATTCAGGACCATGACTTAAATTATGAGATTCATTTTTATTTCTCATGATGTTTGTGCTTTGGTGTGGGTATATGAGGTCCATGTGGGAGCCTACAGAGGCCAGAGAGCATCAGGTCCCCTGGAGCTGCAGTTTCAGGTTATTTGCTAGCTGCCAGCATGGTGCTGGGACCTTTGCAGGAACTATACACACATATGAATTCTGAGCCATCTCTCCAACCTCAAGTATAATGTTTTAAATAAAGGTTTGTTCTAGTTTGGAATATTATGGATTGAACAGAATTCTTGAAAGGCAATTTATCATTATATACTTGTTTTATTTAGCATAAAACTGGTTAAGGGCATGCACTGCTTGTTCTTCAGTGGTCCAAGATGAATTCCTGGTACCCATGTTGGGTGGCTTACAACTGTGTAACTCCATCAGGAGAAGATCAACCTCTGTCCTCTATGCACCTGTTACTCATAGTCACATACACAGACATAATTAAAAGTATAAAAAGTCCATGTTCAGTATTAGTAACTTAGATTTATGTCACTTCACTGTGAAATATGGGTAAGGGATTGAGAGGGCTCGCTTAGTGGTTCTCGCAGAGTACCTGGCTTTGGGTCTCAGCATCCATAGAGTGACTCAGAAACATGTCTAACTAGTTCTCACCTCCATGGGCACCAAATATGGGTCCATACATTCCTGCAGTCAAAATCTAAGAAAAAAATGAAGACTGACATCAGTAGATAAAGCTTACAGGGTAGGTAAATAAAACAAGCAGAGAAAAAGCAAGGTCAGGTCAGGATGAGGTAACTTGAATTCTTAGAAATTGGCTTGTAAAAATAAAAATTTGGCAGTTATACAAACTATACAATTTTTAGTTCTAGTATATTTTGTTTCAGTTCAGAAAACAGATGCCATTTATGTCATTCAAAGTCTTTTTAACTGGAATATTTTCCAAATTTGAAATTTAGGGCAGCAGCAATGACTCTGCGCACAGTATTATTGTCATTGCAAGCACTGTTGGCCGCTGCAGAACCAGATGACCCCCAAGATGCAGTAGTAGCAAATCAGGTAAGAGCAGCTGAAAGGCTGTCTTAGACTCTGTGTGCAGCGCTAACGTTTGATGTCAGCATGTGAGCATTCTCTGTTGGGACTAAATTTAGAAGTAGATTCTTTTAATAGAATAATTTTGTCACGTATAATAAAATCATGTCATATAATAAACAAATAACAATAAACAAAGAATAAACAAATACCGGTTAGGAACCCCACTTTTCACTGATGTCCAGATCTCTGCACTGCAGAAGTTTTTCATGATTCAAGCTCTTCGTGAACACTTGACTCTTCGAGCTGTTCTTGGTGTTCATGAGTCTTTGCGATTGTTCTTATGTCATTGTGTTGCTTTCCTCGCTTCCTCTTTAAGGAAACATCAGCCAGCCTTTGACGTTGTAAAAATGTCCTTTTAAAATGTTTTTTAGTTTGGCTGGAGAAATAGCTCAGCACTTAAGAGCACCGACTGCTCTTCCAAAGGACCCAGGTTCAAGTCCCAGCACCCACGTGGCAGCTCATAACAGCCTGTAACGCTAGTTTCGGGGGACACAGCACCTTCACATAGACATATATGCAGGCAAAACATGAATGCGCATGAAATAAGAATAATTTTTAAAAAACGTGCTTTGTTAATGTGTGCTCACAGCACGTGTCTACAGGTCAAAGGACAACTGTTCCGTCCTGTACTCATGTCCTTGGCTGCTGAGCTGTCGTTTCAGCTCAAATTTCTTTGTCCTCATGGCTGTTTAAGGGGGTGAAAAAAAGACTTATGTGTTGCTGTGTCTCCGGGTATGTGTAAGTGCTGGGAGTACGTGTATAGATGTATCAGGAAGGTTCTGGATACCCTGGAGTTGAAACTAGACCACAAATGTTGGTGTTGGGAATTGATTTCTGGTCTTCTGAATAACATCAAGTGTTCTGAGCCGCTGTCCAGGCCTTCCTTATGGCTTTAAGTATCTATCTGCTTATTCCTTTTGATCATGCTCCCTCAGTTCCACTGCTAGACTAAACTGCTTGCAACTACCGCCTCTATTCCTTAATATTTAGTAGCAATCTTTCCTGAAGTTTAGCTCTGATTTTCCTGCATATTGAGATTAAATTGAGATATAAAATAAAAGATTACTTTTGAAAAAATTATTTATTTTATGCGCATTGCCTGAATGTATGTCTCTGAGGTATTGGATCCTAGAGGTACAGGCAGATGTGAGCTTCCATGTGGGTGCTGGGAATTGAACCCTGGTCCTCTCGAGTCCAGCCAGTTCCTTCAACCACTGAGCCATCTCTTGTCTTCCATAGGTGACTTTTAATACCTAAAATAATGCTTGTGTTGTTTGTTAAAAAGTATTGCTTGAAATACATTAGGTATATTGTCTTACTTTAAAATAGATTAGCCTTTTAGTTTGCTAAGAGCTGGCTATGAGTCAGAAGCCCTCAATCTTAGCACTCTATAGTTAGAAGTTGGCAGATCTCTAAATTTGAGGCAAGCCTGGACTAAGTAGAGATAGCATGTTCTAGGCTAGACAGGGCTACAACTTGTGAACTGTTGTATAGAGAGAAAGCAATGTCAGGGGAGAGGAACAGTGGATTTACTCCGCTTCTGCTCGTGCTAGAGAGCTGGATGGCTCAGGTCTCAGCCCCCACAGCGGGCAGCTTGTTACTGTCCTCTTCTTAGCCTTCCTGGCATTTCAACATGTGTTCATCTACACAAACACATGTAAAACAAATTTAAAAATGGTACTTTGATAAGAAATATTAAAATGAATTTACCTTACCTTTTTCAGTTTCATGTGTGAAATCTTTTCTCGAAGGGCTCTTTTGTGAGTTTTTAAATTGTCTTCAAAAGTAATGTAAGTTAGACCTTTGAGTGTTCTGTTTACTTTGAATTCTGTGCAGTACAGCTCTAAGCATCTAGCTGAGTTCTGCCTAGAAGCATATCTGATGCTATTTATATTTATCTATGTTCTGTTTATCAGCTAATGTTTATGGAACTTTACATGCTACTGATGTTTGTTGAGTTAAGATGTATTTTGCTGTACAATGATTAGAACATTTTGATAAAGTTCACTTAATATTAGCTGTTTGTTCAAAGAGTATTAACTTTGTCTTTTATTTTCACAAAGCTTCATTCCTTGAATGACATTTCTGCAATGGAAAGTGACACCTTTTGTGTTTTGGCACATGGGGTACTGGTAACTGGATTTCTGGACGTGGGCTTACTAAGCTAATACTCCCATTGATCTCTACAGCCCAGACCAAATGAGTTACATCTCAAACATAAATGTACTTTCTTTGGAACAAGCATGGCATAGTTGAGCAGCTGTGGTAACTTTCATTGTACTGTCTTGTTAACTGCGTTTTCTATCCACATAGTACAAACAAAATCCTGAAATGTTCAAGCAGACAGCTCGACTTTGGGCACACGTGTATGCTGGAGCACCAGTGTCTAGTCCAGAATACACCAAAAAAATAGAAAACCTCTGTGCTATGGGTTTTGATAGGGTAAGTACCAGAGGAATTGACTTTACTACTCATTTCAAACTTCTGCTTACAGAAGGGGGCTAGTGATTTTAAAAACTTGGTATTGGCTAATAGTGTTTTGTTACTGGAATCAGTGATGGTTGTTTCCAGGCATTGGAAGAGGGAGAATACATGACTCTCAGTGAGGAGAGGATTTAGTGTTCATGGGATGTGATTGCTCTTGTCCTCTTCTTTACAGAACGCAGTAATAGTGGCCTTGTCTTCAAAATCATGGGATGTAGAGACTGCAACAGAACTGCTTCTGAGTAACTGAGGCACAGGAGCTGCCAGCCACGCTCGCCCCTTCCTGAGGAGCGTCCACACCTGTCATTTTTAGGATTCTGCATAAATTTCTTTTAAACTGGCATTCTTGCCTAATGATGTTACCTAGGCACCATTGGAGACTGCAAAAAAAAAAAAAAATTACCTGCTCTGTAAATAAAGCTAATTAAACGTCTGTGTAAATTTAAAAAGGGGAAATACTTTAATTTTTTTCTTGGTAGTGTAAAAATCCTTTGAGCTAAGCTAAAACCATGGGAAAACATGCTACTTTAGTGTTTAGCAGTGTGACAGACTAGTGAGTTTGCTTCAGGGTTCTGTTGAGTAACTAGGATAACACTCGAGTGTTGGCCCTACCTTGTGGAGTAGCATCACAGTCCCTCAAGCCTGAACATGGATCCTCTGTGCCTGTGACTTACTTGCATGCTTGACCTCTTAGAACGGGTAGCTGAAAGACCACCCTTTTAAGCGTTAGGACATTTTTGAATTATGAGATTTATCCTGATTTAAAGATGGTGACCTAATCAGAGCTTTTTCGTCCCTGTGGACTGGTAGGGACAGTCTTACTTTTTTCCTTGTCACCATCCAGAGCGGAGAGTCTCATGGTCAGTTACTTTTCTGTTTGGTGGGAAACGTGCTGAGGAACAGTGTCCCGTGTTCCACTTTTAGCTCATAGGTTTGGAATGTTTTGTCCAAGCTCTTCACTTTGTAAGTAGGAATGTAACAAAGGGGCTGCCAATTTCATTTCTCTTATAAAAGGAGAAAATACTTGATGTTGCAGTATTTCCAGATTTAATAAAAGGACACTGCTTAGTTTTTCAGTGATTTTGACATTAATTTTTAAAATGATAAAGTCTTTGGAAACTTGAAGGGTGCAGCACCTATCCCCTAGTGCTCAGCCTGAGTTGGGCGTGACAGTTTTCTTTGTCAGACACTTGAGTTACTCTCCTGCACTCCCCATGTTGACACACGAAAGCTGTGGTGTCTCGCTGTACATACCAGATGCACATAGGAACGGGGTGTGCTCTAAATCTAGCTTTTTATGATGTTTCTGATAAT
This sequence comes from Rattus rattus, assembly GCF_011064425.1. Lineage (NCBI taxonomy): Eukaryota > Metazoa > Chordata > Mammalia > Rodentia > Muridae > Rattus > Rattus rattus. Next base: position 22,643,681 of record NC_046164.1, read on the forward strand.
GTGAGAATTGAAACTTTACCTTTTCTTGTACATAGACTTCCTGTCCTTAGTAACTGTCGTATCTCATTCTAAGTTCCAAAGCTTGAAAATTAATAGTTTTGCAAATTGGTTTTGCAAACTCAGATACTTAATTTAACCATCTTTATTAAGGTTCAAGTGAATTTATGTAGGCAGTTGTTACATAGGAGATATAATTAAAAATTTTGAGAACCAATGCATAAATTACAGAAATGTAATGGAATCAGACTGAGTTAAAGTAAGGCTGTATGTATATTGAAAGTCGTATTCTAAAAGGTTTGTTTCTCGAAGAGTTGACTGATCTTATAGTCATGAAGTATTTCAAAAATACTTTCTGAACCTATTAACTCAGCATAACTTCATTTGACTTTTAATAATCTCGATACTACAAGCAATAAAAGAGCCATCAATACATTACAACATTACAGATGTGAAGGTTCTTCCAGCAGCTCATAAGGCTTTCCCAGTCAACAGTGACTTGGGCTCGCTGCCCTGCACTAAGCTCAGGCTGCTGCTCCCCATGTCTGTGATGCACACATTCCCACCCGCGGCAGCTACATCCTTATTGCTGTAGGTCATTTTATAAAGATGCCAAAGGAGACAAGGTTTTCTTTATTTTCAATAGCTGGGACTTTGTCTTTTTCTTTATCTTCTCAGATAAGCTGGAAATGTCAGAAATACTGGACGGTTGACCTCCGTTGTCAGTTAGGACTGCTTAATGGAGGGTGGCCTGTAACATTGATATTTAGGTATGGAAAAGCATACATCTTCCTTGCATTCCTCTCTGCCTGCATTGTCAGGGCGTAGTGTCTGGGTAGGGGTAGATGAGCCCAGCGCAGATGACGTCAAGCAGCACCACTTTGTCTTGGAGGCAGCTGTTTCTACTTATTGTCTTTGTTTTTTATTTTATATTCTTTGCATATTGGTTTCAGACTGCTTCCATGTGTGTATATAACATGGTGTCATAGATTTTACATGGTTATGCCATCATCTCTGTGATCCTAGCACTTGGGTGTCAGAACCATGATCTCAAGGCTGTCAGGTTTCATACACCAGGCTGCTTGGGGTTTTTCTTCATTTAATATGATCATAGACCTTCTGTGGGACTTCCTCACTGTTCTCCTGGTGGTCTTTTTATTCTTTTATTTCCCATCTTGTAGGTTTAGTTCATCTTAAAGCAGAGGCTCAGGCTTCTATCCTGGTTTTACATACATTTAGGAAAACTACTCAAAATCTAGATCTAGTAAAACTTGCCCCGATGGAAATTATTTTTGTAAATTTCATTTGACAGTTTGTCATCTTAGCGAGTCCTGAAAAGGTTGTCTTGGTCTAGGCGTGGTGGCGCCTTTACTCCCATGCTCTGGAAAGGGAAAGGCAGGCAGCTTCTGTGAGACACCTCGTGGGAGTGTGTGTCCAGTCTTAACCCCTACTCCACAGTCTTAGTGAAATCCCAGTTAGGATTCCTTGGTACTCGCTGATCCTCTGACAGGCTTTTACATAATCCAGCCTTTTTTTCCTGAGCCTATGCCTGACTTTTAGTATAAAACTTTGAGCATGTTGGGAACTTTGAATTCAAAAAACATGTAAGTGTTTGGAATCAAATATTTTGCCTTTGAGAAGTGTAACTTACCTATCAAATGAGATTAAAACATTTTTTGAAATTTTTTTATATTTCTGATTGTTGATGGCATTTAACACTATGCAAAAACTCAAGTATCTGCAGAAAACAGTTGACAGCGGGCTTCACTCCCACTGTAGAACACAGCGTGTTATATATCACTGGTGAGGCTGTTGACCAAGTTGACAAATGTGGAAGCCGGGTTGTGAGCCTAGGCCTCACACAGCTTTTAAAACTGCAGGAGAGTTTCGGTTTTGCAGTCTAGTGTAGCAGCACCGGAAGTGAAGTTTCGGTAGGGTACGGGCTTAATGCGAATTTGGGAATCAGCAGTGGAGTCAGGTATACTGTACATAGATGGATTCCATGTGTAGATGGGAAAAGGAAGGTATCTGTTCATACTGAGCTTTATTTCATGACTGATAAAACTGTTCTGTATTAATTAATTTTTCTAGTTCCAAGGAGTTGATCTTTCAAGTCACATTTTCATCTTTCAGAATCTGGTTTAAGTCAGCGTGTGCCCATCAGCCTGTTGGTGTCACCGAGGAACAGCCTTTTCTCAAACAGTGTCTACGGTTCTGATGCACAGATACACTGTTTGCAGTGTTGCAATGCAGAGTACAAACTGCAGCTTACATTGGTGCGGGTGGGGGTGGGGGTGGTTGGCGTTTCCCTTACCTATCTTGCTACTGCTTTCTCAGACTGCCAGAACCCCTGCCTGCAGGCGTCACTGGAAGGTGTCCCGATTGTGTCGTCTGTGGCATGGTTACTCCCACCATGCTGCTGTCTGTCCTCAGGTGTGGCCCAGGTCTCTTTGGTTCTAGGCAAGCGGATCAAGTCACTGCACTGTGCTTTCACTGATCGTGTCTGCTTACCGTCACCTACTTATACAGGCATCATAAAAGCTAGACAATTTCTTTGGGGGAAAAGAGACTTATTTAATGTAATTTAAAGAGTTTTCCAATAAAAAAATGGAATATTATTGAAAATATCTATTTTTAGCTTTCAGCCTTTGATGGTGCTTTGTCGTGCTTTGCTGGAAGCTACTGCCGTTATAGGGATTTCCATTAACCTCACTTTGGAAGAGCCTTGCTTGTTAGCTTCTTTAGGTCTCTGAACAGTTTGTTAGTGATGGTAAATTCTGTAGGAGGGTCTATTCTGAGCCATTAACTTCTTGTAAGGGGAAAACGGGCTGGTTACCAGAAACACTGCTGAAGCAGGGCGGCTGTGGGTGGAGGGTCGGGCGTCTGTCTTGAGAATTAAAAACTACGAAACACTTTTGTATACAACGAATTTTTAAAAAAAATAAACACATTTTTAAAGATGTTGAACTTTCCCCCTTATTGGGAATTCTTAAAAATAAATGCATGCACATTTCCCCCCCGTCCATGTTTGCTATCTTATTTCTGGGTCTTATTTCTAGACAGGAAGTAGTTCATCACCTTAAACAAGAAGCAGGTAGATGCCCTCAACAGCTTCAGAGTGATGGTTTGTGTGCTAATAGGTAGGTTCTGTGAATTGTGTCAAGTCTTTGAATTTCCAGGGGTGTAGGTTTCTAGGCACCCTGCTCATTTGCACTAGAACACTACTGAACTGCGTCCTGAGCCAGTGTTCAAGTTCTCCACTCTGCACTGTTTGAGGCAACACTATTCAGGTTTCATACTCCTTACCAGTTATGGAAAGGTCATTGTACTATGAAAACTTTGAATGCTCGGTTTAAGTTAAGATAATTGAGCTAGTGGTGTTGGACATGATTTCAGTACTCAAGAGGCAGAGACAGGAAAGGAAGCTCTGTCTGAGGCTAGCCTTGTCTTTACTGAGCTCCATAGTTAGACCCCATCATCAACAAAAAGCCAGTTTTTTTCTGATCCTGTTTCCACCTAGGTAAGTATTTAGTGTTTTACCGTATTTGTAAAAGTCAGATGGAATGGCAGAGGGATATCCAGTTGCATTGGCACATTGCTCTAATCTCAGCACTTGGGAAGCTGTGGCAGCAGGATTAGGAGTTCCAGACCTGTTCCTCTATGAGCATCATACAGACCTTAATTTGAATACCAATTCTTGGCCAAATAGATTCCTTTGTGCTTTGTGTTCAAACCCAAAGCAGCAACAAAGTGTGTGTGTGTGTGTGTGTGTGTGTGTGTGTGTTGCTGGTGGGTGGCGGCTTAGTAAAGTAAGTTGACTCAATTAGCAAACATGGTAGAGCTGACTGGGGTAGAGCTGACTGGGGTTGGGGCAGCGCACTTGCCTGAACTAAGTTTCAATCACATAGGACTGCACACACATGTATAACCAGCAACAAAACAATGCCAAACAGCGTTTTGTAAGTAGTATGTTGTAGGGCTGTTTTTGCTGCTTGGACTGGAGTGAAGAGTCTGAAGTGCTTTTTCATACATCAAGGCTGACAAAGCAAACTTAGAGTAAGGCGGTCAAAATTAAGGGTAGGAGCCACTTGGTGTTTGTTTTGAATCTTAGAGAAATAGTTCTCCACTGCATAGGATGAAGGCAGGGCTATACTTGTGTGGGAGTGCTGTGCCCAGTGGTGAAACACTGAGTATATAGTACTGACTTTGAAAAGGAAGCAAACTGAGAAGAGTCTATGCCTATAATTGAGAGTTAGTAATGGGGTGCCTGTGTTACAGAACTCAGTACTCATTAGCCTCAAGCATTTTTTTTTTTTTTTTGACCAACAAAACATCTGAGAAAATCTTGCTATCTCCTTTTTCATGGTACTACTGGAAACGAAGCTTGTGACTGCCTGTAAGTCCACAGATGAAAATCAGAGGATGCTGAGTGTTTCTCACATTTGGTCTTTGCCTTATATGCCTGAGAAAGGTCCTTGATGGACTTTATGCTACCTGGTTTCACCCCTAGTACTGGCATGACAGCTACGTGTGTCCATGCCTGCTGTGAGATTCGGATTCAAGCTCAGATCCTCATGAGAGAGCATGTACTCTGTGAACCGTCCCCAGTTTCTCCATAGCTTGGTCTTCACGTTCAAAGGAGGGCTATTATGAAGTTATTTTAGGACTGTTGTGAAGAAAAAGGATGACAAAGGCATCTGGAACAAGGTGAAAATGAGTCACCTCAGGCAAGGAGACACTGCAAAGGGAAGGCCATGCAGGGAAGAGTAAGATAGATAGGCCACAGAGTAGCAGGATGACCAGGGGAGCACAAGGAAGCTTCCTGGCTCTTTAGTTTAATTCTAAATTTGAGAATCTTACCTTTTGTCTCCATCCCTGCTCATGAGTACCTGTATCATGGGTTCCATTGCCAGTACTGTGCATCCCAACCAACCCCTGCAACCAAAGTTTGCAGTGTATCCCTTCACAAAGCACCTCTTCTGACCCATGAGGAATCTGGTTTCTGCTGGTGGCGTTTGTACTTCGATATACTTTCTGATTCACAGGCTGGAACCTGTCCTCAGTGTGGCAATAATTGTCCCATTTGGGCCTTTGAAGAAATCGTTGTCATGGAGGGCAGTGATGGAGCGCTAGTGTGGCGTGTAGGCGTGAAGTGACACCCTGCACCGGGCCCAGATTGATGCAGCCAGTGGTGTCCTTGTCAGGAGCCAGCACCATACTGCTCAGATAGATTTAAATAATAAAAATGTGCTCAGATTTAAATAACACCGCCTAGTTGGCCAGCTTGGCTTTATCTCGAGATTATACCATACAGTTGCTAACACTCGTGTTTCTATTTTACTTGGTTTTTGTTCACACATGGTTTCACTGGCCTGGAATTTACTATATAACAACCAGGTTGGCTTCAAACTTGGGGTGCTTTTCCTCCCAGTGCCAGGGTTATTAGTTTCTGTGACCATGCCTCTCTACTACTGTTCATATTCCCAATTAGAAAGTCCACGAGGAACTCAACAAACAGTAGAGCTGTTATATTTCATACCTGGTTAGAGATGCCTTTTATAAACTGCAACATGGATTTGATATTTAGATGTGGTGGCACATACCCTAATTCCAGCAGAAGTAGGTTCAAGGCTAGCATGGTCTACACAAAAGTCTAAAACAGCCAGGGCTGTATAGAGACCTTGTCTCAAAGGAAAAAAAACTAATACACATCCTGTGAGATGTCATCACCATAGAATGGATGCAAAGACAGTACCATTGTAGACAAGTGAACTTGAACTTGGGTCAGTCAGCTGATGCAAGATGCAGGGCTGGGATGAGGGGTGTGGAGACTTGGGAGGGTCTCTCCCTGGGACCTGGGGCATTCAGGCGGGGCTAGATAGGAACCCACTTGTTTCAGCCTCCCTAACCCAGGAATTATAATCGTCCTACCACACTGAGCCTTTGATATGGTGCTGGGTATTGGACTCATGTCCTCGAATGTGTAAGGCAAGTTCATCTGAGCTGTATCCTCAGGCCCTAGACAGTTTCTATGCTGCTAGCAGTTAAGCTTTTGGGAGATCGTCTCTCACAGAAGCAATTGCTCAACGGGATTTGGTAAGAAAGCTAAGTTCCTGTGAGCCTGGCATTATTAAAGACACTGGAATTGCCAGACTACCAGCCTCCTCAGTCCCACAGCACTTGCCTAGGGTTACAAGGCCCTGGTAGGATGTGGTAGAAAATTGGCAAACATTTGTTAAACCCGGGACTCAGTCCTTCGATCCAAGAAAAATATCTATGCAAACAGAAATGTTTACCAGAGTTTTAAAAACTATACCAACTATCAATGACCACGATCAATACAATGAGAAGTAAACTTGAATTGTAACTTGCCTGAAATATACCTGCATCCAAAGTCAGGCATAGTAGTAGACTCTTGTATCCCCATGTAACCCCAGCACACTGGAGGCAACTGGGCTTCTGGGCTTCAGATTACCACATGCAAATTTATGGTACAGAACAATGGGCAGCCTGAGCCACATAACTCCCACAGTGCGATCCTGACTCAAATAAATGGTCATTTTACCAGCTCCATGTTCATAAGCATTTGTTTCACAATATTGGCAACAACCAGCGAAACTTGGTAGTTTGGGGACAAATCTGAAAATGAAACACCATTTCTTGACAATGGAAGCTTCCAAGTTTTGAATACAGGGCACCTCTTTGTTGTGTTGAAACACTTTTTGCCTTTTGTCCATAGTGCTGGGATTCATGCTCTGCCGTCAGAATGACTGGCTTGATTACAAAGCTTTTCTATGATTTCCATTAGTAGCTGAAGTGCCAGTGTAGAATATTTACAAAGTTCAAGTTCTCAAATTTAGTCTTCTATTTAGATTTTCAGAATATGAGTGATGGCGGAACCTAAATGGAGAGACTATGTCAAAGATGAGTTAGAACAGGGAGAAGTGAGGAGAGGTCTGTGACAGCTGCTGGTCAGCAGCCATGTGCTGCTGCCCTGCAGTGTGGGGCTGGAGCAGAGCATACTTAGGAAAAGAGCAGAGCTGTAGTGGAACTGGTAGAAAACAAAAAAAGTGACAATTATAGGAAAACGTAAAAAAAATTGTTATTTGAAGTGTTAAAAAATCAATACCATATAGTTACGTAAACTACCCTTTCTCATGAATTGGCAAAAGGGAAACCAGGAATTGATCACCCAACAGTGAAATAAACGTAAGAAGCAGTGCTGAAAAGTAGTGAATGCATCCAGACACAACAGAAGCCCATGGTCCCCATTTCGTATCTAAAGAAGAAACGCAATAGGTTTGTGTGCTAACATCCGCTATGAGAAAGCGAGGGTGTAGCTCAGGGCAGAGTATGCTTGATGTGTATGACGGCCAGGGTCCAACAACCAGGACTGCCAAAAATGTGTTACCTGTATATATGAGCTTTTAAGATTTACTGAGGGGTTGGGGATTTAGCTCAGTGGTAGAGCACTTGCCTAGCAAACGCAAGGCCCTGGGTTTGGTCCCCAGCTCTGGAAAGGGTTTGGTCCCCAGCTCTGGAAAAAAAAAAAAAAAAAAAAAAAAAAAAAAAAAAAAAGAAAAAGAAAAAGGAAAAAAGATTTACTGAGATCTAACCTACATATTATACATTCCATTTGTAGCAATTCAGTACATACATCAAAAATGCTAATTATACAACTTCCCAATAAAATTGGAGAAAAAAAAATTTAAGCATACAATTCTATAATATACAGGTTTCCACATCTATCACAATTTTAGAAAGATTTTCATTGTTCAATAGAAAATATGGCCCTCAGGAGTCATGTTATTATCATGACAAGTTCTCCTGTAGCCTAGAAATAGGACTCCACTCCAGTGTTTTTCAGTACAGGGTTTGGTGGCTCAGACCTCTAGTCCCAACATTAGGGGTGTAGGCAGGATGAGTTGTGTAAGGTCATGCTTAGCTATGTAGCTAGTTCTTTATCAACTAGATACCTGAGATTCTGTATTTTTTTTTTTCTTTCTTTTTTTTGGAGCTGGGGACCGAACCCAGGGCCTTGCGCTTGCTAGGCAAGTGCTCTACCACTGAGCTAAATCCCCAATCCCCTGAGATTCTGTATTAAGTGTGACTTTTACTCCTCACCCACACACTGCTGCCCTACACACTCAGAAGTGTGCCCATCCATTCAGCTTCTACTACTTACCTTCCTAACAGCAGTCAAGACAAGGATGTCTGCACAGAACAGCTTTTAAAGAAATGGAGGATAAGCTCTATGTTCTTAACTATGATGTTGTAAAAGATTCTACGTTCCCATTGGCTCTCAGCTACCTTTTTCCCCTTTTTTGTGATAGGGACTCAACTGTGTAGCCCTGGGTGGCTTTGAACTCCTTTCATAGACCAGGGTGATCCTGAACTCAGAGATCATCCAGTCTCGGCTTGCTGGGATTAATGGGATGAATCACTCTGTCCCAGGCTACCCTTCCAGGTACATATCACCTCCAGTTCTCTTTCAAGCTCCCCGAGAAACAAGGAATGCAATGCTGTTTGGTGCGATCATCTTTGCTAGAGAATGTCAGGAGCCATAGGACAATGCCAGGTGCCAAGGGGAGGTAGGCAACTGTTAGCAACAGGTGAGTAAGGGATGTGATCTGGGAATAGCCCCACCTGAAATCCTGACCTGGGAACAGCAACCTGAGAAATGAGACATCATTTGCCTGTGCTAGAATCTGAGGCAAGACATTAGACAAGCAACCAGGTTATATTATTACTATTATTATTACTATTATTATTATTATGGAAGTGAGTGACTGCACACGCACAATTTTGAAGCTCTTTTTTTTTTTTTTTTTTTAAACAATTCCAGCTCTATAGGGATAGAGGCTGGAGGATTAGGTATTGAAGTCCATCCTCAAGTACACAGTGCCTTCAAGGACAACTTGGGACAACAATGAAAAAAATACTAACTCCACGGGTGGGGTGTGAGAGTTTAGAGATTAAGAGCACTTATTTTTGAGGAGGCCCTCGGATCAATTCCTGGCACCCACATGGGGGCTCACAATCAACTATAATTCCAGGGTATTCAACACTTTTCTAACCTTTAAGGGCATCAGGCACACATGTGGTATACAGACACACATGCAACCAGAGCACTCGTAAATTCAAACAAATCTTAATAAAACAAACCACACCAAAGCAGGAAAGGAATAACATGACAAGTGACAGAACGCTTGGCACCAGGAGGGCTACAATATCTGAGCAGCCAGCAAGTTCAGTTGTCAGGGCTGGTAGAGACTTGTTGGAAGGAAGACAGAGAAGTCTGTCAATACACCAGTCCTCAGTATGGATGTTGGTTGAGGCCTACGAGAGGTATTCCACCTTTGTAAATGTCGTAGGTCCATGTGGAAGAGCACACTGACCACACATCGAGCTCTGCTCCACCTCATCCTTCATTCTGAGTGCTGACCATACAGTTTCTGCTAAGTAACATACAGTGTATTGTCTGCAGACTAATGGCTAAAGATTCAGGACAAATACACCCCCACTCCCCCGATACTTTTTGCCATTAGTCTACCATGACTAACAAGAGGCCAACGATGGGGAGCGGCATCATAGAATGACAAACCTGTTAAAGCCAACTGGGAAGCTAGCTGATGGCCTCTCAACCTCCTCTGCCTCACACTTCATTCTGTGACCGACTCACTCGCTATTAAACCAGTACACGATGCCCACCACTGTGACCTTCATCCTGACCAGCTCACTCGATATTAAACCAGTACATGATGCCCACCACTGGGACCTTCATCCTATTTGAAACTTTCCCAAACATCCATCCAAACTGATTCCCGGGCACTGTCTGCTTCAGTCACTATGAGCTACACCAGAGGCTTGAAACTGTAAAGTACACAGCAGTGCTGAGCAGCCTTGGACACGGGGTACAGGAACATTCAGGTCTCCACACATCTGCATAGTGCTGCATTTCTCGGTTTTATTTCAAACAGTGCATATTTTTAAGCATTTTATGGAAGGATTTTACACTTGTCATTTACACAAATTACAAGGTTCGGCTTAAAGTCTTTAAAAAAATTCTAAAAATCCAGCCCATGTGCAGCACAAGAATATGCAAAACTACTTTACATTATACACACTTTTTATCAAAGGAGATACAAAATTCTGGCTTGTAGTTTTAGACAAATACAAGAAGCTTCAAACTAGACACAAAGGGTTAACATTAATTCTCAAATATAAGTCTGCACTTTTGTGTTGTATTTCTCTGAGATGTAATACCAAATTCCTAAGAGACTTTACATTTTCTTTTTCAAAGAAAACCTGACACATTTCCAGTAAACAAGTCCCTCTCTATTTGCTCAGTCCCCAACCAGTTCACTCTTAGTGCCAGAGACCATGCCCATGAGGAACAGACCCTGACAGTGACTGCTTCAATGCAAAACTCCACAGAGTGGCGACAGATGAGAACGGTTCTGCTCTGTTTTGAGGAGTGCCCTCAACACTCAGGAACCTTCTTCCGTACACTTTGTGACTAACTGCTCAATACAGAGTTCACTGGATTCCAGCAATGAAGTTTTGGTGGTGACAAACTGGTGGCCCTAAGTCAAACTTGTAAATGGAATATAGCACGCTGACTGAATGAGGGACCTGACTGACGGTATGCATAGATGCTGTCAGCAGACTGGAGGCAACAGGAAGAGCAGGGCTTTGTGCCCTTTCAAGAAATATTGTTTCTCTCATTGGTATTCACTGTTCTCTAGCCATCTTCTGACACCTACACATGCACAGTATAGTACTTGAAAGAAGCCCACCTTTCACCCAGAGTCAATTGACAGTCAACTCTCAATTATCTATGAGAACCCAACTGACATTGCTGTCAGTGAATTTCATTCCGGAGGATTCTGATTCTCAAAGATTTTGCACACCCATGAAGACTGACCGAGTCAGAATACAAGCAGAGCAGCATATCCTACTAGGACTGTAGGTACAAGCCAAGTGGAAACAGTGGAAACAGGCAAAAGATCTGAGGATTAGAGAAAAATTCATTTCAAACTTCTCCTCATTCTGCACATGCCTCGTTAATCGTATGTCTGTGGTCAATACGAATGGAGGTCCTGAGGCCCCACCCTACTTTGCATAGGTAAGGGAGAGTTGGCTGCAGTCGTGCACTCCTGGGACTTAGCCCTTTCATATAAACATTCCTAAGAAAGTAAAGTGTGATTAAAAATAAGACTTCCTTCCGTAAGACATCTAAAAGCATTTATTATATGCAAAAAATTAAATAGGATTATGTGCACAGAAATAGTGTACACACTATCTATGCTGAACAATGAATGCCAAGGAATACAATATTGATGTAACAGTTGTCTGTAAAATAAAAATAAAAACTGAGCCCCAATTATCAGACAAAAATAAATGCCTATTTCCCAACAGCATGGTGCTAGATTGAGAGCCTCTCTGCACATCTCCGATCCTCACGAAGCTGCCAGTGTCCATCTACTTATACTTCTAAAAAACAAAACAAACCCTAAAAAAACAAAACCTACCTCTTTACATTAATAATAAAAATCTGTGACAAAAATTATAAAACCAAATCCTGGACAGTCTTTACTCCCTGAAACCCCCAATTATTCCATTATAATCATAGGAGTAAAAACCATTTTAAAGTGATATGCCTTATGAAACAATATGTACATTTATTGCAAATTATATTAAAATGGGAGAAATCATAATATGAAGTGTTTACTACTTGGAGATCAATAATAATTTTAATTATTTTCTCATTCTGATAAAAGTCAGAAAGCGACTTAAAATTGCCACATTACTTTTCACAGCGGGACAGGAATCTGTACATCTCATTTTTGCAGAAAAGTAGACAGGCAGAAAGAATAATACACAAATTTCCAAAGGAAAGAAAGACATATACCATCTGCTCTCACTCTGCAAAGCCTCAGGTCAGTAGACACCTGCTCTCCTGTGTGGCATGGGGCTCTAGGCTTTAGGATGGATCAGTTCTTAGCGTCAGTGTAAGGACACCTTGTTCCTCTCTCTCTACAATGAAACCTGCAGCATGGAAAAAAAGGTTACTATGCCTTTAAGTTCCAGGTATGCAGGACCTGGAACCAAGTGTTAAGCAATTTGCTTAATTATTGACTTCTCACAGGAAAAGTCTGGGGGAGGGGAACAGAGATGCTCTTAGCCTCTCCAGAGTCTCTGCTGTACATTTCCACCAGAGGACTGTGGCTGTGTAAAAAGGAAGGCTAGCTTCGTTCAGTTTTCAAGGCAGAAAGTGTGTATTTGAAGTGAGCTTCGTTTTCTGTTTGGGGACATTGGATCCAAGTTTTTATAGAACCTGGAATCTGCTTCTGTTTGGCCTTCATTTTCTCCTTTTACCTTGGGAACAGAAGAACACAAAGTTAGAACCATCTAAGTTTGTGAAATGAAACTTTCCTTTTCTCTCCTGGACTGTCACTAAGTTTAGGGGATTATCTATTAAGTTACATACAACTAAAAGACCAATATGGCTAAGTATCTGTTCTTCAGTCAAGAGCTGTGGTCAGGACAGATCTGTTTAAAATGCTAAAGCTGTTCATCTCAAATAACTACAGGTTTTCAATCAATTCTTTCAAAAATCAAATTACAGGATAAAAGCTATTAAACATTAGAATGTAAATTTATGAGTAACAAGAATAAATCTTGATTTTGGAACATGTAAACAAATTTAGTACACTAAATAACCACAATCTAACCCACAAGAAAGGAAAGAGGGAGGAAGGGAGGCAGGGGAAAGGAGACAAAAGGAAGAAGAAAGGTATGAGGACAAGGAGGAGGAGGAGAAGGAAAAGGAGGAAGAGGAGGAAGAGGAAGAGGAAGAGGAGGAAGAGGAGGAAGAGGAGGGAGAAAATGAAGAAATTCAAACACAACAGAAGGAAAAGAGCAGTTCGGGTCTGTAGGTTGGTAGAGTAATACTTTTCACCAGAGTCAGATCCCTAACCACACGGGGAAGGGGCAGTGGTCTCCTGTCTACTGTAAGCAACTATGTGATCAACGATCTGTGGCAGGCACGTGATGATGAATATGCCCGCATGGGAATTTGTCCTCTTTGAGGAGCAGACACCTTCTGATGAGCTGTTGCTGTTTAACTCTGGGACAAGGCATTCCTTTGCAGTCCTAACCTGTTTACTTTACAAAAATGGATGCTAAAAGGCTAAGCCACCACAAGACTTCCTAGAGGCTTAAAGATGAAATGCCATGCTGTTTACAAGCCCCGTGTACGCTGCCCACTACACTAGAACCTACAGGGCTCCTGGGTGCTCACACGCTGACCTAGGAGATGAATCAGAGCAAGAACTGGCTAGACTCCATCCAGTCTGTGTCCCAAATGGAAAATGATCACTGTATTTTGATAAAATTACTTGTTACTGAATGTATATTTCTATCAAACTATTAAGTCTGGCATGGTGCCACGAGCCTATAATCTGACATAAGTTCAAAGACAACCTGGGATTGTGCTGGCAACTCTTGTCCCCAATAAACAGTTGCTTAAGAGGAAGTTATGCCATGGATGCAAAGCAAATCAGTAAATCCTTCTGCTTCAGAAAGACAGAAATTCCAGATCCTTGGACTCGTAAGACCTACACTAAGCATGCTAGGCAGACACGGACCTAAACAAAACTGCTATTCATTACAAGGTGACATCATCTTTAAGTTCGAATCTCCTGTAAACACTAAATAGGAAGTGCTCACCCGCTGTCCTGCCCAGGTTGGACTTGTGCTACTCTGCCCCCATCTTGGAGGGCTATAGGCATGGCCACTAGGCCTACTTGATTAGATGCTAAGGATCAACTCCAGATCGTTGTGAACGTCAGGCAAGCATCCATCAGTCAAGCTGCATCCCAGCCACCTCTAATGATATTAATAATTCCCTCCTGAATGGAAGAGTCTGGACTTGAGTGTAAGCAAAACATTGCAGGAATCAGTGACATTTGCTAGTATTTTAGGCTTATGCTTGCCTTTTATTTTTATATTTTAAAATTTATTCTAAGGGCTGGAGAGAAGACCACTAACCACTTTTCTGTAGACGCAGGTTTGATTCCCATCACCTAAATCCCAGCAGAACTCAGCTGTCAGAGTTGGCAGGAAGTGCTTTTATAGGCTGAGTCATCCTCACCAGTACCTTGTTTCTGAACTTAAAAAAAATTTAAGTACTAGCCAGCCTTGAGCTCAGAGATCGGCCTACCTCGGCATCTCAGGTGAGGGTTAAGGGTATGAGACACTACCAGCAACTTTAGTTCTTGGTTCTTTTCAGATAGAAGGTTTTGTGGTGTAGCTCAGACTGACCTGGAACTCACAACACTACTTTCAATGGAGAACTTAGTGAACAGTTTGCCTTAATAGTTCCAGTATACAATAGAAAAGTAATTCAAGTAAAGCATCATTCTTCAAGCAAGTGAACTTAGACACAAGACAAACATCCAGCTGTTAAGACAGTGCTGCCTTACCTGACAGCTACTACAATGGCTTAGTCTTAGAAATGTTCCAGGTGATTGGTAAGAGCCTCTTTGAAACGCAAACTGCTCTAAATGCAGACTGAAACAAGGACAGCACACCCACTGGTCCTCATTACCGAGTGCTGCTGGAAACCCCTCTTCTGACTCATGTACACGCATGTGAGAGAGCGAACTCACCCACACACACACAGGATGGCTGGTGATGCAGAATGGTTGATGAGGTAGTTCGTAGATTATGGGCCCTTCCTGCTCTTCCAGAGGACCCAACTTCAGGTTCCCACACCCACAGCAGACAGCTAACAAATGCCTTTAATTCTAGCTCCAAGGGATTAGACATCTGTAGGTATTCCTACATGCATGGCATAGATACATGCAAACCAAAAAAAAAAACAAAAAATAGAAAATGCAGCACAAGGCTGGGGCTGGAGAGATGGCTCAATGGTTAAAAGCCATGGCTGCTTTTCCAGAAGACCCCGTTCAATTCCCAGCACCTACAATGATAGCTCACAACTGTCTGTAACTCAAGTTCAAGGGGATGTGACACTCTCACAGACATACATGCAATCAAAATACCAATGCACATAATAACAAATAAATTAAAAGTAAGGTGTATACCCATCCTCAAGTTCAAAGCCAGGACAAAAATAAAATAGGGCTGGAGAGATGGCTCAGTGGTTAAGAGCACTGACTGCTCTTCCAGAGGTCCTGAGTTCAATTCTCAGCAACCACATGGTGGCTCACAGCCATCTGTGATGGGATCCTCCTCTGCTGTGTCTGAAGAGAGTGACAGTGAGCTCACATACGTGAAATAACACAAAGGAGAGCTCTTTCAGGGAAGAAAGCTGACGCCTGTTCATGCACTGAGGACTTAGGGTCAGAGGTTTGAAACAGGAGAATTCAGATTCATTCTAGGTCACATGATGAGTCTGAGGGCAATTTTTTCCCCATTTTTTATTTAAAAAAGGTCAGACATGGTTAGTCATATCTGAGAGTCTAGCATTTGAGATGCAGAGAAATAGCTTGTCTACACAGCAGTTTCCAAGCTAGGGAATGCTACAAAGTGAGACCTGTCTCAATAAGGGGGTCGGAAACAACAACACAGGCAGAAGTAACAGAGCACTGAGTACTGTCAGGGTAAAAGATATTTCAAAATAACTAACTCAGGAAAGAAATATCTGTAGTTATCGCTGTTAGCAGACTGCTGAGGTGAGCATGATTTATTTGAAACAATGGCCATGCTTCCTTACTCCTAAGGCAGGGTTGGACTTGCAAAAACTTTTCCTGTCACTAATATTATTACTAATATATATTATATGTTATGTATATATATTTTTATCAGGCATTATGCCATGAACCCTTTATACCAGTGGTTTTCAACTTCCCTAATGCTGTAACACTTTAATATAGTTCCTGTCTTTTTTTTTTTTTTCTTTTTTGGAGCTGGGGACCGAACCCAGGGCCTTGCGCTTGCTAGGCAAAGCTCTACCACTGAGCTAAATCCCCAGCCCCTATAGTTCCTGTCTTATAAACCTAATATAATTATTTTTTTTAATTTATTTATTTCATCCATATTAGTACATTGTTGTGTCTTCAGACACAGCAGAAGGCATCGGATCATATTACAGATGGTTGTGAGCGACCGTGTGGTTGCTGGGAACTGAACTCAGGACCTGGGAAGAGCAGTCAGTGCTCTTAACCACTGAGTCATCTCTCCAGCCCCATAAGACTATTTTTGTTACTACTTCATAACTGGAATGAATTATAATGTTTCCATTTCCGAGAAGGGGCCAGGACTCGTTGGCTGAGAGCCCCTACTTCACAGGTAACTCATCAAGTTTACCACCGTTTGTCTCTTATCGATTGTAAGTTTACCACATCCCATCTTCCTTTGGTTCTTTTGACTAAACCTTAAAATGGGGGCTTTTCTCTGGGTGCGCTCTGAAGGAAGCTGGCAACATGTTTAAAGTCTAGTTTAAAATGTGATTATGTTAAATCCTCGATGTTTACTAACAGTTGTCAAATATTCAAAGGACAGTATTTTAGGATGACAACGCTGGAGCCGTCCTGCTTCCTCACTCACTGACAAAGGGATGGAAGGCTACACTGGCTCTCCCAGCATGGGGAAAGGACAGCAGAGCTGCCTTGAGCCTCAATGCACTACTGCATCCATGGAGCTCAAGTTTCCCTCACAGAAGAGCTATGTTAGCATTTAACAGGTTACATGATCCTAAATTTGAAAACCAAAACTATGAAATGCTAAAGAGAATTGCTGCCCTGAGGCTAAGTGGCAAATTACACATCAGCTCCAGTGAGAAAACGTGGTCTAGAACACAGACTTGTTAAACCATAGGAAATACCCCCTCTCTGTACCCCTTCTCTGTCTCTGCATCTCTCTCGTTTTTAAAGTCTTAATTATGTAGCCTAGACTGGCCTTAAACCAGGCAAGGGTGACTATGAATATCCATGTACTACAGTTTAGAAGGTGCTGGGAACAAAGCCCAGGACATCATGCATAATAGGCAAACGCTTTATCACTGAGATACATTCTCAGCTCCTATTTTCAGGATTGTATATAAACATACAAGTGTAAGGTGTGGCGGCTCACATCTATAATCCCAGCACTTGTGTGACCAAAGCAAAAAGACTGCCAAGATCAGTTTTGACCAAAAGGTGACCTCCAGGAGGACATCGTGGTCTAGAGAGATACTGTGTCTCTCAAAAAAAAAAACCCCAAAACAACAACAAAACACCTCCCCCAAACACACAAACAAAACCAACAACATAAAAAACAAAACCAAAACAAACCGTGAGTGCCAGGCACACAGCACAGGCCTCTAATCCCAGTACTTGGGAAGCAGAGACAATTCTGAGGTCAGCACGGTCTAGAAAGTGAGTTCTAACTATAGAACACAGCTATAAAGCAAACCCTGTCTCAAAAAATCACCAACCCACAAAATAGAACAAATAAACAAGAAAAACTATACATTTATAAGACATAAATCTGAATGACTCTGCTTCCCAGGATCAGAGAATGAACAGTCGCCGTATGTTTTTATGCACAAACTACCTTCAGCACGCAGTTCCATGGGTTTGTGTATTCATTCACGCCAGGGTGTAATAACCATCACCACTTACTTCTAGAACCTTCCCAGCATTTCAACTGAAACTTTCTAAGTACTCCCTAAGGTCTTTCCCTTAGTCTCCAAGAGCCACTCTTGGTAGAAACCTCAGAGGTTGCTAATCACAGGCTCAGCTGCAACCCCAACACTCAAGAGGCAGGAGGACAGCCCTGAGGTCAAGGCTTGTCAACAACAGGAACCTCAACTTTGTCCTTTCCAGACTGGCTTATTTAATTTTGCCTAATGCCCTCGAGGTTCATCCATTTCGTAGTGTATTCCAAATGTCATTCCCTTTCAGAAGTAATTAAAACAGGTTTAATTCTTCTCTTCCTCCAGCCTTCCTTCTCCCTGCCCCTCTCTTTTTTAAAGACAAGGTCTTGGCTACACAGCCCAGAGTGGTTTTAAACTCATAACCCACTTCTGCCTCCAAGGTGGGATTACAGGTGTGCACCATCATATTCGGTGTCTATACATTTACCGTATCAATACACATAATCAAGTGTTTGCTATTTCTTTTAACGTGAGTAGCGTGAGGGAAGCATGCTCTTACAGAGCAAAAATCCATCCTACTTGAATGTTTTGTTATTGCCAACATTTTCCATCCTTCACAAGATGAGGAGGAGTGGGGTACATTACCTTTGTAAATCAATTTGTCTCTCGGCGGGAACTGCCTTTTTGGCTCCATCTTGTAGCTTGGGCGCTTTGGCATTGCCTGCCTCCAGACTCTCCTGGCTGCCTGCAGCTCTCTTCCTTCCCTTGCTAACAGGTTTACTTAGATCATCGTTTTTGGTTGCATTGCCCTGAGATTCAGATTTGGGGCGACGTCCTCTCCTGGGTTTGGAAGGGGCAGGGGGTCCTGACTCATCTGCTTTCTCATCTGGTTTTTGTTGGATATTCTCAGCACCAGCTGCTGTTACAATTCTTTTCTTTCCTCGGTCACTGCTGATGTTGCCTTGGGTAGACTGATCAGAATTAATTTCCTAAAAGAGCACAAAAACAAATTGGTAAACATAAATCCCTTAAATGTTATTGTAAAAAAGATTATGAATTAAAAATGTAAATAGATGAATGTTGCATGTTTGAATGTGATTTAATTCGTATGTGTAGAGCCAGAAGGACACTGTGGTCTCCTTCCAAATTCTCGACCATGGTCCAAGTCTCTTCTGAACCGGAACACTGGCAGCCAACAAATCCCAGTGACCCCGCTGCCTAGCCTCTGCGGGGCTCTATATGTACATGTGAAGCCTGTGGATGCTGGCTGAGTTCTGGTTGTGCAGCAAATGCTCTGTCTTTACATTTCTAGCTCTCAGGAAGGACTTAAAACATGTCATTGTACTTCATTTCTCTTTTGTGTGTGCACAATGCATCCCAGAGCACTTGTGTAAAGTCAGAGAACCACTTGCAGGATTTGGTTCTCTCCCTGACCATGTGGGACCTGGGGATTGAACTCGGATCATCTAGCAAAGTGTCAATCAACTCTGTGAGCGGAGCCATGATAACACCACCCTTGACAGTATTTTTAAGAAATTGGAATACTCAGGTTTCTGATTGTTTATATCCCACTAAAAAGGAAGCTCCCCCAGGAAAAGGACTGTACCTGCAGCCTACCTTTGGTGTGTGTGGGTACACATCACAGAAGAGGGGGCAGAAAGAATGCATGGACCAAAGGATGGGGAGAAGCACTCTCAGCCAGCACTCACGGCCACTATGAGTTCACTGAACAAGATGGTGCAAACACAGTAAGAGGGCAGGCAAATGAGCTAACTAACTGTGCCGAAAAGGTCACAAACCCGCAAAAGCTCCAACTCCAGGAAAACCAACACCCTGACTCCTCAGTCTTTCTAGGGGGCATGTGTATAGACACCCCACCACCCCCCACACCAGGAAGCCTTAAAGACAATCCATTTTCCATCATACTCCATAGTTCCTTGTTTACTAAGGACATTTTCTAAAGGCATCCTTCATCACGAAAGGGCCATTTTCATAATGCAACAGCCTCTAGACAGGCATTTTTTTGTTCTAACTTCCTTATTGGCTTCTGCTCCATCACTGAAGATTTTTTTAAACGTGAAATCAATATTTATCCACTTTTGCTATTTTTTAAAATTTAACATTAGCTCATGTATAATTTTACAAGTAACAAGATCCCATTTCATCTAAACATGTGTAATGGACTTTAGAAAAAGCAGTAACAGGCAGAATGAAATTGGCCTTCTCATAGGAACTTTAGGAAAAAAATATAATTTTAATTGTTATAATTCTAATTAAAAGAACAGGGGGGCTGGAGAGATGGCTCAGTGGTTAAGAGCATTGACTGTTTTTCCAGAGGTCCCGAGTTCATCCCAGCAACCACATGGTGGCTCACAACCATCTGTAATGGGATCTGATGCCCTCTTCTGGTGTGTCTGAAGACAGCTACAGTGTACTTATATATAATAAATAAATCTTAAAAAAAAAAAAAACAAAACAAAACAGAGAAGCAAGCTTGACTTGACACACACTACAACTCAGTATGTGGAAGGATGAGGCGGGGAATGGCTATAAATCTGAAGCAAGAGTCAGATAGGCCCAGGTAACATATTGACAACAAAGGGAAAATCAACAACCAACGAACAAAACAAATAGAAGAGAACGATCACTGTGGAAAAAAAGGAAAAAAAAAGAAAAAAAAAGAAAAAAAAAACCAAAACCAAAACCCAAAAAACCCTGCATCTTTTCAAAATTTCAATTTCCCCAGAAAAACATTTCCAGAATTGGGGGTGTGGAGGGGTGGGGTGTGTGTGGTGGTGTTACTCGAAATCTCTCTTTAAGGTGCTTCCTAAAGCAGTCCACATGAACTGCAACCCAACAACTCCTAACGGCTCAGAAAAGGACTAAACACAGGTAATTGGAAGAAACAGGGAGATCCCTGCGTGAAACAAAATGTGTCAATCACACAGCCAATGTTTCTATTAACTGGAGACTTAGAGCCTTATACCTGGTTAAGTCCTCCACTGCAGAGCTAAGCCACAAACCAAGCAATATGGTGACATGTGTGTAATCCCAACACTTGGGAGGCTGAGGCACAAAGATGTCATGTGTGAAGTCATCTGAGGTATAAAGCAAATAGGCCCACAAGGCCACACTCACTCAGTAGGTACACATGCAAGTGTAAGGAAAGCAAGTAACAAGGTCAACATGGAGGAGGAAGTTCTGACCATGTCCCTCCCCTGAGTCCAGCATGTATTCATGGTTACCTCACTATGTGCCACACAGAGCAAACACAACGACCATGTAAATCTGCACAGCCAAGCCGGATGTAGTGGTATGTATCTATAGTCTTAGCATTTGAGCGACTGAGGCATGAAGATGGCCATGAACTCAGAGTTTAAATCATGAGTACCCAGGCAGTTGGGACTATGCACTAAGACTGTCTCAAAAAAAAAAAATAAATAAATAAAATAAATAAATAAATAATCCATCACCAAAACAACATCACCACGACTACCCTCCCACTCCCACAAAGGGAGGGAGGTGGAGGGAGGGAGGGAGGGAGGGAGCCCAATGCGTAAAAACTTCACTCAACTTTAGGTAGAGGATATGAAGTCACATGGCCCCATGAAGGGTACCGCGTCTGACTGCTGTAAGCACATGTGACTCAGTATATGCATCTTAAGCTTCTGTGTGCCCAGCCTACGTAACTCTCTGTACAGGGATCCCACAGTGAGCAGAGAGCTACTGGTCTCTGTACTGCGGGAATTATGGGAGTGATAGCCCTGACTTTTGTCCAGTAATCTGTTGTCTCAAGCCATTCCTGCTTGCAGTAGGAGTGGAAGAAGCGCTGCTTCTCATTAAACAAGTGACTGTGAAGTTAGTGAAGCCAGACCATCTAAATCAACCGAGTCCTCCAGTGGCAGAGCACATTCTGAAACAAGTCTGACTGCTTGGCTACTGTTCCGCTTCACTTCTCTCCTCCTCAAACACTGCTAAGGAAATGGGGGAGGGGCTCAAAGAGATAGTTTAGGGTTTACGAGTACTTGTTACTCTTGCAAACCAGGTGAGAATCCAGTTCCAGAGGATCTGATACCCTTTTCTGAACACTGTGGGCACTTGTCACACATGTGGTACATTGACATATGCAGTAAAACAATCATACACTTAAAATAAGATCAAATCTTTTAAAAAAGGAAGAAGTAGAACAGGGAGGTGAGGATTAACGCTTTTGCAGAGGACTCAAGTTCATTCCGAGCACCCACATGGCAGCTCACGACTGTAAATTCAAGCCCTCGGGGATTCAAATTGTTCTCCTGGCTTCCACAAAAACTGCAAGTCATTTGTACATACATACTAAGTAGCACACAACAGATGGATGGATGTAGAGTGAGTGAGTGAACTGGGTCCTCCAGTTTGAATATCATGGTAGAACATGTCTGTAACCCCAGTTATTTGGGAGGTGTGGCAGAAGGACCACAAGTTCAAAGCTCCCTCTCCCCACAGGAAGCCTAAGGAATAAGATGAATCAGATGATAAGCAGGAAAGACCTCATCTAATGGCAAACATCTGTAGCCCTGAGTAGGGAAGTGGAGACAGGGGAGTAGGCGCAGGGTCAGCTGAGCAGCACAAGCAAGGACTCCTGAACATTATCCGTTGCCATGGAGGAAAGGAACGTGGATTCCCTGAAATACCAGTCAGTACGCAGTTGCCGAGCCATTTCTCCAGCCCTGCCTTGTGGAAACCTCAGCACTATAAACAAAGTAATAACATTTACCTTATTCTTTACCGTATCAATACTCTTTACGGGTGTGACAGAAATTATTCTCACAGGATTCTCCTCATTTTCACTAACTCCAGTTTCGGATGCCTCTGAACTCTGTTCCCTACTAGAAAAACAGACAAATAAACAAACAAACAAACAAAAAACCAAAGTCTTTTCAATTCAGAAATGAAATAATCAATTTTATTCATTGATTGGTCATATTAACTATACCCACTTGCCTGGGAGACCTCATTGGTGTTCTAGAATTTATTTTTCGGGGTGTGCTATATAATGTGGTATTCAGGTATCCAGTATTCCAGGGGCTGAAGCAAGAGGTCTGCAACAAGTTTGCAGCACACAGCCTGACCATGTAAAAAGGCGCTGGCTCAGAAAGCGCTCTTTAAACAAGGTGTGAGGAAACGCACCTTTAACGCCAGCACCTGGGAAGCAGATGCAGAGGCAGCTGAGTCTGAGGAAAACCCAGCTTACATTATCGAGTTTCAGGCTAAGCAGAGTTACATGATGAGACCCTGTCTCAGAAAACACACAGTACACTTTTGAGTCTCATTAAAAAACCCTAAACACATGAATATTATAATACATTTTACATAAATCCATTATATGATCCAATGTCTTGAACGTAAACATTAAGCCAAGCAGGAGCAAGAAAAGAAAATGTATTCAGAGAAAAATAAATTGCCTTGAACGATTTCCGGCCGAAGGACTCAGCTCTGAACTGGCGTTAATATTGCTTCCAGTCTCCGTGCCGGCACTCCTAACATAAGGCTTCCTTCCCGTTGCTGATAAAGGCTTGTTTACTGTACCTAGTACTCCAGTAGGCTTTGGCTGGAAAAAAAAGAAAGAAGAAAGAAAAATCACACCTATGTCATTTCAGGCCCGAGGGAAAGGAATATGTAAAAATTTAGAGCGCCTAAGATGTGTGCTTTAGTGTTAAGGTAAGAGTAGTAATTCTGTTGGAGTGTTATCAGAATTCTGGAAAAAAAAAAAAAAAAAAGTTTGGCTCTTTTAATATAAGCAAAAGCAAATCCACTACCTTCACTTAATATGAGGCAATATTTGATATCTTTCTTTTTTATCTCTTATTTCTTAATTGAAACAAAGCACATGCCTCCAAAACTTGTGTAAGGATGCACGCAGACTTAGACTTGTGAATATACACTTTTACATCACCTGACTTTTATGAAATACAATCTTCCTATCATCTTAGCCTTTCATATCAGTCTCTCTTTATTTTCTTTTTCTTATTTACTTATTTATTTTTTTAAAGACAGGGTCTCTCCATGCAGCCCTGGCTGTTCCAGAACTAAATCTGTTGGCGTTGAACTGAGAGACAAATCTACATCCTGAGTACTGGGAGTAAACTCGTGAGCCAACAACACCTTTCTTATCTTCTTATTGTTCTATTATTTATAGAAATCTGTCCTACGAATTTTAAGTAAATTTGAGCTTCTCACCACTTTTAAGAGTAAGTGGCAATGGCTCTGAACAGTGGTTAATTGCAAAACAGGTCTGAGAATATTCAGACTGTAGCAATGCACACTGCGTGCCCACAAGTCTGGGGGCAGAGAACAGAAATACAGCCCACGAAACAAAACCCCAAGCAGAAAGCATACAGTACCTTTCCTGTCAACAGAAGAACTCTTGTCTCTTCCGAAATATAGCTTTTGTCATTAGAGAAGTCCTATTAAAAAGAAGAAAGAAAGAACAAAACCAAGCAAACTGAGCACTGTCTTCACCTCAGCATTGTCAGGCCCTGCCTTGCAACAGCAACGCACTCTGCTCACACATGGTACGATGACCTGGACAAAGGCAGGAGGTGTATTTTCACGTCCATAGTGAGCACTACTGCACCAGAGAACTGCACATACTTGGCAAGAACTTTGCTGTGACCCAGTGACATAATATCCTCCACCTTTCAACATTTTAATTCTTTAGTTTGCTGGTCTTGAGACATGGCAGTCCTAAGATTTAATGTGGTGCCTTTAACGTGCTGGGAATAAAGGAATGGGCTTCCACGACCAGCAACACATATTTTATTTTTATGTTTATGAGCATTTTGCCTGCATCTGCGTTGAATGCACCATGTGTTTACTGTGCCTGTTAAAATCACTTGTAGCGTTTTAAATAAACTTCATTCCTAGTTTTTGATATTGTTCAAAGTATGATTACCACCTCTAATATTATAAAATCTACTTTACAGCTGATAAAATAGACAGTATTTATTCGTTGACGCCTTAAATTTGTAGTTTTGAGGCAGTCTCCTATAGACCAACTGTAGGGTTTCAGAAACTTCTGCCAGGCTAATCCTAGGCACTTATATTCATTAAACACCTCCATAATCCACTGCAGTTATTGGTACTGGGAAACTGAGTACCTATCATCTTATCTAAAAGTCTTTTAAGATGGGTAGAGTGATGGATGCTTATATTCCCAGTACTGGGAGGCAGAGGCAAGAAGATCTCAAGTTTGAGGCTACCCTGAGCTATAATGATCCTGAGTCAGAAAGAGATACTTATTTTTTTTAGAACTTTAATATTTATATAAAAGACAAAAACTCACCACAATACAACTACATAAACAAATAATCCCTTTACAGTAGTGATACCAGTTAGTTTATAAACAATTTAAATCAACTGTGAACACTGATATTTTCCTGAACTATGACAAAAATCTAAGCTTTTAGGGGATGGGGGTAAGGAGGAACTCTGGTCGACCAGGACCTAGATATGTAGACTATACTGGTCTTGGATTCACAAAAGGCCCATCTGATCCCCAGTGTTGGCATTAAAGCTGTACACCACCATACAAAATGTCTGATGATTCTCCATTCTCCTTACTAAATATTCTGGGTGTTACAAATAAAATACAATAGTGTCACAAACATCTATACCAATATCAAAACCATCATTCAATTGAGAGGCTGGAGCAGTGTGATAAGCTGCCATCAGGAGTTCAAGATAAACCTTTGGCAACACAGCAAGACCTAACCTAGGAAAATAACAGTTGGGGCAGTAGGATGCAGAGGGCGGGCTTACTAATTGTACACTGCACACTTGCATGAAAACTTCTTTATGTAGCAAGGTATAATTAAAAAATCCTCTAGCAAAAGCAAGGCCCTGGGTTCGGTCCCCAGCTCCGAAAAAAAAGAAGAAAAAAAAAATCCTTAAAAAAAAGAAAAGAAATAAAATTTATCTGCCCAGAGTTGTGACAGATTTGAACGAGGGGCTTAAATTAAAGGTATCTACTAAGAGTTAAGCTGTATTTTGTTTACCTCTCTGTGCTTTGCTCTCTGCATATAATTTCATTTATAAAACAAAGCTTTAAGCTTAAAAAAAAACCTGACACACAGAACAAAGCAAAACAAAAAAACAAACAAACGTGTACAAGCCCGGTACACTAGTGTTTGACATTACTAGATTAAAAGCAATGTTAAAAAAAAGATCAATTATTTTGCTAAGAATGTGAAATTCAAGTGCAGCTCAACATCAGCCTCAGGACAGAAACTGTACAGGATTTGTGTATAGCTGATGAGATTCTTTGTAGAGAAAATACCTTTTAAAAAGAGTCTGTAGCTTTTTCAGGGGCTACATACAACGTACAGTTAGATTTAAAGCTTTTGATGTTGAATGTTTCTAAATGTTTAATGGTTTCTTTAATTTCTTATGGTAGCAAAAAAAAAAATCATAGGAATTTGTATTACCAATAAAAGGAATTTTTTTTAGGAGGTTGCATTTTTTTTGTTTTTCTAAATTTGTAATAAAATAATGTATATTAAAAAAGAAAGAAAGAAAGCAGCATGTGATATCAGAAAAAGTGGGCAGGAAACTGACTCAGTGGGTAGGGTTGTTTGTTAGAGACCTTCAATGTTAATTCCAACCGGTGAAACCCAGCTGATGCAAGGACAGAGTACTGACTCGAGTTGCTCATTAATTAACATTCATTTAATAGAGTCATGTAAAACTATAAATATCCTAATGTCTCTTCTTCCCCTCCATCTATTGACCCATCCATCCTCTGGGCTGGAATTCACAATGCTCCTGCCTCAGCGTGAGTACCTTCATGCCAAGTGTGCAGCACGTCTAGCCTGAAACCATGGTCCAATCTGTGCAAAGCTTTCTTCAGCTAGGGCCAGAGCTCCTTCTAGAGCTTCTGGTCCAGCATATGCAGCAAGGTCCTGGGTGTAATTTCCAGAACACACATAAACACAGTAAAAACAAACACAAGTAGTACTTATTTTAATAAAAAAGGATAAATTTATAATCTGAAAGCTTCTCCTATATGCAGAATGAATACAGTAACAGAAAGTTTACCTGTCTTCCAATCTTTAGTAAGATAAAAGGCTTTTTCTTTTACTCTGACCTTAAAACTATCCAATATTCATCATCAGTTTTGATTGAAATTTAAATCACTTTAGTAACTATGACAGAGAAATTATGTGAGGAAAATTACCTTTTCAGGTTGTGTAAAGAATTTCATTGGGAGGACTGGGTCCTTTGGTGAGTCTGCATTGCACAAAGCACTCTTACTATTTATAACACACAGAGCCACATCACAAACTGTATAAAGTTTCTAGAGAGTAAGAAAAAAGAATTACATAACGATCTAAGTACCAATTCTATCACACGTACAAATTCAAGTTGTAAAATACAAGTGATTACTTGTTTCTTTACAGACGATTTCTGCTCAGTATTCTTTAGCTTCCCAGTAAAGGCAAACCAAAAGTATCCATTTTCTCTCCCGGGAAAGAAGTTTGTACCAGAAAGTGCTATATGTTTTATCAGTTTGTATATGTTTTAAGTGCTAATGCCTTTCTAGAATGTTAAAGGTTTCAAGAAAAACAAATTTTGTGAGTATAGACATTAGCAAGAGGGCTGGAGAGAAGGCTTGGCAGCACCTGTTGCTCCAGTAGATATTCTGAGGTTGGTCACCAACACCCACATGAAAACTTGCAACCACCCTACTCCATTTCCAGGGTCTGGCCCCTCTTCTGACCTCCATGGGCACCATGCACACATTTGGTACACATTCACACGTGCAAACCACTCATATACACTAAAAAAAGAAAAAAATCTGAAAAAAATTAAGAAGTTATATAACTATATCTTAATAGACACTATAGCTTAGACTGGTCGGTGTACTTTCCTATGAATCCATTTCTTACTTCATTTGTCTTGGCTTCATCTGGAGACTGGGCGTCTCTGGTCAGCTTGATATTCTCTGCCATCTTCTTCATGAACGCATGGCTGTTGTTCTCATTCTTTGTCATTAAAACTTCAAGCATAAACCACAGGCACCTAAGGAGAAAAGATATGGGAGAGGGTAAAGAAGATGATTTTTTGTTCAATAGACTGTCTTTAATGAAAAGTTTGGCTCTCTACATAACAGAATTATCAAGATAGAAACATATCATTTCATTAATGATATCAATTGAAGTGGATTTTTTTTTTTTTAAAAAGATAGGGTCTCCTATAACCCAAGGTGGCCTCCAACTCAATGTATAGCTTTGAAATCATCTTTCATTGAGTGTGAAGATCATAGGTACAATCCACTATCTAGCTGGCTCAAGAGGAAAAAGTCACAAAATATTTAAATAGAACTGCTTACAGTGAGAACTTTCTTACAGTTTAACGACATGCATAAAAGCAATAGAAGCTCTCAAAAAACTCTCACATGGTAATGTATTTTAAGCTACAGTAGAGATAAACAGGTCAGCAAGCAGACTGCTTACCTTTGGCACAGAGCAAGCTGTGCAGGCTTGACACTACTACGTAAATTTTGATAAGATATGGTAAGCCTCATGCAGTATGACACTATTAGGGGTGGTAACCAACCAGGCAGCTAAGTGGTCCCTTATAAAACTGCTCTTGCCATGTGTTCTTGTCACAGCATAGGCATGAATACACAGAGGATGAGACATGAGTTTCCGAGAAGAGCAAACAACAATCCTTACTAAACACGAGCAGCACTTGGGGAAACTGACACGTCTGGGGGCGGACTTGGGTTCTGTCCATTTCCAGAAGAATTTACATGTAAGAGTCCCTGCTTTTCACCACCGAAAGGGTAGAATGAATTTGTAACATTATGTGAGGGACTAGGCATGGAGCCCACCAGGCATGATGGCCCACGCCTGAGGTACAGATTCAAGCTCTCCTCACTACAGCTGAGTTAAGCTAGTTTAAGAGTGCACAAGGAAAGTAAAAGTGCCTACATTTGCTAAGTCTGGCAGAGCTCTATTTAGATGAGAACAGACTGCAGGCCATCAAAGCACTGAAGCAGAAAATGTAACAAACACAAACCCCCTCCACTGGATTTCATAGGTACAGACAGTTTCTAGAGACCTTCTGTCTTTTTTATAAAAGAGAGATCAAGTACCTCAAGGTTACGATAAAAAGATGGAATCAGGATAAAAACTTGGGTCTGACTTTATACTTTTATAAAACACGTATGACAAATGCAGCAGGCTTCTTCTGAGCAACTGTGTATGAAAGCAGCATTACATGAGCAAGCACAATTGTATTGCACCACGGTGACGGTGACATGACCGGAGCTGCACTGCATAAGGAAGCTGAGGCACTCAGCATGATAAAGCAGACACTCTGTTAAGTCCATTTACTCTACCCGTTCAGAACCCTCTATCCTATTAACTTGTAAAACTCTTAATCCTTTCACAGGGTCCAACAGCATTTGAATTACTGTTAGGAGATAATCAGGAAGTAGTTTCACTGCCTTAAGAGTATGAGGCTTATTCCTTTTAAAAGTTTACAGAAAAGAAAAAAAAAAAAAAAAGGTTTAAGATTTCAAACACACAGGTCCTGAGTTCAATTCCCAGCAGCCACATGGTGGCTCACAGCCATCTGTAATTGGACCTAAAGCCCTCTTCTGGTGTGTCAGCAATAGTGTGTTCATATACATAAAATAAATAAACAAATCTTTAAAAAAAAAAAACAAAAAACAAAAAACAAAACAGGGCTGGAGAGATGGCTCAGGGGTTAAGAGCACTGGCTGCTCTTCCAGAGGCCCTGAGTTCAAATCCCAGCAACTACATGCTGGCTCACAACCATCTGTAATGGGATCTGATGCCCTCTTCTGCTGTGTCTGAAGATAGCTACAGTGTACTCGTATACACAAAATAAATAAATCTCTTAAAAAAAAAAAAAAAGATTTCAAACACAGTGAGGTATTGGTGTACACGCCTTTATTCCTAGCACTTGGGCAGCAAAGGCAGGTAGATCTCTGAGTTCAAGGTTAGCCTGGTCCAGAGAAACACTGTCTCAAAGGGGGAAAAACACACACACACACACCCCAAAACATCTGCACCATCCTAGTATATATATTTATACATAAAAAATGCTAATACAGTCTAGGATACAAGAGTATATATAAATTTTCAAATGTATGTATATAAAATATATAAAAAATATAGGCAGGTTTGTTTTTTTTTTTGCGTTAAGTTAGAATATGTTGAAACTTTTTTTTTACACATGCATGCTAGCATCTTGCTTAGGAGGGCTTTGAACTTTTTTTTTTTTTTTTCCTTCCTTTTTTTCGGAGCTGGGGACCGAACCCAGGGCCTTGCCCTTGCTAGGCAAGCGCTCTACCACTGAGCTAAATCCCCAACCCCTGGCTTTGAACTCTTAACCCTCTTGCCTCAGCCTCTTGAGAAACAGGAATACAGGTGTAAGCCATCATGCTCAGCAAACACACACACATCTTGAACAAACTAGAACTGCTAAACTATTTATTGTATTTCTCAAAGCACATATTTTTGTCCCAAATCTTTTCACTGAGTTCCAAAAAATATACTATTTTGAGAAACCTAGTGGTCCACACATGCCTTGAACTTGTGATCATCCTGTTTTAGGCTCACAAGCCACTGGGATTACTAGCCTACAATACCAGTCACAATAAGCCAAAACTTTTTATTTATAATGCAGGCTTAACTTCATATATCTTACAAATAGAGGTACTATCATTCAGTGACAACACTGCAACAGTAGGATGATAAACAGACCAGTGCTTAAAGGTAATATAGAACGGCTTTCCTATTAAAATTTTGACAGTATTTAAGTGACCAAAGTGATTAAGAGACAGATGAATGCTGAATCCAATACAGGATTAAGATTTGCTGATTGACATAGAAAATTATAATACTTCAATTCCATCAAATGATACTAATTTACAAATGCAAGACAAAATATAGCAATGGTGGTTCAGAGAGATGGCTCAATGTTTAGGGAAAATGGTTATCCTTTCTAAGGACCCACATTCCATTCCCAGATCCCACATGACAGCTGACAACTACCGCTAACTCGTGTTCCAGAGAACTCAACACCCTCTCTGGCCTTCCCCGGACTAAGAATACACACATTCTCCCATGGAGCACAACAGAGGGGAAAGTATGCATGTGACAAAGTTTCCTAAAGCTCTTTAGACACAATTCTCAGCCTCCTTTAATCCATTCTTCCTACAATGTATATGAAACACCTAGAGATAAGAAAACATTTGGGTAATTAACACATTTTTGAGATTGTAACCACATTATTTTCCACTCCACTCCCCTCCCCTTCAACCCCTCCCACATGCTTACTACTCTTTGCTGTCTTTCAAATTTATGGCCCCTTGTTCAAGCTATTTTTTATTGTGCAACGATTACTTTTTTTCTTTAACCCCTTGTATTTAAGAGATATAGTCTCAAGTAATCCAGGCTGGCCTGAATCTGACCTTTCTGTTTCTACTTACAAGTAGAAAGATCAAAGGTACATGCTAGCATCCTTGGTCTAACCCAGAGCCCCATGCACACTAGGGAAAAGTACCAAAGGAGATCTCCACAGTACTAAGGATCACTGCTAAGGAAAAGTGTGGTTCTACAAGTTATACAAATGAATAAGTAAAATTCCTAATCCATGGGGAGAAATTATCATCATATAGTTTTATAAATAACCAAACTAAAGTCCACTGTAATATGAAAAGCAACAAAACAAAACACAAAATATCTTATTAATCTGTTTCAATACTTAGATAAGTATAAATATAAAACAAACAAGGCTAAGAAAGGGATGGTTAAATGGAAATAGTTCTGAAAAAATTTTTTTAAAACTTAACAGTAAATAAAGAAAATTCAGAATTGGGCTGGAGAGATGGTTCAGTGGTTAAGAGCACTGACTGCTCTTCCAGAGGCCCCCAGTTCAATTCCCAACAACCACATGGTGGCTCACAACCATCTGTAATGGGATCTGATCTGGTGTATCTGTGTCAGCTACAGTGTACTCACACACATTAAATAGTTAAAAATCATTTTAAAAGAAGAAAATTCAGAATCATAAGAAGAATTACAATGAGAATAATAATTTAAAAAAATTAGGAATAAACACAATTTGTAGAATTCCTGAAACACAGACTTACTCTTTTATATCACGAAGTTGATCAACATCTTGTGATCTTGTAAAATCAGGATCATGGGCTAGCAGGTGAATCATATATGGAACCACATATTCAGGCAGCAATGATAATAACTTCTCTAAATGAAAACATCACAGTTAACAAGAAGAGCTTTTATAAATGCTGTCCTTGTTTGAGTTCTAACCATTTGCTTCTATTTCCCTTCGCTATTCCTTTTGCAATTACACAGATGACTGGACAAGTTAGAAAAGTGTAGATACTCTGAGTAACGTCTGAGTAACGTACACATACTAAAGCACACTAACGACAATATAAGGAAACACAATTACCCAAAATGTTCACGTTAAATAAATGACTCCAATACGGGGTTGGGGATTTGGCTCAGTGGTAGAGCGCTTGCCTAGCAAGCGCAAGGCCCTGGGTTCGATCCCCAGCTCCAAAAAAAAGAATAGGAAAAAAAAAAAAAAATGACTCCAATACAAGACTTCAGTTACTTCTGCACATACTACAACTATGATAACATGATATCCAGGTAACCATCTTTGTATAAACTACAGTAGTAGGGCAAGTGCTTCTCTCTGACATACACTGAATTACCAAGTACATACCAGTAGCCATGGGGTTCTGTTTAATGTACTCCCTGCGTATGCTGATGTTCTTTAATAAACACTGGCGAGCATGTGCTCTTCTTTCCTTCACAGGATCTTTGGCACACAAAGCAAAGATCGCCATATACTCCAATGGGAGAAGTAACTTCACAAGTGCCTTATGAAGCTTCTGGGCAAATATCTGCCTTACTTGGTAGCACTCATCCTGTATCAGCAAAAAACAAGGATACACAAGATGGGTAAACGTACTTCTATACATACAAATGGGCGCGCGTGCGCACGCACACACACACACACACACACACACACACACACACACACACACACACACACACACCCCGACTTTCTTTGGTAAAGAATTAAATGATGATTTACTGAAGGAATGGAAACAATCTCTTCTGTTGTATATTCATATATCAAACGCATTTACTCAGAGAAAAGTGAATACAATCAAACTCAAGACTGGGATTTGAAGTAACTTTTCCACTTACATTAATAACCAGTGCACAGAGCTGAAACTGTTCTGGGGTAATAATTTCATGGTAGCAAGGTTCCTGAGCAAGCTTCATTATGGCACTACCAGCAGCTAATCGCAAGCGAGACATATCAGATTTACTATAAATAAACAAAAAGAAATAAACATTTCCTATAACCATTATTACATATAAAATTCTGATTGCGTTTTGAGTGTGAGATTGGTAGGAGGTAACTTAATGTGCAGATAAAGGCGGTTACTTTGAGTTCATTAATTCAACCTACAGAAAAGGTTTAAGTCACTGTGCTCATAACCAACCAAGGAAGACTGCTTACTCTACCAATCCAACTACTGACAGTGCTAAGAAGGGCCAGTTTCATCACAGTCTGTATCCCTATACAGACTGATACATTACATGTATTACATTACTATGTATTACAGAATAATACATAGTCACTGTGAAAAATTGATTTAAACAAACCAAAGCAAAAGAAGCCAATCATCATGTTAAATCTAGATGGTACATCATATACATTTATACCAATAATTAAGACTACATCAATCGCACAGATTGTATGAATGGTGGTAAACAAATTGCAAAGTAAGAGCAGTTAGAGGAAAGGTCGTAGAGATGAGTGATTTCATCATGTCTCATGAATGTGGAGTATCAGTGTCAACAGGGCAGACATAAACTACTCCACAGTACCACAAAGATGGGATCAACTCCTAAGCAGAGTAAGGGCGGAATTCATTTTATTTCCCAGTGAGTAAGCAAAAATTCCCAAAAATTTTTTTTTCAATTTGATAAGGAAAAGATATTACTTAAGTTTAGAACACATTACTCAGTTTAAAAGAACAAATAGTTAAACAAATAGGTCAACAAAGAGGTCAAGTGATGATACTATTTAGTCTTCAACTGCATTGTGTGGGTTGTGCACTAAGGGTCACCGAGCTGTGTGACTTACATTGCGAAGCACTTCAGCATAGTTAAGACAGGCCAAATAGGAGTCTCACTATTGGCAACCCAACTCTAATCATTTTGTTGCTATAAAACTTCTGTTGGCTTATCATAAAAATGTTTGGTTTTATTTATTTTTGCATTATCACTTCAATTTATCAAACCACTAAGCATAACGAACTATATATATAAAATTCCCTATGTATCTCTTAAAGCAGATTTTTTTGAGGAAGAAATTAATGTTATCTTTAAACAACACAATAGCACCTAGTGTCTAAGGGTACTAAATACTAGATGCACGAAAAAAAAATAGAATTTGTGTGCTCTGACATAAATTTAAAGTTTCCCACAGCTGGTGCTCTGGATGAAAACCATTTAAAAGAAACAAGGAAAATGGCAATTTCTTCATGTAAGGAACAAAAAGGAGACCTTGATTAGACTACACTGAAAACTGGGAATTAATTTATTGATCTTTTTTCTTTCAGCATGTATAAACTTTCCGTGAAACTGCCAGAAGGCTTTTCCTGCCACTCCTTCCCTTTTTTGAACAACCACTGTGGGTCATTCCATTTGTCCAATCATATTATGGGGTGATCTGACTACATTTCTAATAGTGATACAGAATAGAAGTTCAACAAAAAATGGCTTATGCAGAAAATGTGGATAGTTTTTGGAAATGAGAAAACTATTCTTCAATATATTTAAGAGAGATAAAGCACAATTAAAGCACTCAGTATTAGTGAACTCTCAGCCGACTTGGGTACCAGGAGCCTGGAAGGAAGAGTGCTCACCTGATCCTCTTCTGCTCTGTCAGGTCCCCCTCACTGACCAGCATGGCTGATAACAGCCGCAGAGTTGAGTTGGCAGATTTGGACTGATTGTTCTTCATACCCAACAGCCACCTTACCAGAAGTTTAATTGCCTGTACCTACAAAATATCAACATGCTAAAAATAGAAGGCACTTAAAATTCTAATTAGAGAAGCCTAATTTAGATTAACTTGATTATTAGCGACTCTACTCATGCTACCAATGGAAATGTATTACCCACGGCAATGAGGAAGAAGAATGACAGAAGAGATCACCACTCTGTTCGCCTGTCCATGCACTTGCCCCACAGCTGCCCATGCTCTTATTTTAAACGGAGAGAGCGAAAGATAGACATTCCGTGATTGATAACTCATTCAAGCCTTGCCCCACAGATTTCTGATACAATAAGACTTTTGTACTTACTTAAAAATATGTAATTTAAATATATATATTTCAATCACTAATTTCTAGATAGTAGTAGGTAGGTAGAAGGAGAATGGATGCTGACTGGTACAGTAATTTTTATGTATTCATTTGTTTACTTATTATTTGGGTTTGTGTAAAGACCGTGACTCTCTACAAAGCCCTGGCTTTCTTGGAACAATTAAATAATTGCATTTTAACAATGATTACATTTCAAAAGTTGCAAGTAAAGATAACTATGGATATTTTCAATACAAAAAAATTCTATGTGCTAACTCTCCTAATCTAATCATCATACACTTTAATGTAACTCCATAAAAAGTACAGTATCTTCAAAACTCTTCGAAAACTTAAAAACAGCCAAAATGCTGATTAAAAACAATTATTTAGATGATATGTTATTATCAGAAAACTATTGAATAAATCAATTCTGGTTCGTCTTAAATATCTTGACTAAAACGTTGGCGCTTACATAATTATTTGTGGCCTTAATTATCTGAAGGATTATTATCAATATATACGAAGAGCTAAACATCTAAGTATTATTTCATACACACACACACACACACACACACACACACACACACACAAAATCTGACAAAAGTCAGAGAAAATATATGACTAAGAAAGTAATATATAGGCTCATATATTTAAGTGTACTCAGTGTCAGAACTGAGGATGTGGTTAAATCTCCAGTACCAAGTCATGCCAAACAAAACAGAACAAAACTCCACAGACAACAGTAGCAACTGCAAGTCTTTAGAGCAGTTTTAATTTACAATGAATTTTACAATAAAGCGCATTGAGGTTGAAGACAGGGCCCAGCAGTTTTGAGCACTAGTTGCTCAACCAGAGGACCCGCATGGGTCCCAACCCACATAAAGTAATTCAAAATCATCTGTAACTCTAGCTTTAGATCTGACTACCTCCAGTCTCTGAGGGAATCTGCACTCATATGTGCATGCATACACACACACACACACACACACACACACACACACACGCACACACACACACACACACACAGAAAATGTTCACTAGCTATAACTTTAAAAAGCCCATGATACCTATAAGCAGGTCCCTTTTTCACCTGAAGGTCATTAACACCTAAGCAAATGTACCTTTGCTAGCACTTCAGGAGAAACTTCCTCATCCGGAGACCATAATTTTCCATTCTTCTCACCTGTTGACTATAGATAATAGAAGAAATTTAGTTTTCCATTCTGATTACTACAAAGTGTGAAAATATGCAGGTAAAAATAGAAACGGAGAAGGAAATTAGAGGAGTCATGTTTTTTTAACCTCAAAACATACAACACAAACCTATAGTAACCAAGACTATAAAGCAAGACCAGAAATGCACAACAATGGAATAGAAGAGGAGGGAAAAACCTTTTTATTAAAAAACAAAACACCAAAAACTACCCTTTTATTCTATGAGCCAACTCATTTTGTTAAGAACACTAACACCATGTTCTGGCGAAAAAGGACACTGGGTGATGACAAATTAAGAATGTTGTTAGATAGTAATACTACTACGAACATCACCTAAAGAGGAAAACACTAAACTCTCAGCAGATAACAGCAGGAAATCTTCAATACTGTGCACTTAACAAATACATTTAATACCCAGAATATACAAATAAATGTTGCTGGCACAGCAATGAATGCCTTTAATCCAAGAATTCAGGAAGGAGGCAGAGATATAGGACCTAAAGAGCAGCTTTTGTTATACATTGAATTCAAATCAAACTGGGCTACATGAGACCGTTACCTGGAAATCATCAAAACCTATTATCTCAACAGTAACAAACAAAAGTACTAAAGGATCTGAATAAATCACTCTCCCAAAAGATACACAGATGGCAAATAAGCCTTAGAAAATGATTCTAATTAAAAAGAGAGAAAAAAGAATACCACATTCATAATAAAACATCATTTTATATTTATTCTCTCAAAAAGATGTGGAGAAACTGGAACCTACAGACTTGTTTGGTGAAAGGGTAAAAAAAGAACAGACACTATGGTAAACAGTTGGTGGTCTAAAAAATGTTCAATAACCATATGACTCAGAAATTTTACTTTTGGTACATATTAACATTAACTACAATTGCCAAAAACCAAACTATTAATTAACAGAAAACAAAACAAAACAAAACAAAAAAACAAAACAAAACAAACATATGGAGTGTACAAAGGAGTATTTCTCAGCAGGGAAGAAAATAAATGAAATTTTGATCAATAATACAATAAAATGAATCTGGGAAAAAAGCCAAGTAAAAGCTATATTGTAAAAGAACAAGTATTAGACAATAAGATACCTAGCTCAATCCATAGTAACCATGCAGAGTTTGAGGCATATATTAAAGGAACTTGAGTACATTGCTAGTAGGTGTTTCCATTTGGGAATGTATCTACCTTGGGTGCCAGTGAAGAGAGCTCAAGAGAAAAAGCATTTCCTATCAAGCCTGCCACCCTGATTTCACCAGGATCCACGTGGGAGGTGAGCGCTGACTCTATAAAGATGTCCTCTGACATTCACAAGCAAACTGTCATGCACCCCCTAGACTAGATGAGTAAATGCAATGAAAACTTTTTAAAGGACAGCGCATAGTGGTGCACATCTTTAATCTAGTAATCAGGAGGAAGTGGCAGGCAGGTCTCTGTGAGCTTTAGGCCAAATAAATCAACACAGTGAGTTCTAGAACAGTCAAACCTTATAGAAAAACCCCCCTTTAAAGGGAAAAGGAAAAAAAAAAAAAAAAAAAAAAAAAGAAAGAAAGAAAGAAAAGAGGAAGTCAGGTAGGATATGGTGGCACACTTATTGTACTATGAGCAGAAGCAGGTATGTCACTGCTGTGTTCAAGGCCAGCCTGGGCTACATACCCAGTTTCAGGCCAACCAGGACTACACAAGACCTTGTCTTGAAAAACAAAATGGAAAAATGGCCAGATGTGAGCTGGTGTGACAGCTCAGATCCGATCCTGAGCAAGAACACAAACCATGCTTAACATGGTGGATGGCTGTGAATGATTTGGTGTCAATCCCTGCCTTCCCTAACTTCAGCTAGGAGTCTAGAGCGCTCGATGTTACACTAAAAGTAAAGACATTCAAAAATGTGCCTTGTGTCTACACGCTCCCTAATTCTAGATTATCAGGTCATTTTAAAAGTACACTGTAGGGGCTACAAAGATGATTCGGTATTTAAGAAAAATTGCTATAACCTAATTGATGTTCTCGGCACTCACATGGGGATGTCTATAATTCCATATCCAGGTGATCCACTGACTTTTTTCAAACTTCCACAGGCATATCACACATGGTGCATAGAAGAACATGCAAACAATACACTCATACACATAACATAAAAAGAATCTGTTAAAAAACCTATAAAGTGACAGTTGAATATTAATAGGATGCAGTGCGGTATTTCAAAACTCATACAAGGGGAAGAAGAGCTAGATGCTATTGGGCACAACAGTCACTTATACCTAACATGTGACGCCACACACACACACACACACACACACACACACACACACACACACACACACACACACACACACACACACACACACACACCTACCTACCTCCTAGATACTGAAAAGAGATGTTTCCATGATAAAGATATAGACAGTTTTGAACTCAAGACTCTAAGTTTAATTAAGTTAGAAACTTACCCTGTCATTCATTAGAAGATCCTTAACAATGAAGTTTGCCACTACAGATTTCATTGGGGAGGCAAACTGATCTGGTGCTAACATGGAAATGTGGCCCAGTGAAACTAATGGAGTTATAAGTTGCTCTGGTACATCAGCATTCAGACTCCGACTGAGTGGCTATGAAAATGAAAGAAAAAATTATCCATTGCTTTATAAATATTTAGATATTCCACAGTTCTCATAATTTTACCATGCCCAAGTCAAACTGTTTTACTGACATTGTATTTAATTAATTTTAACCATCTTAAATATTGTTATTTCACCTACTGAAATGTAATTCTGATTCAAATGAGAAAGGCCCCATAGGTTCCCATGTTTCAAAGTTACAGTAACAGTTTAGGAAGATGAGAAGATGTGGCCTAAGTGGAAAAGGTAAGTTACTGGAAATGGCCTTTGAAATTTCAAAAGCCCACATCAGACCCAGTGTCTAGGTCTCTGCTCATAACTTGTGGGACAGATGTGAGCTCTCAGCTACTTCTGTATGCCAGATGCCAGACTCCCCACCATAACCTTTGACACTATAAGCAAGCTCCTAATTAAATGCTTTCTTTTGTAAGTTCCTTTGGTCATAATGCCTAATCACAGTGATAAGAGTAACTAGGACAATAAAATTGAAAAAATATAGAAAATAGATAAAGCCCAAGGAAAAGAAGTAGAAATAAGGACATGTGAATTATTCTACATCTCTCTTCTTCTAATTTTGGTGGATTTTTTTCCCCTATGCTAAGAAGGAAGACAGCTTAAACAACCTTGAATTTTAAAAATAGGAGTTTGTGGAATCATATCTCCAATTTGTAACAGTAGGAATGCCTTTCAAGAAGCAGGGTCTGTTCAAAGCTCATACACAGAGAACTGACAAGAAGACTAGTATACAGGGAGGCAAGATTACTAAGCAGGCTAAGGAGAGTCCTCTCATATGAAATACAAGACTAACAGTGAACACACAGTGCTGGTCAGACAAGTGCTCAGGAAGTCCACATCAGTGGGAAGACATAAACAGCCTTAAAACCTAGACTCTAGCTCTACAGAGCACAGAGCTGGACAAACAATGAAAACATGCTTTATGTGCTATGATTACCTCAAAAATCTGTGCCAACTGGACTTCCTTGTTTGAGAAGATGGCATGGATGCAGTGCACAGCCTGCTTTGCTTGGTGAGGAGTGCCCCGCTTGGCTTTCTGATGTAAAATGGGGATCAAGGTTCTGCAAAAACAATACTACAATTGTGTTTTTCTGTAGCATACAGATCTCTAAGGTTCTTCTTATCTTCATTTACCCTATTAGATGTGTGCTAGTAACCAAAGGTGTTTTAGAAATTATTTGATTGACAGAAA
Organism: Rattus rattus; assembly: GCF_011064425.1. Classification (NCBI taxonomy): domain Eukaryota; kingdom Metazoa; phylum Chordata; class Mammalia; order Rodentia; family Muridae; genus Rattus; species Rattus rattus. The sequence continues at coordinate 22,683,778 of NC_046164.1, forward strand.
GATTTAAAGTTCCTTCTGTTTCATAAACCAAGACATACAATAGTGAACAATTTTCATTTTAAAACTAAATCATGAATATAAAAAATAACAAACTAGCTACCCTTAATTAGTAATGCATGACTTGCTCTAGGGCACATATTCACATTTACATCTAAGAAGACATTCCTAATGTTCCAGTTCCCTTTCAGAATTCCCTTCTGTTATTTCAAAGTAGCCAAGGAGAAAGTAGCAAGAGGCCAGTGCTCCCAAACAGCTGGAGTGACACCCGTGAGCACGGGTGCATGGGGACAGGTCCACACCCCTTGGTAAACCCAAACTAAAGGTTTCGATAATTATCTAGCACATGTGCAGCTACCACTCTAGCTATTTAAAACATGATTAATTCAATTAATAAATATTAGCACTTGAAAATAAATATTATATATAGCACAGCAAAGATAAGAAAGCAAAAACCTAAGAATGTACTAAAAGTGCCAAAGATTACATGAACACGAGAAGATAAAGCTGGACTTTGAGTTTAAAAAAAAAGGTTCTGGAGAGACGGCTCAGCTGTTAAGAGCACTGACTGCTCTTCCAAAGGTCCTGAGTTCAATTCCCAGCAACCACATGGTGGCTCACAACCATCTGTAATGGGATCTGATGCCCTCTTCTTTTTTTTTTTTTTTTTTTTTTTTTGTTCTTTTTCTCGGGCTGGGGACCCAACCAGGGCCTTGCCTTCCTAGGCAAGCGCTCACCACTGAGCTAAATCCCCAACCCCTGATGCCCTCTTCTGGTGTGTCTGAAGACATCGACGGTGTACTCATATACATAAAATAAATTAAAAAAAATAAAGAAAAAAAGAAATGCATTTAATCACTAAGATGAAGGATAAACTAGAAGTACTTATATAGAACAATGAAAATAAATAGAACAAAGCAATAAATGCTGACCATATAGCAAAAGATGTATATGAAGGGCATACACTCATATGAACCCAGAAAATATGTATACATATCAAGAAGAAAAGTATTCATAAAACAATAGTAACAACTCTTATTTTCCTAGGCTCAAACATATACTCCACCTCCAAATACTGGGGGACAAAATTTCTTATGCATACACTGAAAACGCCAGCATGGAGCCTCATACCCAGCCTTGCTAATGAGACAAGAACTGAACAGCAATGAAGCTCTACGGCAATTACTTATTATACCTTCAATATAAATTAGAAAAGGTCTATTTTATTTTATAAGCCAAAAAGTTGATGTCATCAAATGCAAAGGCCTACAGTAAAATAAAAAGTCTAATAACAGACCTTAATAGCAATATTCAAGACCACAAGACATACACCTCAACCAAAACCCAAAAAATCCTGAAATATGCTAACTAGTTTAATTCGAACTTGTTCGTAAATGTCTAAAGCCCATCTCCTGGGAGATCTGAACTGCGGAGCAGGGATTTCCACGTCTAATCAGCCTCAGTAGCCCTGAGCACCACTTGGTCTTTTGTTCATAAGCTCACCACTATTGATACCAGTGAATAACTAAAGAAAATACACTTAAATATACACTTAATAGATCATTGTCATTATGTATTACCAAGCAATCAGTAAATATTTTATGATGAACATTATTTAATTGTTCTATTTGTCTTTGCTGCGACAGGAAAGTGGTAGCTACTGACTATAACCAACTTAAAAGAAAAGTAGTGGCCTAGATGATACTTCAGAGGTAAACAAACTCGTAAGTCTGTTTCTATGCCCGTATGTGAGCATGTACACTGGAACAGGTGCCTGTGACGGTCAGGCGTCAGCTGCCCTGGAGTTGGATTAAAGTTACTGTGAGTGCTAGGTACCAAGCCAGGGGCTTCTGTAAGAACAAAGCCTGTGCACTGTTAGCTGCTGAGCCACCCTTGTCCCCAGAAGATACAATTTAGATCAAGCAGTAGTTATATGTAATATTTTTTTAAGCAAGCCTAAAACAATACAAAAACAAATGAACTTTTTCGTTTTGTTTTTTTCCAAAGTGTTATAATTCAGTGGTATTATCGGATTACTGTTGAGGTCTTTAGTGTTTTTGCTTTTCTGTGTCTTTTTCTGTTATCCTCAACTATTCTTAAGAATAGGCTTCCATCTTTGATTCTAAAATTAACTATTCCACATAAATCTATTTTTTCCAATGTTTAATTCGATATAGCACTCTTTTAAAAATAGGACTCTTGCCTTAAAATGTAAAATATTCCAAGCTTGGAAGAAAATGTTAAACTTCATCCTATCATGTTAATGATCGGTTTTCCTTTTGTATGCACAGGGGTTTGAACAGAGGCCTCACGTGCGCCAAGCAAGTACTTCCCGCTGAACTGAACTTAACACCCCAAGTCCCAGCAAAACAATTTAAAGGTCATTCTTGCCTGGTTTGTGACCTGTCCACCAAGCCTGGCCCTAATGATCTTTTTGATTTGCATGTATAGATATATAAACAATTAAAATTTTAGACCACAGAGCTCTTTGAAGACAAAGACTGATTAGATAGTCCTTTTGTTCCACGTAAATTGTATTTAATAAAATCTACAGGAGCCCATTTGTTCTGTTTTTAACATCATGAGACAAGCATTGTTCCTATTAGATTTACCATGAATTTTTCATGTTTATGTTACCAATGAACATATGATGCAATGGACACATCAATGTGTTCTTTCATGTTTCCCACCTTACCACAAGCATCATCACAAAATGTCAAGTGAAAATATAGAAGTGTATTTATTCTTATGACTGCTGTTACCATTATCAATTACAAAGGAACTACTCAATATTTTTATGATGAACACTACTATTTGATACATTTTTTCCTTTGCTTAGGACAGGAAGGTGGTCACTAATTTATAGTCAACTTGAAAGAAAAAAACTACACAAATTAGAAAGATATATTAATCATAAACATAAATATGTAATTCTGTGATAACTTTTGATTACTGAAACTTCCAAGTCCTTTCTATACAGACAGTGCAGTTTGTCCTAATTGTGAAGATGGGGCAGGAGACAGACAACACAAGAAAAACAGGAAAGTAGCATGAGAGTAGTTTTCTTTCTGTTGCCAATCTCTTCCATCAAAGAGAAATCATGATTCTATCACTCCCAAACAGAGAAACCTTTGTTTACCAGGTTAAAAAAAAAAATACTCACGACCGTATCTGGGGAAGGTCAGTCTCTATTTTGTGGCCTGTGTTTCTAAAAATCTGTATCGCCGCTTCCGCTACCTTGTCGTCCTCCATTCTTAGGCACTGTAACAAGGACTCATATGTCTCTGCAGAGTGGAACGAGGTAGGATGTGTGAAAGACAGAACCTGGAGGAATAGATACACCTTTAGGAGTACAGACAACAGCTCTAATTTATTTAAAAAGGAGATTTCTTTCAATAAATAAAATGTAGCATTCTGGTGTACAAATGCTAGCTACAACACTTGGACTATACATGACATATTTTAGCCACCACTGCAGTTGCTTTGACTCAAGGAGAATCCTATGTGGTGTGTCCAGGCTCTTTCCTGAAATAGTTGACATGCTATCTTCTTCCTAATCTCTTATGTGCGTTGGTGCTGCCTGCATGTATGTCTGTGTAAGGGTGTTGGATCCTCTGGAGCTAGCGTTACAAACAGTGGTGAGCTGCCATGTGGATGCTGGAGAAACTGAACCTGGGTCCTCTGGAAAAACAATCAGTGAATAGTGTGAACTGCTGAGCCTTCTCTTTTTTGATTGGTGCCCTGGGTTTGATCCCTGTCACTTGCAAATGTTCTCTCTAGCATTACTTAATCTCTTCTTCAGTTTGTCTCACTATGATTTCAATGCACTTTTGCCTCAATTTCTTCCTCGTTTTACTCAATTCAATTAGTGTTCCATCCAGCTGTGTGGTTGAACAATGGCTCCCGGGCCACTCAGTAACTTGGGACCACTGAACGCTTTCCCTACTCCTGAAAGCAACCTTTCCCTGCAATAAAATGGCAAAGTCTTAAGTCACATCTTGCTCATATTTATAGGTAATCTGAATTTATTTGCATTTATTAAGATCATGAATAGCTTTAAAAGGTCCCATTTATTTTTAAATGTTTTAAATTAAGTAATAGTTACTGTATAAGTATGTTTACATTTATAACTTTAATTTATACTTTGATGCCAGCTGGCCTATTATTTTCCCTTTAAATTTATCAGTTTTATTTTTTGGAACATTTCTCATTATTCAATAGGTTGAAAGTTGTATAGTTGACTTCTCTTTTGATCACTAGCCTACAACTGACGCCATATGTCTATTTTAGTTCCTATCCTATTGCTGTGTGGAGATACCATGACCAAGACAACCCTTTCAAAGAAAGCATTTAACTGGGGTAAAGATGATATCACATAAAATGTCAGCCAACTGCCTCAGGTACAGTTTCTTTGAAAGAGAAGATTGGATTATTTAGCATACACGGTCACAAATATGGCAGGGATACCAAATAATCATGAAAAAAATTTAAAATGCTACTGCATGATGTAAAATAATTACTTTACCATACAAAAGTTATTTTTATAAAATCTGACTTCTAGCCAAGCATGTTACCAGACATCAGTAATCATAGTATGTGGCAGGCTACGAGGTAGAAGGATAGATGAGAATTTCATGCCAGTCTGGGCTATAGAGAGTCTTGTTTTAAAAAAACAAAATAAATAAAAAGATGTAATTCCTACCAGAAAAATTTAATCTTTTGAATAACCTAACTTAAAATAAGCCTCCTCGTACATACCCTAAAAAGAATGTCCTTATTTTTCTTTGGAAGTTAATGAAGACAAAATTACCAAAAAGAAATACCTTAAGAAGCTCAAGCCCTGAGCGAATGGCTGAGTCTGGACTGACACCCTCCTCCTCATCATCGGCTGTCCCTTCTATCGACTTGTTCATCAGTTTCACTAGTGCACTATCAAATGAGGAAATGTAAGGCAAGTTAGTGAGATTACTTAAATTTAGTAAAATATGCCAACTAAAATACGATAGACAATCTAGAAGAACCATGGTCAAAGAAAATCTCTGTACCATGAGGATCAGCATTGACTGCACCACAGATGAGCGAACTTTTACATTACCCTCCCCCCAAAACTTAATGTGTTTTAGTAACAATTTGACTGAAAAAATGAGCCAGTTAAATAATATCCTATTTAATCCATATTAATATTAGCTCTTCCAATATTTACACATATAAATAATTTTCATATATAAAGACTATATTTTAATAAAAACAATGTAAAAATAGTTGAAAATTGGGCAAATGGCCATTCAGAATAAAATTCAGATAGTAAGGGGGCAGGTTAAGATGGCTCAGTGAGTAAAGGGCTTGCTGCCAATCTTGATGTACAGTGTTTGACTCCTGGAACTCACATGATGGAAGGCAAGGATCCCTAACATTGACCTCCAAGTATGTGCCACATAATCAGTAAGTGTAATCCAAAGACTTAGCAGTGAACATGTACAAAGTAGTATTAATTGCACTAGGAAATTACTTTTCAGAATCAGTGATTCCGTCCTAAGAAATTAATAATGGAACCAATAAATCAAAAACATGCTTATTTACAAACATGCAGTTAGAAACTGTGGACTTTAAGAAATTAGTTGTCTTTTCAATATATTTACTGCCACAGAACAGTACATGATCGTTAAGATCAAGCTACCTAACAGAACAGACGTTGCTTGTTTCTGAGACGAGGGCTCAGATATATTCCAGGCTGACTTCGCTTGGTCTGCTTGACTCAGTCCTTGACTGGTAGGATTGCACAGGACTACACTTACAGGGATCAAATTAAATCCCCTGGCTACATTGATAGCATTTAAAACAAAAGCAAATATGAGATCGGGAATGCAGTTTGTAAGTACGAGCACTGCCTAGCTTGTCAAGCTCTGGGTTTGATCCTCTATGCCACACAACTGGACACCTGTAATTCTGGAATAACTGAGGTTAGAGTGGGACTACTGTCAGGAATTCAAGGCCAGTGTGGGGTACATAGCGGAACAAGACTGCTAGGGTTATACAGCAAAATGTGGTCGAGAGAGAGAGAGAGAGAGAGAGAGAGAGAGAGAGAGAGAGAGAGAGAGAGCCCCTTTGTTTTTGTTTAGAGGACAGGGTCTTTGATTATTATCTAGCCTCTCCCTTAACAACTGATCAGCAATCTGAGGAACTGGGTTTAGCGCACACTTCTGGTGAAAATCAAAAACTTTTGTTGTTGCTGAGACAGGGTCTTACATAGGCTGGCCCTGAATTCAAGGTTTACCAGAGGATAATCTTGACTCTGCATGCTAAGAGCTGGATCTCAGACATATGTTATCATAAAGGATTTAAAATACAAAGTATGAACCTGAATTGTGTGATATATAATTGCAATATTAGCATTTGGGAAAATGAAGAAAGAAAAATACAAGTTCAAAAAGCCAGCGTGAACTGAACTACAAAGTAAAATAAAATCACGAGGTGAGGGTGTGGAGACACGGCTCAGTGAGTGGTATCACGTACTACCACACCTGTAGAAAATCAAGGTTTGGTTCCTAGCATCAATGTAAGGTTGCTCAAGAACCCCTCACTTTCTTTTACTTAAAGGTGCCTGTATTTATTGTTTCACATTTCAACTTATCTCCTATAGCAATCAAAATTATGAAAGTATTCATACCTGTCATTTCTCAAACTTCAGTGTGGCTGAGGGGGACCAGGGCTCTGCAGTCTTCTGTGCTCTAATTCTATCATTTGTCTTGTGCAGTATGGTGCAGCTCATGGGGAGCAAGCCTGAGTCTTTGTAACAGCAGAGCTCTAGAGTCACCGCCGCTAGCCCAGAGAAACTGCACTGCCATGGACACTTTCCCCTTCTTTTCTAAGCCGTCTGCTTGTTAGTATTTATCTAACCTGTAGGTAATCTGTAGGCCCTCCACCTTTTAGTCTCTTTTCTCTCTTTCTTTAAAGACTGATTTTTATTTTTTGTGTGTATACGTGATGCCTGCAGAGGGCAGAAGATGGCATTAAATTTCTTAGAGGAATAGTTAATAGGTGATTATCAGCTGCCTAATATGGGTGCTAGGAACTGAACATGGGTCCCCTGCAAGGACAATGCATGCTCAAAACATGGTGTGGCAGTGCTGTAGACTAACCTTTAACCACAGAATTAGTAAATAAGAAGAACCTTGACCTTATTTTTGAAGCACACCCCCCCCTTTACACACAAACTATACTACTCCGTTATAGCTCTGGCCTATCTAAATATTTCTTAATTTCTTTGTCCCATTTTCTTTGTTTGCTATTTGTATCTAAAACAAGGTAAATACTAATCAGTATATTATGTGCATGACATGTTAAATTGTATTACACTGTGGTTTATGTATTGTTTAATATGGATATATACATGCATAAAACATCTCAATAATTTTAATATGTGATAATTATCATCGCTATAATTTCAGACACTGGTAAACTGAAGCTCAGAGTACCTAAGTAACCCAGACTCAAGGCTAGTGAGCTGGACTTTATACCCAGTAGTCCTCACTTAGCTTATCCCAGTAATTTCTACTTCCTTTTAACACTCGTCAGATACATAGCTTATTTTTGAAGGCTCAGTAACAACACAACAGAGTTCGATTATGTAACTTATTCTTCACTAAGTATTCAATGTGCTTTACACAAAGCCATTAAGTTAAAAAAAAATAAACCTTTATTTATAATATAGCATTTTGTGAAGATTTGGAGAAATATAAGGAATATGGCTGTTTTGTGAAACAGGACTTCCCCATGTATCCCAGGTGGGCCTGGATATAAACTAAAATATCCATTTGTCTCTACTGTATAAGTGCTAAGATTAAAGGCTACTACTCCAAGATATACAATATGCTTTTCTCATAAAAATTAATAAACACACATTCTTACAAAATTGTAGCCCGGGAGAAATATTAACTAAGATGTTCTTCTTTGAGATCAAATAACTTGTGATGAGATTTCAGAAGAGTCTGAACACTGGGAAGCAAACAATAGTAATGTGCTGACATGATGACCCCTGTGAGATTCCTTGATGTCACAGCACATCCATTTCAGAGTTAATATGCACACTCAAGAGTTCCTGCTTCTACTACATTGCATCTTTAATCTAACCCCTTCGACGTGATGCTACAGATGCTGGACCAACCTGATTGATAAGAACGTGCACTTAGCATTCTAAAGGTCGTGAACTAAATGCCCAGCACACATGTGTGCTTATGACTGCACATATGCACGGCTGAACAAAAGGCAGGAGAGGTGGACACTGAATAGTACAAACCAAAGGATACTGAAAAGAAATAATATTCCTATGTTTTTTGAAACTAATTATAAACAAACATTGTGACCCACAATTTTTTGGTTTTCTTTTTGTTTTAATTTGTAAAGTAGAAAACTGGATCAGGAAATCTTAACTTAAAAGTAGTGGAACTCAAGTTATAAGCTGACTTGTTGCTCAATAATTCATTGATTCTTTGACATATAAAGCAATGCCTCAGACTGTGACTATATCTGGAGATAAGGCAGTAAGGAATAATTACATAGGTGGAATCATATAAATGGATGAGCCTAATCTGGGATGAACACTATTTTCTTAAGAGGAGGAGAACACAGATTTATCCTGGGCATGCAGAGAAAAGATCATTTGAAGACAGTTTGAAGATGGTGAACGTCTAGAAAACAAGGAGAATGACTTCAGGCAAAAAAAAAAAAAAAAAAAAAAAAAATGGTGTTAATATCTTGGTCTTGAAACTTTCAGTTTCTAAGCTAAAAAGAAAAAAGTTGTATTTTCTAACTTGCTGGCCAATGGTATTCGGTTAGGGTAACCTTGATCCCTAGCCTAGCGTGCCTGCTCCTGTAACCACCACAGTGACTGACACCATCAGCTAGTGCTTCTATGGTGCTAGATACTGCACTAGGTCTCTAAATCTGCACCGCATCAATGAGTACTACAAAGGAGTCCAACTCCACAGACACTGCAAGACAAGGCCATCCCCAGAAACTTACAATACCAAATCATTAGAAATAAAACGTCAGGGTTGTTTCTAAAAGACAAGTCCTCTTTTTCAGTATGCCATGCTGTTCTCACACAACTGAAAAGCGGTAAGAGTATCACATGACTACTAAATGCTTAAGAAAGCTCAGCTCTTAGTAAATAATCACACAAAACTAAAACTTTCTCTTTTTTTGGTGTGTTATGTGTATTGCAGATTTTTGAAATTAGCACATACAGAATAAACCTAAATGCAAGTACTCTTTAAAAAACTTAAATAATACCTCAACGCCCAACCTTCTATTAGAGTGGCAGGTACCTTCTGCCATTAGAGAGAGTTTTAAGCAGATGTCTTCTGGCACTTAAGTGCACAACCATGCGTGCACTCTGAATGACATCTAAGTACTGTCCATGTGCTTCCTGTCTTACCTTATGGCTTCTGAATCAATGTGCACAGGAGCGATTCTTTCCAGCAGAAACTTGACCATCTCTAGAAAGGGGTTGGTTGGCTGCTTAGGATTTGCAAGTTTCCGAGCTATTTCCCTCTGTGAAAGAAAAGGGTTTACTGTTGAGTTTTTGCCTTCCGTTTTTTCACAATTAGAATGACTATAGAAAGAACAGTCCCTGAAAAATTCAGAACCCAGAAAAAATGAAAACAATGTCTGTGTTAGTCACTGATGAAAACATACATGTAAGCACTCGTAAAACAGTGGAGAACAGAAGAGGGATTTGTACTTACCTTCTATTGTTAATTTAAATTTTATTTATTACTACGGGCGTGTGTGTGACAGAACATCTTAAATAACAAGTATTTTATCTTGTGGGTCATGCATTCCATGACTGGCATGGGAAGAACGCCCTTCAGCACCCAGTCCTCTCCTTACTGGAGGTTTCAGATCTGCACTCATCTGGGAGCTTCCGACTGAGAACAGCACTGAGCCTGGGAATCCTCTACTTTACACAGAGATGCTCATTCACACGACCTAGAAATGCAGCAGCCGTTCCTGACTCGGTGGTGCTGCCTCTTCTTTTTAACAGACCTGCATAAGCACAATGTACCACCCCACCCCACCCCAATTTACAGGGTCTTGTAATTTTACATAAAAGGGCAGAGGTAATTTAAATAATATACAAAGTTACACTGTGCTTATTAATAGGAAGGTGAGAAAACCAGGAACTAATAGCACCTTCTTAAAACTACATCTATCTATTTATTTTGTGTATGTCTACAAGCACATGCCATGGAGGGTTTGTGGAAATCAGAGGATAAGTTAAGGGATTCTGTTGTCTCCTTCCACCACGTGGGTACAGGATCAAACTCTTCTGGCTACAACAGGAAGCACCTTTATCTTCCAAGGTATTCACGGGTTGGGGATTTAGCTCAGTGGTAGAGCACTTGCCTAGCAAGCGCAAGGCCCTGGGTTCGGTCCTCAGCTCCGGAAAAAAAAAAAGTATCTTCCAAGGTATTAATTAAAGACTGGTCAGAACTCAAGGTGATTTTCTTGCCCTCACCTCCTGATGGCTAAGACTGTAGACAAGAACTACCATGCCCAGCTATCATTCTCTTTTTCAGTATAAATAGGTCCAACTTTGTAAAGCCAGAAGCATTCATTAACTGCATACATTTCTCCCTTGCTGGATTCATTGCAGGATATATTAATTACAAACACCTGGGTTTACCTTTAAGATTTACATTTATTTACTTATTCACCACAGTGAATAAAACCTGTTTTAGGTTCCCAGACCATTTTGTAAGAACATCTATTGTGATCTTTGATCCTTTATTGCATATTTAAATTTTCACTTATAATCCTTTTCAGAAAAAGGGTAAAAAGTAAATAACCAAAATGCTTATCTTTTATTCATGTTTAAGCCTAGTCTTAGTATAATGTGTCACAACTGTAATAATAACATAAATGGTGGAGACAGGAGCAAAATGAGCTTTCCCCCAAGTTTCTGTAATGATCCTGGCTTCCTAAATAAATAAATGAATGAATGGTGCAAGAAGACAGGAAATCTACCTAGGAACCTCCTTCTTTCCGATGAAAACTCGTGTGTGTGACGACTTAACTGCAACCACATTATTGTCAGGCTTTGTTCCTATGCTCACAGACCAAAGGAGGAAATGCATGCAGACAGAACATCTTAAATAACAAGTATTTTATCTTGTCATTTCCTAGGGACGGTCTCTCCCTCAGAGCTGCCACCCTGCCCCCGGGATTTGACTGGAGAGTTGTTAGGAGATGAGAAATTAGTTCCATTTGGATATGGTCCTAAATAATTTAGCATCTACCATACAGTTAAAAGCCACACACAAAAATATATATAATACATATATTTATATGGATTTCTGAACATTATTTAAAAAATATAAATTGTGATTCACTAACCACACAAATGTCAGCTTGCTTGCATGAACAGGTTGGGCTGATTAATAATTCCAACTGAGACCTCAGTTTCTCATCATCACCAAGAACCTGGTTAAATTTCTTTACAAAATCTTGTGCTTTCCCAGGGTCAGGCAAATTCTCTATAAAATGAAGAAAATAAATATTAGACAAAAAAGATAAGTACATTACAGTTGCCTTTAAGAAACTGGCAGGGGGCTTAAGAGAGGGCTGAGTAGTAAAGAATGCTTCCTGCTCCTGCAAAGGACTCAGTACCTCTGTCGGGCAGTCCACAACTGCCTGTAACAAACAACAGCTCCAGGGGGACCGGACAACTCTGGGCCCTGCAGATACATGTACCCACACGCAGACATACATACTTACACATAATTAAAAATAAACACAGAGTAAAACTAAAAAGTACATTTGAAAAGTAAATAAATATCTATGAACCATTAAGAGAAAATCCAACAAATGGCACACATAAACAAACTTAAAACTGTCTTTTACTACTCTGATAACGCAGAATTATTGGCTAAATTAATAACCTGTCTTGAATGGGATGCTGGAGAGGTGGCTCAATAGGCAAGAGCACTTGTTGCTCTTGGAAAGAACCATGGTTTAACTTCTTAGCACCTTGTGTTGGCCGACATGTGTCTGTAAGTAACTCTAGTTCCAGGACACCAGACAGGCAAGCACATCAACACATGCACATGCAGGCGAAACACTGATGTACATAAAGTGAGGACTATGACAGGCCTGCTGACATTCATTACATGCTCGCTGGTGGGTAAACATACTCACTTGCTATGGTCATCAGTTTCCCAAACATGGCAGAACAGTTAGCCTCCGACTGAAATTTAAAACATAAGCAAAGAACTTATCATCATTTGTATTAATAAATTTCTCTAAGGGAAGCTAATAGTCACACTGTACAATGTGCTCCTTAGCTTTAAATAAACTCAGCATAATCTCACTAGAAAATGGCTAAACCCCCCCTCTGCCTCCGTGTGTGTGTGTGTGTGTGTGTGTGTGTGTGTGTGTGTGTGTGTGTGTGTGAGAGAGAGAGAGAGAGAGAGAGAGAGAGAGAGAGAGAGAGAGAGAGAGGCTAGCAAAGAACAAATATTAAGATAAAGAAGGAAGAGAAGGTAGCAGGAGAGTACTGAAAAGCTAACAGTGAGGTGTTAACACATGAGGTAGCATGTGTGCCTGTCATCTCATCTACTAAGGTAGGCTAGGTATTCACAGTCAGACTAGGTACATGACTAGCACGCTAGCAAGCTCTTGCTACCATGCCTTCCTGCTGTGGTGGACTGTGCCCTAAGATTGTGTGTCAAAGCACACCCTCCTTCCTTAAGTTCCTGTGATTTCCACAGGTATTCTGTCACCATACCAAGGAAAGTAACTAACAGAGGACTAAAATCCCACCTAGCAAATGCTGAGAAAGGAAGGCTGTAGGGGAGTTTGTGTCTAACCTGGGTAACAATGATCTTATACCAGCTTGAGCTAAAAAAACAAAAAACCCAACCAATCAAGCAAACAAGTAATGCTTAAGAAACTAAATTATTCAAGGCAATTTATCTCTGGAAACAGCTTACTTGACATTTGAAAACCAAAACACCTTGAGAAACTTTTATTACATTATACTACAGAAAAACACTGACTTGCAATCTATGAATTAAAATAAAAATCATAAACGTACTGTAGGCTGCTTGTGCAAGTCCAACAGTTCCCGCACATGACTCCGAAGCATGTTCTGACACTTCCACATTTCATTGAGAGCTCTGCATACAAGGTATTAAATGTGAAAAGATGCATTATTTAAGAACATTACAAAGTTTTTGAAATTTTTTTGTTTTGTTTGTTTGAAACAGGGTTCCTCTATGTAGCCCTGGCTGTTCTGGAACTCACTTTGTATACCAGGCTGGCTGAGAACTCAAGAGAAAAGCCTGCCTCTGCCTCCAAAGTGTTGGGATTAAAGGCCACTACACTGGCTGTATGAACTTTCTTACATGAAAATTTTAAAGAAGATTATTTAAGTAAGGATTCCATAATAGGAATGAATTTTTTTTTGTAATGATAGTAATAAAATCTGAAATTTTAAGCCCGTTGGGAGGGCATTTTATCGCTTGAAAAGGAATGTTTAAGTTCCCAAAGGATCACTTCTTTCCAGGTCAAAAATTGACTAAAAGAGTATTTAATCCTAAACAGGGGGAGCTAGAAAGTCCTGGTCTAATGAGGATAAAATGTCCAAGTATACAAAGACACAGGAAAATGCAGGTCCTAAAGCCTGGTAGAGCATGTGAGTGGAGGAGTATGTAAATTGGAGTGCATCATAGATAAAGGAACAACTAAGCACTACTGAATACCAGAAAAACAGAGCTGGAAGGATGAAGAGAGCTTATGAAGTTGGCAGGAAGCTTCCTCCCAAAGGATACCTTCCACAGTACAGAAGGCTACACAACACTTCCAGGTGAAGGAAGGAAGCAGTAGCACTACCCGGCTGTGATGCCTAGAACCACAACTAGCATGGCCCCATAACCCCAAGGGTCTAACAATTTCACTCTTATCTTGGCTGTTACCAACACCTCTATCATTATCCTGTATCAGAAGGGAGGATCACACCTAGTATTAGAAACCTAGCCAATACCCAGGACTAGGGATCATGAATCTTAGAGATGAACCTAACACCATTTATTAAACCAGTACAATTACTAATTATTTTTCATTAAAAGAAGCTTCTCTTTACAACAGATGAAAATAACAACAATCAGAATGCAGAAGACAAGTGACTGTCATAATTACCCCTAATCCACACTGAAGGCAACTAAGACTTAGGGAACCTCACAGACAAGACAAGAGAGCAGAAATATTTTAGGAAGCAAAGAACCAGAAAATCTGGTTAGACTATATCTCTTAGAAAGGGGAGGGAAATTTTACCTGGTATACAGGGGAACCATACCTTAATATTATGGATGCCTAACCAAGACCTGAACAAGGTCAATACCAATAGACATGTTAGCATGGAAGGGAAAAGCCTCATGGGGTCCAAAACCTAGACAAAGCCATATCCAACTAAGGAAATGCCAAGAGGGAAGTAGTCTTCCCTACAGATGAGGCCCCCAGTCATTATCTAACTCCAAGTGGTTAGCCCTAAAACCATATAATAATACTGAAGAGACGCAGATGTATTTGTCTACTTAAGCGCATGCATGCATGTGAACATATCACATCCAATAAGAACTAAATAAAGAGGCCATGAAGTCAAGAGGGAACAAAGAAGCTGTGATACATGACAAGTTAGAGGGAGGAAAAGGAAAGAAACCATGTGATCATAATTAAAAAATTGTTTTCGTTTAGTTTTTTTTTTTAAAGATTTATTTATTTATATGTAAGTACACTGTAGCTATCTTCAGACACATCAGTAGAGGGCATCAGATCTCATTACAGATGGCTGTGAGCCACCATGTGGTTGCTGGGATTTGAACTCAGACCTCTGGAAGAGCAGGCAGTGCTCTTAACTGCTGAGGCATCTCTCCAGCCCTCGTTTAGTTTTTTGAAACATGGTCTCTCTACAGAACTATGCTTTTCTGAATATCCATCCATCCATCCATCCATCCATCCATCCATCCATCCATCCATCCATCCATCTATCTGCCCACCCACCAACCCACCCACCCATCCACCCACCCATCCACCCATCCATCCATCCATCCATCCATCCATCCATCCATCCATCCATCCATCCATCCATCCATCCATCTATCTCATGCTAGCCTTGAGCTCAGAAATTCACCTAGCTTCCCAAGTGCTAGGACTAAAGGAATGTGCCATCAAGCCAGACATCCTAGTCCACTTGTATGTGACTTTTCAGTCAAGATCTATCAAATGCTAACCTATTAGTATTAGACTCACTAGGTAGCCAAGGCTGATTGGTTGAATATCCAAAACTTTTACTAACACCATTACCAAAAGTATGTGTGAACAGGTGATAGAAAACACATGGAGACATCACCTCACTTGTCAAGCAGGGTAGAGTTGGTCTTGGTAGCTGGAGTTGCTGGTGAGGGCATGGACACAAGAGTAGGAGAGCCATCTGACTGGCCAACTCAGATATCTTTCAGATCAAGATCCAGGGCTTTGAATTGGCCCACCCCAGCATCTACTCGATTGAGGAATTGTATGAAGGGGCCAGTCCTACAGATTCAAAACTACAGAATTTCCATGGCACAGGACAAATCCAGATATCAGAGAGGAGTCCCAGTGAGGATCGAGTATTGATAATGTAGCAGAAGCCAGAGAGGACTCATACCAGACCAATAAATTATTGCAATGAACATCTATCTACAAATTAACAAGTATGCACAAAAGGGTATATATACTGTGGGTCGCACTGTTACACATTAGAGCTTCCACAAGATTTCTTTTTCTTTGTTGGGAAGGAGGATGCAAGGGTGGAGGACAGGTACTAGGAGTGGAGAAGATAAGTGGGATTGGGGTACATGATGTAAAATTCACAAAGATCTAATAAGAAGTTAATAAACAAGCCCACCTAGTAAATAAATGAAGTGTTGAAAAGTAACTTACTTTACAGCATTTGGATCCAAGCTAGCATATAAATAATATAAGCATTTCATTCTCTCTTCTGTTTCCAGGTTATGGGGAACAAGATACTGAGCAAAGATTTTCTCTACCAACAGTCTATGAACAAACACACAAAAACAATTATGCTATTTAAGTGAACTGAATTTAACCATTTTGTATAAAGTGGTTATATACCAATAATTATGTCACCAATGGTGTGGTTTATTTCATTATATGTTATAAAACAAACATTCTAGAATGTCTGAATATTATTCTCACACTGTAGCAAGGCTGGCCTTAAATGCATGGAGCTCCTACTGCCTCAGCCCATCTTAGTGCCTGGATTATAGGTGTGGGCACTGGTCCTGTTTATTGTCAGTTTTGGAAGAGGGAGAGATTGGTAATTTTTTTATTTTTTAATGCAGACCAAGTCTCATGTACCCAAAGCTGGCCTCAAACTTGCTAATGTATACAATGGGCTTGCCTTGAGCCTCTGAAGTGCTGAGGTTACATGTGTGTTACCAACACACCCTGTTTCTTAAATGGGACTGACTGCCCCCACTAATCTTCTACAGGCTGAAACTACAGATTAAGGTAAGTAGCACTACTCAGAAAGCTGTAACACCAAGAATAGCTAATTCTCAAGAAACTTAGTAACTTCCTCTGACTATAATTCAGCTCCTTTCCCATGCTGCCACGTAGGAGAAACAGGAGGCTCTCCCACTATTACTTCCTGGACAACTGCACATCTCACTTTTCTTCTCCCCAGTCTAAATCCCTATTATTCAGGATCACTAGACTAAAAAGCACACAAGAGCTCTTCATTAGCCAATACTTCTTTCTATGCAGTGATACAGAAGTCAGTCTAATTCAACAAACACAACAAAGTATTTTACAAAAGCCAGAATAAAAAAAAGAACGTTCCATTAACCAATTCAATACATATTTAGCAATGCATAAGTCAATTACTCTAATTCAACAAAACATTGCAAAATACTGTACAAAAAACTCAAGTACTGGCATAATAAATAACAGAATAATAAGTAGCATTAAGAAAATAACAATTTCTGTACTGGTTCCAACAGTGTCGTCAAGACAAACAAAAGAAGCCCAAAGATGAGAGGTTACCAAACAGCGTTTTACTCAGACACTGGGCAGACACTCAATACCTATGTGACCTGACGACCCCGGGAGTGAGTGAGCCATTGTTACTCCTCTTCATTTTATGAAGCAGAAGTACACATAAATAAAAATGACAAGAGATAAAATGACTTGTCTCTGTCCTGCCTTACTCCCAAGTCCATGTTTATTTCACCAGTGTTATGCCTTTACATTCTTGCAACGAACCATATGTAACCACTATATGTATGCTGAAATTATTTCTATATTTAGAAATAAATTATGTAAAAATTAAATAGAAGTACTTAAAAATGAAAAGCAGTTTTACCAAAATATTAGACTCACTTGTCATCAATGCTATTCTGATAATAGATGTGTAGAAGTTTGTCCTTTATCCAACTGACTTTCTCTGCAGCTTCCTTTCCTGCTTCACCATGAAGACAGTATTTCTTATAGAGTTGAGCCAGACCCATCATGGCTTCTTTTCTTACTCGCCACTAGAAAATATAGCACTTATGAGAGGGGCAAGACATCAAAACTCTATTCAAATCTACAAGCTGCAAAGGGCGCACTAGGCTGTGCAGTGTTACTGTGTGTACAGACGGCAGCACATCGTATCTTCCTGTAAGCAGCTTTGCCAAACTGCTTTACTAACCATTTCACACCTATTTTTGGTGAGACAGCAGCAGATCACTTTATACACTTTCCAGTGTGGTACTGCTAAATGTCCTACTAACCTTTTAGTTCCCCTTAAACAAAACATACTACAGATTACATTCAGTTCAATTCTTTGATGTGAATAAAAGGTATACATGAAAATTATAAATTATATAATCTGCTCTGTATAGAAAAGGCTACAGAGACTTAGTTATTTATATACCCTTCACTATACTGTGAATAATAACAAAGTTCAGTACCTAGAATTCTGGAAAAACAAGGCTGGTGAGAACCCTTTTGTGTATCTTAGGTGAGCTTCCTTACTTTGCAGACGTGCAAATAATGGGACGGGTGAGTTGGTTCAGCAAGCAAAGGAACTTGCTGCCAAAACCAAAGACCCACATCAAATCAATCCCAGGACCTACATGGAACCCTCAGACTTCACCTGCACACTTAACACACTCACACACACCAATAATGATAAATACAATTCTACAACAAAAATATTGTTTAGGGCCTGGGAATATGGCTCGAATAGAAGAGCCTGCCTAGCATTTGATTCCCAGCATGGCACACCTAGGGAATACAGACAGGAGAATCAGAAGTTCTAGGTCATCTTTATCTATGACAGTAAGTTGGAAGCTGGCCTGGGCTATAGAAGACTGTCTTTATTTATGTGCGCACATGGGTGTTTTATCTGCATATATACCTGAACACCAGAGAAAAGGCATCGGACCCCAGAGAACTACAGTTATAGACAGTTCGGGCGCTGCCATGTAAGTGCTGAAAACTGAACTCAGGCTCTCTGTAAGAGCAACCAATGCTTTTAATCACTGAACCATCTCTCCAGCCCCAGGACTCTGTCTTTAAAAAAAAAAAAATAAATAAAAGCACAGAGGGGTACAAGGGGAACATGTTAATTAATACATCTAATTCCAATATTCAGGGGACAGAGACTGACTGATGTCTGTAGGTTTGAAGCCAGTCTAGTCTACAGAAAGCCCAGGCCAGTCAGGGCTTTGAATAAGACCATGTCTCAAAAAAAAAAAACAAAAACAACAAAAAAAAAAAAAAAAGAAAAGAAAAACGAAAACAAAAATAGAGGAGAAATGTTTGTCTTGAAAAGTGGGAGAGAATAAAAGCATTCTAATTGATGTAAGTCAGTACTTAAAGGTTTTGGAATCATTTTTTAGCCTACTCAGTATGTAGAATGAAACTCAAAAATGTGAACAATGAAGGTTAAGATTGAACCCTGTTGTTCCCCTATCTTCCAGAATAGAAAATGGATAAAACAGATGCAAAAACTAAGCAAACAGATCAAAATGCTGAACTAAAAATATATAATAAATGATATGACCAGGTCATGCAGGCAAAAAAATA
The DNA here is from genome assembly GCF_011064425.1 of Rattus rattus. Lineage (NCBI taxonomy): Eukaryota > Metazoa > Chordata > Mammalia > Rodentia > Muridae > Rattus > Rattus rattus. The sequence continues at coordinate 22,702,909 of NC_046164.1, forward strand.
TATTCACCACTTTTCTGAAACTGTGAGAGGTATATTAATAAGCACAGTGTTTTCTCAAACCATCCATTCCCTTAATAAGTAATGTCGAGTTAAAAGGGAAGCATAGATTTAGTAATTTGAACTCAACAATATATAAGAATTTAAACTGAGACAAAAACAAAACAAACCTCAGAAATTTTAATTACTATTAACAAGTTAGTAGTGTTCTTTTCTTTTTTCAACACCTATCACACAATTATTTTTAAAGAAGATAAAGAGCATGTCTGTAATATGTCAAAACATACTGATAAACCCTAAAAACACACCAACAGCATGCGTCTCTAGGAGACAGTAGCTTTAACAGTACCAAATGAGCCAGTGTACTGTAAAGCAACTGCCGTAAAACAAGTCCAGCTCAGGGCAGGACAGATGGCTTGGGGGTTGAGAGCACTGGCTACTCTTCCAGAGAGGACCAAGGTTCAATTCCCAGAAGTCATATAGCAGCTCACACTGTAACTCCAGTACCCAGGGACCAGAGGCCTCACACAGACAAAACACCAAAAAGCACATTAAAAAAACAAAAAAAGGTCTGGCTCTTGCTTAAGGCTGATTTACTCTCCTTTAGTAACTACTGTCATGGTTAGAAACATTGCCTTTCTTTATCAACTCACGTTTCTAACTGCATCCAGTGACAGAAACGGCTAAATAAGGGAACTAGCCCCAAAGCCACTGCAGCCCTTAGCTGAATCACACATTATAGAAACTGTACTTCCTTAGGAAGTATGCTATTCTTTTAACCGAATGTACAACAGATCCAGCTAAGTTATGCAAAATACAAATGAATATACAACCAGTTTGCCTTTTGCAAACTAAAATGTGCAAAAAAACAATTTCATTTACCCCCTTTTCTTTATATAGAAATGCTATAAGAAAACCCACTCCCATAATAAGAAAAAAAAAGATTGAGAATCCAACATATTTATTCATAAAGTAAAAAACTATGTCTATGGAGACAGGCAGATCACTGTGAGTCTGCAGCCAGCCTGTTCTACATAGTAAATAAAAGGACAGCCAGAGCTAAGTGTGTGTGCCTGAAACATAAGAGAATAGTTCTACATTCAGTGTTATTCTGGTATCCACCAGCTGCAACTGCTATTATAATACCAGACTTATACAATAATTTGAACAGAGAACGTCAAGAAGAACAAAGACCCTAGATCTTACCCGTTTATCCAGTGTCCTTTCCCTGACAAAGCCAAGCAACTGATCATTTACTAAGGCAAGGTCTCTTTTGGCAGCTGTTATTATAGTAACAATGACATCATGACGAATGGCTTCTTCCGGATCATGTGACCTAACTTTTAAATATTCTGTAATTAAAAAGGAAGAGCTAAGTGTTAGTTATATAAATTGCCATGATTCCAAATGATTAAAAAAAAAAAAAAAAAAAGCTTTAAGTTTTGTCCAAATCAGTGTTTATAAATTATAGGACAAGCTATAATCATCTGTAAGACAGCAGTAAGCACATCTTACTACTCAGAAAACTATGCTTATTACTTCAGAGCATATCTAAATACTAAATAATATATTTTGGTAGAAGGTCAAATGACAACATAGTTTTACAGTCTAGAATGTCATTTATAAATTAAAAACTTAAAACAACAGTACAGATACCAAGGGCAGCAGAGGCTCTCCCTGAAGCTGTAGCCTGACTGTGGTGTCCATTCCCTAGCAGGGCTGCCTGGTCTGGTCTCAGTGAGAGAGGATGCGCCAACCCTGGCATACCTGATATAGAAGAAGACCCAGGACAGGCCCTACCACATCAGAGGAGGAGGAGAGGGTGTTCGGGGAGGCTCTCTATAACTGGAGACACACAGACACACACAGACACACAGACACACACAGACACACACAGACACACACACACACACACACACACACACACATGAGAGAAAATAATATAGGGGCTGGAGAGATGGCTCAGTGGTTAAGAGCACTGACTGCTCTTCCGGAGGTCCTGAGTTCAATCCCAGCAACCACATGGTGGCTCACAGCCATCTGTAATGGGATCTGATGCCCTCTTCTGATGTGTCTGAAGACAGCTATAGTGTGCTTATATAGGATAAATAAATACATCTTTAAAAAAAAGGAAGAAAGGGGTTGGGAATTTAGCTCAGTGGTAGAGCGCTTGCCTAGCAAGCACAAGGCCCTGAGTTCGGTCCCCAGCTCCGGAAAAAAATGAAAAAAAAAAAAAAAAAAAAAGGGAAGAAAAATGATATACATATAATTATATAATATAAAATATAGACTATGAACTTTTAATAAATTATAATACAAATAAAATCAAACATGTTTTTCTATTTCTAATAAACAGTAGCATGTTGATAAAAGTGTTAAATACTTTAAATGGAATAAAAGCCAGGTGGTGGCGTAGTGGCAGAGGCAGCTAAAGAGACGGCTCACAGGTCTAGGCAAGCCTGATCTACAGAGCAAGCTGCAAAACAGCCAGGGCCATGCACAGAAACATTGCTTTCAACACCACCCTGCCCATCCCCCCAAAAATTTAATATCCTAATCTAATCTAGAAGATAGCTCCCTTTTTCTACATACATTAGTTTCTATATTTAGTAATGTAGAAGTGGTTTGTTTATATGTATGAGTGTTCATATGTATTATTTACTTATTAATTTTGAGACAGGATCTTACTGTGTAATATTAGCTGTCCTAGAGCTCACTGTGTAGAACAGACCGACCTTAAACTCAGAGCTACATCTGCCTCTGTCTCCCCAGTTCTGGGGTTAACAGAGTGTCAAACTAAACCCAGATGTGATTCCTGTCTTAACCTAATGTCATAAGGATTACAGTATCTTAATTTAGGATTTCTTAAAAAACTCCCAAGATTTTATTTTAAAATAGGAAATAATCTCCTAGCCCACAAAGCCAACATGAAGCCATCTTGCAATCACACATCTTTTTCAGTAACTAGAGTTGGGTACAGACCACATGTGAAAGATTTGTGTGGTTAATAAGTGTAACAAACTAGGGAGCTTACCTGTGAGATCTTTTGCTAAATCAGGGTGATTCATTAAACAGTGACTGGCAAACTTCACACTTTCTAACCTCACAGGAACATGAATGTCATTAAATCTAAACAAAAAGGGATTGCTAAATATTAGTAAGACAAAATAATTACTTTCAAATAAATATCACAAAAGTATTTATAAACAAAAATGGTTACTGAATAGAAACTGTGTTGATTATACTGACAGTTGAAGTATTCTATAGAAAATATAAAGACCTAGAAATGGTGGGCCATGACTTTAATAAACTCAGCGGTCAGGAGGCAGAGACAGCAGTTCAAAGATAGACAGCAAGAGCTATGAAAGAGACCCTATCAGAGAGAGAGAGAGAGAGAGAGAGAGAGAGAGAGAGAAACACAGAAACAGACAGAGAGGGGGTATATAATTCTTAAAAACATTTCTGCAAAGAGTGTCTACCATGCTGAAACCAAAACTAGCATAAATATAATATCTAATTCAAACACACATTTTGTAGACCTAAATTACTAAGGCTTCAAGTTTTACTAAAAAATAAATAATACTCAGAGCACAGCCATACATTCATGCACAAAGTATTAAAAATGAGTGGACTTTCTTCATAAATACTTTGGTCCACAATTTATTCTAAAAAGAAAATTATCACACAGATGTCAGCAAGGCCAATAAGGATCAATCAATGTTTTGGTATGTGTAGTCTTAATCCCATGGACTCTATAATCACATAGAGAATGCAAACTCTGACATCATCCTTTCTGTATCACCTAAGAAAGCACTTTTGCCAAAGAGGCCGATTCTGTGTTGTTAAATCTGAATCTTTAGAGCCTGTCAATTTTGTAGGTAGTCGCGACCACAGCTAGCTTCCTCACCGGGCATTGCTCTAGAAAAAGAAAGAGGATACTCTTTTGACTTGTGTGAGGAATAATGCAAGCTATAACGTGGTCCTGTTTACCACGGAAATGCTTTCCTGATTTCCAGTTAGGTCACATGGCTTCCTGACTTGACTTCACATCTTCCCTATTCATACCTACTTTACAGCTTATTTGCAACTTGCACATTGATTACATATAGACACTTTGTACACATGGAAGCATTTTACAAGAGTTTTTAAAAACTTCCTACCCTAGTAAGTTTCCTTCATAAAAATTATTTGCTGCAACCGAAAAATTCACATGAATAGTGATGACTTAAGGTTCTGGTATACAATTTTAGCAATGATCCTCCACTGAGTAAAGAACATAGCAGGGAAAAACAACACTATTAAAAGGAATGGGAAGTCAAAGTTCAAGTTAATCACTCTCAGAAAGCTTTTGGGCAGTGGGAGTAAATTATGCACATTTGTATAAAACAATGCAAAATGACAATTATGTAAGGTCTTAAACACAGTAGTAACAAAATGGAAACTTTAAAATTTTTTTCTCAACCAAAAAAACAAAAAGCAATGCTCAGCACCATAAGCATCTAGTATGTCTAAAATCTAACCCAAGCTAAGTAGTCAACCAGAACTTTATGAAAGCGCCACAGAGGAGACTCTGTGAACATTTTGTATTGTCTTGCTTGTGAGTGACTATATTTGCAGACCCATGATTATTTCAGGTAATATGAGGTTTTCAAATCTATAAACTACTAAAACAGAGTTAGGCTGATCTAAAGCCCTGCTTTCATCATTGTAAGACGTCAGGTTTCTCAAGTAAAGCTCAAATGGCCTTCAGGTGTAAAATGGTTTGTTACTGCTGCTATACAAGTATGTTGATTTGGGGTTGGGGATTTAGCTCAGTGGTAGAGCGCTTGCCTAGCAAGCACAAGGCCCTGGGTTCGGTCCCCAGCTCTGGAAAAAAAAAAGAAAAAAAAGAAAAAAAGAACAAGTATGTTGATTTAAGTCACAATAAAGTATTATCTCATGATGATATAAATATGCTGAATTGACAATATCCATCTTAATGAATGAGAAGACCAAATATTTAAAAACTCTACATTCATAGTTTATCAATTATTTTTTCTAATATTACATTTATTTAGCGAATATGAATCCTAATATACTAAATTGGCATAAAAATGATTAATCCCATTACTTATGCAATAAGTAACTTTAGTATTTACTTAAATATATGAATATTCTTTAATATTAAAATACTGAATATTGTAAATGACACTAATGTTACATCACCTGTCACTGTTCAGATAACTAGGCATGTTTTGTATGTTTGAGATAAATGAGATAAACTAAACTCATATTTCATTCCTATATAATAGAGAAGAAACATTTCAAAGTAGTTTTTTTCCTATAAAGCTTAAAGAGTACCTTCAGTTTGAATTCAAGCTGTGGCATGACAGATAACAATAAATGAGGATCTATAGCAAAAAGTTCCTGAATCAGATCAAATACGTGTTCGGAGAGATCACTGACTGATGATCTGCCCAGCACCAGCACTTGATTGAAAAACTGTAAGAGACATTACAATAAAACAATGTGTTATTTTATTTAAAAACTAAAACAATTTTCTATAAACATACATGTAAAGAATGATTGAGCATTACACATACAATTGAAAGATACAGATTAGCTATTGAATTTTTAACATGTAAGAGAGGACATTAAACATTAAGAGAAGAATCAAACGTTCAAGTATTGTCTAACCATGAATGTTAAAAGGAGAAATTAAAACAGATTATATTGGCGGTTGGATTGAGAATTTTGGTTTCTTTAAAAACCCAGTTACAGTACATGAATCTGTTTTATTTTAGTCTCAAGTGTGCGATAAGAAGCTGCTTCACAGCAGGTGATTACGATTTGCCCCAAGCACAAGAAAGGCCATGAGTTGTGCCAGCAGCAGTTTAATTGTGGGAACTGTGGAGAGGGTATGAACAAGAGCCCAAGAGAGCATGTAGAGGCTGCTGCTCCCCCTGCTGCTGCTGATTCCTGTTGGTGCAGTTTGTCAAGTGGTTGTGAGCAAACAGACTAGAAGAAGAGAAATCCTGACAACAAAGCTGAACTTGCCTCAAGGAACTCAAGGCCCCTAATCAGCAGAAAGTAGTCTAAAGAGGTCTATATTCCTTTTCCCTTCTAACCTTCTTTCTCTCCTACCTAGTATTGCAGGATTGGAAGGGATTAGAGTGGAATTAAGTGGAGGTAGAGGTATAAGAACCCAATAAAGTAGAGTGAAAAAGCATGCCAACAAGGCCGTGTTTCAAATAAGAATGACATTTCTGAAAACCTTAATTTTCATTAAAGTAAGCAATGTGGATAACATGTATAATTCATTATAGAGCCATTATAAAGCAATCACTAAGTGGAAAAAATTTTAAAGTCTCAATCTGATTTCTATTTAAACAATGTTTTCTTCTATGAGTTTAGTGATAAATATTAGTTTAAGGTATTTATATTCATACTAATCATGGGATCTTTAAAAAGAGTAAAGACAGTTTTCAAATATACACAAATGGAGCTAGAGAGATGGCTCAACAGTCAAGAGCACTGGCTGATCCTCCAGCAGACTCAGGACCCATATGGCAGCTCTGTAACTCCAGTCTCAGGATATATGATAGCCTCTTCTGACCCCTATGGATACCGGATATACATATGGTAGACAGAAATACATTTAGTGGAAAATACCTATACATATAATTGAGAGAATGCACGTATACACATAAATAAGCATGAGATGATGCCTATGGAAGCATATCTGAACCAACTGAGAACTGAGAACTGGAAGCATTTCTGAGAACTGAGAACAGGACATTCAAGGTTACCCACTACAATCTTAATTTAGTAACAGACATAGCAATTTTACATAATTTAAACTAACAATCCTTCTCTTTTAATGAGGTAATTTCAAAACAGTAGTGGAATTCCAAAAAATTATCTGAAAACACCAATAAAACTTTTAATACAAGGCAAAAAGGGAAAAGAGTGCATGTGTCAATTTACAGTCATTTATATTATTGGCAAAAAGTTAAAACATGGAACTAGACATAAGAGACATGCACATGGCTTCTTGCTGAGCGCCGCCAACATGGTGTTCAGGTGTTTCGTGGAGGTTGGCCGAGTGGCCTACATCTCCTTTGGGTCCCATGCTGGAAAGCTGGTCTCATTTGTAGATGTTATTGATCAAAACAGGGCTTTAGTGGATGGACTCTGCACTTGGGTAAGGAGGCAGGACATGCCTTTCAAATGCATGCAGCTCACTGACTTCATCCTCAAGTTCACACGCAGTGCATGCTAGAAGTATGTACAGAAAACTTGGGAGAAGGCAGACATCAATACGAAATCGGCCGCCACACGATGGGCTAAGAAAATTGATGCCAGAGAAAGGAAAGCCAAGATGACAGATTTTGATCGGTTCAAAGTCATAAAGGCAAAGAAAATGAGGAACAGAATAATCAAGACTGAAGTGAAGAAACTCCAGAGAGCTGCTCTCCTGAAAGCTTCTCCTAAAAAAGCCACTGTTGCTAAGGCTGCCATCGCAGCTGCAGCAGCGGCTAAAGCCAAGGTCCCAGCCAAGAAGGCAACAGGACCAGGCCAGAAGGCCGCAGGCCAGAAGGCAGCGCCCCCTGCTAAAGGTCAGAAGGGTCAGAAGACCCCAGCCCAGAAGGCACCTGCTCCAAAGGCAGCTGGCAAGAAAGCATGAGGAGACTACACAAAGAATAAAAAAAAAGAGACACACACATGAGTATATTTGTAAACAACTGCTATTTGAAGGTTGTAAAATTATAAATTTTTATCATTCTACTTCTTGCAAAGCTAACAGACTTATATCAATTAATTTTTTCTATTATAAGAATTAATTTATTAATTTATGCACATGCTTGAATATGTTGGTGGATTTTCAAGATAAGGTTTCTTTGTCTATCTTTAGCTGTCTCAGAAAAAGGTCTGTAGACCAGGCTGGCCTTGAACTCAGAGATACCGCCTGCCTCTGCCTACTGAATACTGGGAATAAAGGCATGCAATTATTTCATGTCCATGAAATACTGAAAGACACTGTAGACTGGAGAGAGAGCTCAGCATGTAAAGTCACCTGTTCCCTCCCAAACCTGATGAGCATTGTTTGATCCCTAAGACAGGGCAGAAGAACAGAACAGTCCCATACATGTAGTGTCAACTCTGCAATTTTGGTTTCTTTTTAAAAAGAAAAAGAAAAAAAAAAAAAAGAAATATTTTAAGAATATATTTCCATTTTAATCCCAGATATGGGGATATGATGCTACTTCGGACTGCCACAGCAGCTGGTTATGATTTGCTTCCTTCCTGCTCCAGCAGAGGCGTGGTTTTGCCAGCTATAGATCATTTTTTGTGATTGTGACTTTGGAATTCTGGGAACTTTCCACGCTATAGTGCCCCCATAGTCAGGATTGGTGGTTGTTGGTCCTTTAGGAAGGCCATTGTTGGCCATGGTCAAAGAAAAAAACAAAAGGAAAGAAAATAGATTCAGTAATTTTCTTTCCTCTCTCCCCTCTATCCTTTCTCTCTTATCTAATGAGAAAGGGTAGGGGGGTGGGGACGACGACACCACCCCAAAGGTGGGAAGAGAACAATCCACAAAGCAAAGAAAGACCAGATCAGCTACACCTAGCAGTCTATCCACTTACTCCTAGCTCTCCTACACATATTCATTCATTCTCATATTCTCTCTCTCTCTCTCTCTCTCTCTCTCTCTCTCTCTCTCTCTCTCTCTCTCTCTCTCTCTCCCCCTATATATAAATTTCTACTAAAGAAGAAACAGAGGTTTTCAGAAGAACAACCTAGAAGACACAAAGATAAAAAGGTATACAGATAAGTAAGAGACAGGCAATGTCTGAGGCCAGCCTGATAAGTCCCAGGCCAGGGTTACATACTGAGACCCTTGTTCAAAGGATGGGCAAGATACATAGACAAAGTCAAAGAGTTCTGAGTATTTGGAAGGTAATATGGCAATCACAGATGCAAAAAGAAGGGGTGAGAAGTGATTTTACATGTTAAGTCAAATCTGTCACTTGTACCAGTTGGAAGGCATTTTAAAAAGCTACACTGCACTTCTCCAATTTTGGTCGTATTCACATTTCATATTTTACTGAATAAACAGTTTGAATAAAACTGTTTATGCAAGAAATATATCTATATGTGAATGATTCTAATAAATTCATATAATACCTCAAGAATCACAGAGTTCTGAAATGTATACAGAAATACATACATTGGCAATACATGCTTCAATAGTCTGGACTGTCCTTTTCAACAGGACTTTCGCAAGGTCAAAGGACTGTTTATTTAAGTTCTGAAAAACAAAAACATGGAAAACTTCAAATGAATTGGTGCACTGATCAGACAACAACATCATTTGAACAGTAAGTATTCAATTCTACCGAAGTATGAAAACAGTTAAGGTACTTCCCTTCATGGTATTGCATAGAAGGGGCCAAATGAACTCAACAAATCAAACACTACATGACATTAGACAGGCAGCCAAAAGTCCAACACATATAAACAGATGTCGAGGTTTATGAGTCTGTATATTAACCACTACGAATTTATACTCTACTCTCCCCTAAACCCAATCCATCATGCTAAACATTTTGTTGTTTTATCAATGTGAGCTTGAAGAAAATTCCTGGAGATGTGGCTCAGTGGTATAGTTGATGAATTACATAACATTTATAAGGCCCTAGATTCAAATTCATGCACCATAAATAGGAATGGGTCAGGAAGACCTTGGACCAACTGGGTGCTCACTGTGTAGTACTGGCTGGCTAGGCAGTTACTAAATAGGTCAGGCTGGCCTTACAGGTCTGCCTGCCTCTGTTTCCCAAGTGACTGTACTAAAGGTATGAGCCATTACACTCACAATGTTTCTGAAATGAGGAATACTATGCTACCTTAAGTCTCATTGCACTATAACAAATTAAGAATATAAGAAAGATTGTACCACTACATATATTTAAATTTTCAAAACTTACTGAAAAAATTATTATTTTCAAGAATACCTGTTAACACCTATGCTAACATAGATTCTACTGAATCTATTTGGTCTTATTCATCTTATACCTCTCAAAAGGAAGCTAGAAACACTACACTTTTGAGGCTGGTGGTTGAGAGCACTGCTGCTTTTGCAGAAGACGAGTCGTATTCCCAGCACTCACATAGTGTCTCAGAACTGTCTGTAACTCCGTACCCTCTTCAGGCTTCTGTGGCACTGCATACATATAGTTCACAGGCATATATATAAGTAGAACACCCACATACATTAAACAAACATGAAACTTTTAAATATTTCAATCAATATATCTTCTAAAAATAATAGTTGTAAGACTAACGTGATTAATCCTAGGGACAGAATAGGAACTACTATATAAAATTACAAATGGACAAAACCAGTAATTGATTTCTTTAGGTAAGCTGATTTTAATACTTTGATTCTGTACAGACCTTGTGTGCAGGGATGAGATTGATAAGAATGGAATCCAATAATTCTTGAGTAACTCCATCACCTTCCATGATGATAGAACTCATCAAGTCTAACATGTGCATCTGTACTTTCTTATTGTGGCTATTGCTAAACAAGAAAGAAAAATTAAGGCAAACGTCATATAAAAAAGACAAACGTCCCAGGGTTTTTTTCCTTTCATGTACTTGTTTCTTTACTGGTGACAAAGTCTTATTACATAACCCAGGTTGATCAAACACATGTTGCACCTCCTTACAACTCCTAAGTGCCACCATACCTGTTAAAATGTCCAGTTTAAAGCAATAATCTGAGAACCTAGAGGCACAGGCCTGAAATTCTAGCTACTCAGGAGACTGAGGAGGGCAAATCGTAGTTTAAGGACATCTGAGTCTCTCTGGGGGAGAGAATAAGGTTGGGAAATATGGTTCAACAGTAGAGCACTTGCCTACTGTGTGTCTTGTGTATAGCAGAGGAAATGAATTGGAAGAATATAGATATTTAGCTTGATACAAAACAGCACAAAACAAAAATCCAAGTGCTTGGTTCTGAGATCTATGTATCTGATAAGAAAGAAAAGAGTGCAGGGAAGACACATGAAAGAGACCTTAAAAAAATTATTCCAGGTCAAGCTTGGGGATGCACACCTTTAATCTCAGTGCTTGGGAGGCAGAAGAAGATTCAAGGCCAACCTGATTCACAGTGAATTCTACACTAGCTTTGCCACTGCAAAGTTGAGACAGTGAGAGCCTGTCTCAAAAACAAATTGCTTCAAAGATTTCACCAGTGCAAATCAGTAAACTTAAAGACTTTCCCTTCCAGCGCTCGCTTCGGCAGCACATGTACTAACACTGGAACATACAGAGCAGTTAGCATGGCCCCTGCGCAAGGATGACATTCAATTTAACAAGCATTCCATACTTAAAAAAAAAGAGAGAGACTTTCCCTTCCAGGTAGATGTAGTAACAAGACTATGATTTGCCCCTTTTTGAAACAATTAAAAAGTGAGCAAAATACAGAAACAAATCCTGTTCTGTTCTTGGGTATCAAGCACACACTGATGAGAGAAAATCAGCAGCCCACAACTGTCATAGTTTTGAGTAGGCTAACAGGCCAAGGGAGACAGCCCTAGTGGATCCTGATAGTTCTCCACAAGAGTCCACACAGAATAGTTTGTAGAGCTGAGTATCAGTGGGCAAAGAACTACTGATAAATCAAAATCAAACAATCAAGGGCTTAATGATCAGCATATGCATGTGGGAAAGTTTCTTGCAACCAGAGAATGAATCATCTTTGGACTTCCTATGAGAGTTTGGAAGAGTATTCAAGAGGATAAGGCCCAGAGTCTAGAAATTCAAGGAGCCCAAAGTACAAAATCAAAATCAAACCAAAGTCAGAAGAAAAGTTCTACAATACATCATAATCAAGGTTCCTGAAATGAATTAACAAAGAAAAAGGCTTCAAAGTATAGAGTAAATTTTGTGTGGATAAGGTTATAGAAAGAACAAAATTAGTATTTTCACAAATTGTTGAGGCTAGTAACCATTAATTTCAAAACAGAAGTCTATGAAATGGTGGTATAATGCAAACAGTAGTTACAAATTGTTCACTTTAATTAATTTTTGTATATGTGTATTGGTCTATGTGTAAATCGTGTGTACAAATACTTATCTGAGCACTGTGGAAGATGGGCAAACTCTCCTACCAATCCTCAGGAGCCAACTGTTCTTGTGGGAGGATCTCTCGTTATGACTCACCAAGTAGGCCGTCTGGCTAGAGAACCCCAAATCCTGCCTGCCTTTATTTAGTGGGCATTGAGTTCACTAGGATGTGCTAGTGCTTACTGAACCTAGCTTTTCTGTGGCTCAAACTCAGGTCTTCATGCTTATGCGGCAAGCACTTTACCAACTGAGTCACCTCCCCAAGAGTAACATGCTCTTTCTATATGTCACGTTACAATGGTGTTCCATCCATGAGGATATGGAATCTCTCTGACCAACCCTTTATTCTGGGTTTGCCTAAACATCTAAAAACTCACTCTTTCATAAGCAACCCCACAGAACCATGTGCTGAAGATTTCTTTTGGAGACAATGAATTAATAAAATAAATTTCACCCCCTTCTTCCTACATGTCTTAATGTGGTAGAGAATTCAAATTAAAACAAAACATTGGCATACAATGTAATACTTTAAGACACAGCTCACAGACGTTTGTGTAAACAGTAAAACTACTAGTTGGAAACCAGTCTGGACTCTCCTAACCACCAACTCTAGTGAGCTTCTTCTACTAGTTTCTCTATTCTATGAAAAGCTGACTTAAGCAATGCTTGTGACTTTAAAGAGGCAGGGATATAGTTCAATGGCAGAGAATTTGCCTAGTCTAGCAAGTAAGTGTGAGTCCCTGGATTCCCTCTCAATGGTTTCACAATACATATATTACTTACTTACATACAAATAAAAATTCATATCACACATATATATCTAATTCCAAAAAAGCAGACCAAAGTCAGCAAGTGAATGGACTAATCTGTTCTCCTCCACAGTATTTCATGGTTTCATGTCTTATGCCTTTTACACTACACCAATGCTATGGCTTTTACCAATTAAGTTTCTTCCAAACAAGGGGTGAGATACCTCTTTCTGAGTTATTGGTTAGGAAAGCCCTAGAGCCATGTCCAACAGAGTCTGAACTGCTCCTGATTGCCCACTAAAACTAGAAACTAAGAATATACCTAGGTTGAAGGACAAAAAGAAATCCAAGTTGGAACTGATGTGAAAACTTCCCTCCTCATAGCTAGCTTTCGCAGTGCCAAAAGGCACTATGCAGGCAGTGGGAGAGAAAAGTAACGAGTGTTATTATGCAGTGGTGAATCCTGAATGCTACAAAACTGACAATACCCAAGAGTGCAATAGTGCCAAGAAAATGATGAGGGTTGCCAACTGTTTTCTGGTTGGATCTGAGGACTGTTCCAAGGAGAGAATACATGTCCAGTATAATAAATCTGGTCAAAAGCCCATGGTTCAGAAATTCATAACCCCTGAGGATATCGGTGAAAAGAACCTACTCTTGTTTTGCTAAATGGATCTGTGGTTAATCTGTGGCTACAGTCTCTGTTTATACCTATAGATCAATGCTGCTCTAAACCCTGGCCAGAGAGGCTTCTAAAGTAGGCAACAGTTAATGCAGATTCATAACTAGTCAAAGCACTAAGAATGAGTGAGGGTTAAATGTCCAGCTCTGAATAAAGTATCTATAGAGTTCATTGATGGAGGAACATGGAGGAGGAGGAGGAAGAGGAAGAGGAGGAAGAGGAGGAAGAGGGGGAAGAGGAGGAGGGAGAGGAAGAGGAAGAAGAGGAGGAAGAAGAGGAGGAGGAAGAAGAGGAAGAGGAGGAGGAGGAGGAGGAGGAGGAGTACTACTACTACTACTCTGGGGTTGTGCTCTGAATATGGCGTGCCCACTGTACTGATGAACTCATTGCTCTATGGCTGTCTACACAAGATCAAGCCAAGAGTAAGATTCAATATTCTAGCAGGAAGGACTACAGGACTCAGTGGATTACTGGGGGTGGGAGTGGGCTGTGTGAAAAAGGACATGAAGATGGGTGTCCTGAGGGCAAATATGACCTGTGTGTTGTAAAATAAAATAAAATTTAAAAAACTCCAAGGACTCAATTTAATTTATTTAATTCCTCTAATATTATTTATCCTCAAACACACAAAAAGACTCAGAAAAGGCAACCAAGTAATCTATACCATAAGGGGAAAGAAGCGGTGTAAACCAGGTATGCAGCTCGATCCAAATCTCAACACTCACGAGGCTGACAGGAGACTGCTGCAAAGTTAAGGCCAGCCCAGCCTCGCTCAGGGTTATAAAGTAGCCCTACTTTATTCAGGGAAACAATTGAATAATTAATTAAAACAATGGACAGCTCCCAAACAACAGGGTTTCATTATTTTCCATTTGTAATCAATTCTCTATAAATCTAGAGTTTTATATATTGAGTAATGATACTTTAATACATACAGTAAGAAAAAAAAGCTTTAAAAAAACTTACTTGATTACTGAGAAGAGAGTCCTAAAAAGCTGAATAAAAATTTCATTGCAATCTTCCAATTCAAAGCAGATGTTATATGATTTAACCCAAGCTAAATTCTTAAATCAATAAATAAAAATAATTGGTTAATCACATATATGTACAACTGTGAAACAAAAGCACACTAGTACAATTTAATTTTTACAACTAGGACTCTTTATAGTAAAGTCTACAAAGACTAAATATACACAATTACAAGTCATTTTAATCCTTAAATACATGGTTGATGGCATCAACTTTCAAGTTGAAAAGTACCAAATAGGAGTTTATATATTAATGTGTGTGTGTGTGTGTGTGTGTGTGTGTGTGTGTGTGTGTGTGTGTGTGTGTGTGTGTGTGTATCTCCTTCAGGAGCAGTGAAATTCATTTATAAATTAGGAATGAAAATAAAATGTCAAATTACTTTTTCAGTAATTATACTTTTTAACTTTTTAAGATAGGAGGAAACATTATTTTCCTTATGAAACATAAGACAGTTTATTAAGTTAGCTATGTATAAAACAGTTTCAGTTTACATTATAGCTATAAAAATGTATAACAACATGAAATTATATTTATTAAAGTATTTTTACCTCTAATAAATAAAAATATCTATTAAACTGTGGGCTCTTTGTATCCTCCAAACCTTTTAATTGTCTGGTAATAAAGAGAAATATGTCCTGTTAAATAAAAAAATAAAAAATATATTAACTTAGACATTTTTACTTGTCATTTTTGCAATATCTACATCTAGAGGTATAAATATTAAAAAATAATTACAAACTAATAAAGAACACTCATTTATTTGAATGCTGTGGGACTGCCTACGCCATTATTTTAGATGGCTGAAAAGGATTAGCACAAACAAAATGTCCTTTTGCAAGTAAAACTAAAGACTGTTACTTCTCCTGCACACTTCGGGGCCCTCATTTAAGAAGACTATCTTCCTACACTCCTGTCTATAACAGAGCTTCTGGTCACTCGCTGTCTGTACTCTCATCATGGCAAACTGCTTTCTCCATTTCTAATGAGTGTACTGAGTCTTTCCTTACTACTACTGACATGTAAGGCAGTAGCTTCCGACCCATGGTTTTGAATTTATGTGTAAAAACAAGGTTGCATTGGCCTGAAAGCTGATGATAGCACTGTATTCCTTTTTTAATTTTTAAGGTATTTTCATTGTAAATAACATTAGTATGGTACAAAATGACTTGTTTTATTGTGATCCTCCTTACAGGAGAAACTGGTAATGCATTTTGTTTTTCTCCTTTTATACATACTCATGATAAAGTTTATTCTATGAACCAGGCACAGTAAGAAATGAACAAAAATAACTACAAACAAAGCAATGTTATAGTTACAAAAGGGGTCGTTAAAGTAAGTATGACTTGAATATAAGCACTAAGACACTACTCCAGGTGCTGAGGTATCCAAGGCAACCACTCTGACTGACAGGCAGATGGCCTATGTCTCAAGAGGAATAAAGCATGGCAGCGAACTTCATTATAGTCCTCAAACACTATTTATTACATTGAAACTTTACAGAATGTTGTTTCTGAACTTTCTCACTTAATAGCCTGGAGCCTGGTTGATCCCAAGGGATTGAAAGTATGGAAAGAAAAACCAAACGGACAGAAGAGCAATACTGACTGTACTTAAAGGAGGGATGGCTCAGCCTTTGCTGTTCTCCCTAAAGAACCTGAGTTTAATTTCCAGCACCTACATCTGATGGCTCACAAGAATCTGCAACTGACTTTAGATTCTCTAACATCATCAACATCATACAAGGCATCTATGTATGCAATGCACATAAACTCTTGCAGGCACACACATATACACAAATAAGTAAAACTTTTAAAATAGTACTCCAAGGTTTCCAATTTCCCCAAGAATTATTGAAAAATATAAAATATCAGTTCAATGAATTAAAAATTACTTTAACTATTTTGAACAAAGAACCACCAAAATGAGCAGTTTTAGATAATTAATATTCAGCATTTAATAACCTGTAAAGGAGACATTATATGAATGGGTAATCCTAGTATATTACTGTTTTGCAAACTATCATTAAGCCATTACTTATCCTTAAATCTATCCAACTGGGCTTTCTGACAGTCTAACAGGAGGATAAAATATGAACAGACCAGGATAAGCTACCTTTCAAAGCCTCATTCTGTACCAGTCATTTCTGTAGATGATAAATAATTAAATGAAACGAATTATTAAAATCCAGGTGCATATGACAAAAATAAAAGTTATTTTGTAAACATTGTATTTACCTTAAGTTTATCGTGGGAAGTGTATGGAGCTTCTGGGGCATAGATTCGAAATATATCAGCCAAACAACAAGCTACAAGAAGGCGCACATCTTTATTAGGGTTCCTGAGAAAGAATTCAGATGCAAGATGCAAGGCTAGTGGGAGATACTGTTGTTTTTCATCTTCTGAATCCTGATCCATATCCATAAAAGTTTTCACTACCATCTGTAAAAAACATAGTATCAACCTTAATACTCAGTGATCAGTTAAGAGATGTCCCTCCTCCCCTTCCTAAGGTTAGTGGTAGAGTACAAAGTCTTGGGTTCACCCCCAACCACCACAAGCATGCACCCACCCTCCTGCCCACACTCGCTAAAAACAAAAGGATAGTCATAAAAGCATGGTCACAAAGAAACCTATAAAGCCCAAGCATCAACTTGTAGATTACCCAAACACCTTATCTGTATTTACACCAGATTTTCATAAAAAAGAACTTAAAAACTTGCACTAGTGATTCTGCTGAGCATTTACTATGGGGACCTTGCTAAGTTGTCAATTCACTGCTCCCAGCTTCTTTGGATTCTCATGCAGTTGAAGCTAGAGGCATAGTCCACATGCTCAACTTTCATTATTCATATACAACTTAACAACAAAGGTTCTGATCCCAATACTTCACTAATCTGACATTTAGCATCTTTTATATATCATTTTTACTTTATAATCAAAGTTGCATTAAACCTACTTCATTTGAAATTTTATTGGCCCTTGTATAATAAAAACCCATACTTAAATGTTTCAAGTAATTGCATTTCTGATAGAAAATTTTTACTGTAAATATCTTATGCTGAGTTTAAGGCCAACTTGAGCCCAGAGCTAGCTGCAAGCCAGTTAGAGATACATAGCAAGACTCAATTTTTTTCTACTTTTTAAAGCATACATGAAAGGTATATATTTTTCATCTATTGCTATCTAACAAGCCCACCCTCAATGAAGCATCTTGAAACAATAAACGTATTTATCACGCAGGTAATATATTTCTCGAGAGGCTGCACAATGACAGAGATGGTACCTGAAGCCCTGAGTGAGTCTGCAGGGTATCTCAGTAGTAGGTCACATTCATGGGCTCTAATCTGCACTACTGTGCGAAGAGTCAGGTTCTCTAGTGGCCTCTCTAAGTAGCTACAAATTAAGCAAGTGCCGGACTTCTGCAATGTCCTCATAGTTACTGAGGTCAGATCTACTCTGTAGATCACATGGACTGTAAGAAAACATACCATTTGAGGCAACCTTGAAGACTACTATAATGTACTGGTTATATTTTATGTCAACATGCCACAAACTGGATTTATCCAGTAAGAATCTTATGTATTTTTTATTATTAAAAAAAAAAAATGTGGGGTTGGGGATTTGGCTCAGTGGTAGAGCGCTTGCCTAGCAAATGCAAGGCCCTGGGTTCGATCCCCAGCTCCGAAAAAAAAAATAGGAAAAAAAAAATTGTGTGTGTGTGTGTGTGTGTGTGTGTGTGTATGTATGTATTAGTGTTTGGCCACATGTGTCTCTGCTGCCCTCGGAGGCCATAGGAGGGCACTGCAGTTACAGGTGACTGAGCTGCCATGTGGGTGCTGAAAGCTAACCTAGGTTGTTTAACTGCTAAAACAGGTCTCTGACACAGGGAACAAAAACCTTAATGAAAAAATGTCTCCGAAGGATTGGCCTATAATAAACAAATCTGTAGGGCATTTTTCTGATTGGTATGGAGTATGCAGCTCACCGGGGCGGTGCCACCCCTAGGGAGGTAGTCCTGGACAGTATAAGAAAGCAGGCTGGCCGGGGCTGGAGAGATGGCTCAGTGGTTAAGAGCGCTGGTTAAGAGTTCTTCCAGAGGTCCTGAGTTCAATTCCCAGCAACCACATGGTGGCTCACAACCATCTGTAAAGAGACCCAATGCTCTCTTCTGGTGTGTCTGAAGACAGCTACAGTGTACTTATATATAAGAAAGCAGGTTGGCTGTAGGAGGTAAATCCATGACAGGAAGTCTGGTAAGGTAGAGTAGGTTGAGACAGGAAACTTGATGGGCACACACCTGAGGCTTAGGCGACTCCCTGCTCTCTCCCTGTGAGACTCTGGGACTGGAACTCCTCACATAAAGAAATATGTCCTATGGTCATGTAGACCCAAAACAGAGCTCCACATTAATAAGGTACATAGAGGACCAGAGGACTACGCTAATTAGTGGGTATGTTGCATTATACATCCATTTTCCACCATGAACAATAAACTGTTTAGAACCACAGACTGTTTTTAATTCAAGAGCCTCTATGAGGAGCCAAGAAGAAGGCATTTGCCTACAGAGCTGCAGCCTAATCTCCCACAGATGATAGACTCTGCTCTCCCCGCCACGACTGCCACCAAGCCTGCCACTGCCTGGCTAAGGACAATCACCCTCCCCCCCACCTCGGGCTAGAGCTGTCCCCAGCCCAGCCTGAGCCTCTCTCTTGCCACCCTACCCCATCCCACTCTTCCGCTGGCCCCAACTCCCTTGTCTGCTCTTCCGCATCTCCCAGCAGCACCTGGATGTCCAAGAGTCTGAGAACCCCACAGCCCCAGCTTCATCACAAGCTGGGGAACCCCAGAACTAGCTCCAGCTCTCCCACATCTCAGACTGCATATTCCATACCTGGAGCAGTATCTCAGGGGCACTTCCTTACAACCCAGCACCCACCCCAGAAGCAGCATGAGGTATGACAACTGAGTAAGTCAGGAATCAGCATCCCTCCATGAGCTCAGCTTCAGTTCCTGCCCTGACATCCCTTTGGTGGAACCATGTGTAAGCTTCCTTCCAAAGTTGCTTCTAGTTATGTTTTATCACAGCAATAGAAACCCTAAGACATAAACAGTCCCTCCTCATCTTTGAATCTATGTAGTTCTTTCTTTCCTACAGGGGCTCTGGGTATGGCCATTTAACATATTTGACTAGAGGGACATTAGCTAGCTTGATGGAGCGGGTAAATACTAGCATACGGAGACTGTGATGTTTCTTATGGGAACACAACTCCCATAATGTTATTTAGTATCTCTAATACTAAAGTGGACAAGCCATATGAGTACTCTGGGAAAGAGACCTCGAAAAATCATTTACAGAAAAACAGGGTGACCTAGATGCCCATCTAAAGTCAACCCTCAAGATTGCACTCTCTTCTGTCCCTGTGTTTTATGTATCTGTACCAGTTTTTATTTCTGTAGGCTTTTTTTCTTCCTTTCTTTTTTCCTAAGTGAGTGGGTGTGCTGCACACAGAATAGAAAGGCTCAGCAAATTCTGAAGTAGTTGAAGAAATACCTCAAGGCCATAGTGTTGTGGTTAAAGTCTACATCATATCAGACCTGGGTTCAATTTATTAACCTCCTTCCTGTATGGTTCTCGTTTACTGTACGGTTCTCGTTTACTCTTAAGAAATCTTTGCCTAATCAAGTTGTAAAGACTTTTCTTATAAGTTTCCTAAATAAGTTCTATAATTTTAGGTTGGACACTGATATCTACATTTCTCTTGGGTTATTTTTCTAAATTTTGCTGAAAGTTTTGTGTCAAGCACCACGGCAACATTGCTGAACACACCAACACAACCTCCTCCAGTAAACATATTCTTTCTCTCGAGTTGTTTTGGCTTTTTTATTTTGTTTAAAAAGATTGACGGAAACACAATATGTAGGCCTATTTTTCTAGACTCTATCATATTCCTGTGGCTTACGTATCTGTACCACAGTTCTGATTATTTAGGTTTGGGGGATTTTTTTAACCCTTTTTTTTTTCATGTGTGTAGATATGCAATACATACATGTTTGGAAGCTTTCAATGAGGGATGCATGTGTGTGAGCACACATGTATGGAGATGTGCATACATGTATTGATCAAAGGTTGACACTGAAAATCATCCTTAATTGATTTTGTGCCTTATTTATTGAGGCAGGGTCTCACTCAAACCCAAAGCTTATTGATATGGGTGGTCTTGCTAGCTTGCTTTGATGACTCTGAGTCTCAGCCACCTGAAGTTGGAATTTTACAGACCAGCTGCAAAGCTCACCTGACAGTCCTCACATTTGCCCAGCAAGTGCTGTATTTAACCACTGAGCCTTTTCCTAGCTGATTACTACAGTTTTATAGCGAACTCTGAAAATGTGTGAGTGCTCAGGAGGTGAAGGCAGAGGCAGGCACATCTCTGAGTTCAAAGCCAGCCTGGTCTACACAGTGAGGTACAGGACAGTTAGGGCTACACAGAGAAACCCTATCTAGAAAGGGGGTTGGGGGAGGGAGAGTAGAAGGGGAGAGAGGAAGAAGAGCAGGAGGAGGAGGAGGAAGAAGAAGCAGAAGCAACAGCAGCAGCAAATCTCAAACAAGAGAAAATATGGTAAAAATTCAGATGTAAAAGAAGCACACAGCTGGGTGTGGTGGCCCACACCTTTAATCCCAGCACTTGGGAGGCAGTAGCAGGCAGAGTATGAGGCCTGCCTGGTCTACACAGTGAGTGACAGCCAGGACTATGTAAAAAGATCCTGCCTCGGGGGTTGGGGATTTAGCTCAGTGGTAGAGCGCTTGCCTAGGAAGCGCAAGGCCCTGGGTTCGGTCCCCAGCTCCAGGGAAAAAAAAAAAAAAAAAAAAAAAGATCCTGCCTCAACCTCCCACCCCAAAAGAAACATGTATACATTTCTGGGGAAAAGATAAAAAAGTTATCAGGGATAATTTCAGTAAGATGAAGCAGGTGCTGGAGGGATGGCTTGGCGGCTCGGAGCACTTCCTGTTCTTGCAGAAGGTCTGAGTGAGGCTCCTAGCACCCATGCTGGTGAGCACAGAAGCACGGATAAACTCTAGTTCCAAGAAATCCAGTGCCCTCTTCTAGCCTCTGCAGGCACCAGACACATGGTATACATAGACACACGCATGCAGTAAAACATACATACACATGAGAAAACTTAAAAAATAATGATGAAAATACAATTAATCGAGGGGGAGGAAGAAATGCAGAAGAACATTTTGTGTGTTGCATGGATGAATCACTTGTCAATTAAAATAAAAAGCCTATGGCCTATAGAAATGGGTAGAATAGAAGGTGGGACAGCCAATAGGAAGAAAGGATTCTGGGAGAGAGCCAGGTACAGGGGATTTGCCTCCGAACATAGACTAGAATAAATGGAATATTAAGTTATGATCTAATCAGGGACCAACCAAAGCATAATTGTGGCCAAGGTGTTTGAAAATATATTTTGAGTTGTTATTCTGGGAACATGAGCCTGGGAGGAAAACTCATACATAACGCAGGAGAAGGCGGCAGAAGAGAAGGAAAAGGAGGGTAGCACCCGACCAGAAATACACACAGCTCAGCAGCTAGCAGAGAGCTTGTCAAGCGTGCACAAGCCCTAAGGTTCAATCCCCAGAATCACGTACATCAGATAACCAGATAAAGTGGTACGTTATCTGTAATCCCAACTCTTAGGCGGTAGAGGCCAGAGGATCATTGGTTGAAAGTCATCTTGACTAACATAACCATTTAGTGCAATGCCAGTCAGGGTACATGACACCCTATCTCAAAACTAAAGTATAGGGTCTTGTCCAGTCTGCCCTGTATACCTTGCTAAGTCAGTGTTCTGTCTCAGATTCCTAAGTATCTGGAACTACAAGTCATCTTACTGTACCCATGACACTTCTAAATACTTAACTGAAAATACCACATAATAATTCATGAACAAGCCAGGTGTGGAGTGCCCCTAAAATCCCAGCACTCAGAAGGTAGAGGTAGGTGGATCTCTGTGAGTTCAAGGCCAGCCTAGTCTACAAATCATTCTGGAGCTGGAAAGATTCTGGAGCTGGAAAGATGGTTCACTGGCTAAGATGCTAGCTGCTCTTAGAGGACCTGGGTTCAATCCCCAGCATCCACACAGTTGCTCACAACTATCTGTAACTCGTTTTAGGGGATCCAATGCCCTCTACAAGCCTCCACAAAGCACAAAGTGCACACAAAAAAACACTCTACTCATTTTAAAAAATAAAAATTAGGGCTAGAGTGGTTAAGAGCACTGACTACTCTTCCAGTGGTCCTGAGTTCAATTCCCAGCAACCACATGGTGGCTCACAGCCATATGTAATGGGATCCGATGCCCTCTTCTGGTGTGTCTGAAGACAGCTACAGTGTACTCATTCATAACATAAACACATCTTTTAAAAAAAATTAATTTTTTTGAATCTCAAAATTGGAAATATCCATCAAAAAGTAAATGAGAACTGGACATGGTGGTGCATGCCTTTAATTCCAGAACTCCAGAAGCAGGGGTATCTCCGTGAGTTCACGGCTACCCTAGTCTACATCTCCAGACCAAAGCTACACAGTAAGACTTTATCACAAAACAATCAAAAATCAGACAATTCATTCATGTGGTATACTCATATAAATGAATGCCAGCTGGCAAGTAAAAGAATGATGCATATAATTACATGTATTAATCTTTAAATATGATGCGATGACACTTGACACAGAGAACAGAAAAGATTAAAGGAGAAGGGGGTAAAAAACACAAACACTTCTGAATAAGTATATACACATCAAAGCCTATCAAGTTGATGTCATGATATCAATTCTCTGACACCAAGTAAGTGACTGTCCTGCAATACTCAACAGTAACTTTGCAGAGTTAGTGTAGTTCTCACAAGTTAAAGGTAAGCTTCTGGGGGCCGGAGCACTGACTGCTCTTCCAGAGGTCCTGAGTTCAATTCCCAGCAACCACACGGTGGCTCACAGCCATCTGTAATGGGATCTGCGCCCTCTTCTGGTGTGCAAGAAGTCAGAGCACACATATACATAAAATATGTGACTAAAGAAACGCTTAAAAGGTAAACTTCTTCACCAGACTCCCTTCTGCCAGTTCAGATGCCAGCCAAAAGACTTGTTGGAACACAGAACTGATAAACCAGCTACAAATCTAGGCTCTGCTACTACTCCTTCAGGTTCAATAGTTTGCTAGAAGAATAAACAATGTGTATCATTTACAAGATATAACTCAGAAATGGTCAAACTGAAGGGACCATGCACTCCAATTGAAAATACAGAGGCCTGTATCTGTTAAATATTTGCACCTGGGATTGGGAGGCATTCACTATAAATTGAAGGATAGATAGCCTGGAGTGAATTCCCATTCAGACAGCAAGGTTCTCTCTTTAAAATAAACAAAAGAAAAACTCTGGTAATCTATGACAGAATACAATGAGAATTTTGAATATCTCCTTCCAAGTGCTCATGTTTGTGTTTTTTCAATTGTTTCGCAGAGTGGTGCTACTAGGCTATTCATTTGCTCCTGTTGCTATGATGACACACTCACCACAACTACTTGGGGGAGGGAAGGGTTTATTCAGCTTACACTTCCAAGTCACAGTCCATGGGTGAGGAAGCCAGGACAGAAACTAAATCAAGAACAAGTAAGAATGCTGCTTACTGGCTTGCTCAGTTTCCTCTCAACTTCCCTTTCTTTTTTTGTGACAAGATCTCACTATAAAGCCCTGGCTGACCTCAAACTCAAAGATCTCCTCTTGCCTGGGTCTCCCAAATGCTTAGGGTTGGCTAGCTTTCCAGAGTCAACTGTCTTGTCCCTGACAATGGTTTATCTATTTGTAAAGTGAGTAACCATCATTTAAAATCTTTTTGTTGTTAAATGGATTACGAATGAGAGGATGGAAAAAAATTAAGATTCTAGTAGACAAGTGTGTACAGCTCTGAGAAAGATAGATGGAATTCATTATAAAACTGTAAGAGCTGAGGAAAACCAACACAGGGAATTCCCTAGAAACAAGATGAAAAGGAGACTACCAGGGAAGGGTAGAGAGTAGCCAAGAAACAGAAGCAAAGCTCTCTCACACTAGGTGTCAATTCCACTAGCAACTAGTAAAAAGGAAACTAAGTAGCCAGTTCTTTGAATAGCTCAACAAAATTAACAAGTCT
Organism: Rattus rattus; assembly: GCF_011064425.1. NCBI lineage: Eukaryota > Metazoa > Chordata > Mammalia > Rodentia > Muridae > Rattus > Rattus rattus. Next base: position 22,727,675 of record NC_046164.1, read on the forward strand.
AGCTAAATCAACCAAAAAGAAATAACCAAATTCAGATTCAAATGAAATATATTTCTGACTGTACAAAAATAAAAGTTTATAAAATACCAACAAGTTACATAACAGATGAAATGCATAAATTCCTAGGAAGTCAAAAACTACTGAAATTAACGAGAAGCAGGAAATGTGAACCGATAGTAATGAAAAAAACTACCCAAGCAAAAATCCAGGTTTCATTATTGCTAATTATTACTTACTGAATGGTTAAAGAGTACTAATTCTGCCAAAAAAAAAGAGGACATTTCCAGATCAATTTGAGAAATCAATCTGATTTAAAGACAAGAATATCAAGAGAAAATCAGTATCTCTTATAAAAATCTTCAACAAAATACTGACAAACCAAATTCAACAACTCTGTTAGTTGGGTTTTGGTTTGTTTTTTTTGTTGTTGTTGTTTTGTTTTTTCTTCAAGACAGGGTTTTTCTCTGTGTAACATTGGCTGTCTTAGAACTCATTTTGTAAACCAGGCAGGCCTCAAACTCAAACTCAGAAACTACCTTCTGAGTGATTAAAGGTGTAAGCCACCACTGCCAAAGCTATTGGTTAGTCCTTTGTCACCTTGATACAAGCTAGAGTCATCTAGGAAGAGGGAACCTCGATGGAGAAAATGCCCCTATCAGATTGGCATGTAGGGCGAATATGTGGGCGCATTTCCTTGGAGGACTGATTTGGGAAGGTCTAGCCCACTAAGGAAGTCCTCAGGACGAGAGGCCCTAAGTTGTATAAGCAGAGAAAGCTAAGAGCCAGGCATACTAGTGCCAGCCTTGGGTCTCTTTCTCTTGGGAGGGAGGGAGAAACAAACATATCTGAGTACCACACAGTAATTGTATTAATTACATCCTGAGATCCTGAGTGAACCATGAAAAGCAAGCAGCACTGTTCTACGTATGGTCTCTGCTTCAGCCTCCTGCCCTACTTGAGTGACTTACTACCTTGGCTTCCCTCAGTGATGGACATGTAAACCAAATGAACCTATTCTCCCCAAGCCATAGTTTTGGCCATAGTTTACCACCACAATAGAAAGCAAACCATAGGGGGAACACCCATAAAGAAGGGGGGGGGGAGGGGATGTTTGCCCAGAAACCGGAAAGGGAATAACACTCAAATGTATATAAGAAATACTCAATAAAAAAAAAAAAAAAAGAAAGAAAGCAAACCATAACAGAAGTGTATATATAAAATTATTTACTATGACCAAGTAGGATTTGTATCAGGAATGCAAGGTTGGCTTAATATCTGAACATCAAGCACCATAATACATAGTATATATTATTACAATATAAAACAAAATCATGCAGAGATGCAGAAAACATATTTCATAAAATCTAAAATTTATTCATAACAAAAATACTGAAACTCATAAGTATGAGAGTGAAGATGTTTCCTTTATGGGATTCTGTGAGAGAGAAGAATCAAAGAATGAGAAACTATGTTCTGAGGAATAGATTAGACTCAACATGGAAGTGACAAGACAACTAAAAGGCCTGGGAAACCGGAAAGGCAGCCTAAGAATCGCAGGGGGCAGTCTGTAAATTACTCCCCCAACTGACTAACCCAGAGTGAGGGGGCTAACGACAAAACCAAAAGCTAAAACTTGCAGCTCTGTGACACAAACTGACAGGCTTAACTACCAGAGAGACCTACACTTCTCAGAAGCCTTAAATCCAATGCAGGGATGCATGTGACAGCAACTCCTCCTACAATGACAGACTAGCACTGGACAAGAAATCGACTTACTGCTGCCCCAATAGCTCAGAATGTACTGGCTCAGCACCATCATGAGAAGGGGCCTTCTGGTTCTCCTTTAGTCTTTGAGCACTGAGCTATTCTAGAAATCTAGAAACAAGTCAGGGAGCCTAAGGACATCAGGCCACAATGTACAAAGGAAGAAAAACCACACAGGCAGCTATGAAGAGGGACAAGGTTGGCTGTGGGCCTACTGAGAAGTGGGAACAGCAGAGAGCTCAAACTATGAGCTTAGATTATGGGTGATCCTGCCCTTGGAATGAATGTGCTCTAAGCCATGTCCAAAATATTGCCCAGCACCTGGCACTACCTCACTACCAAGCACAGTTTGCTGCAAGGCAGAACTGAGACCCTAGCCGAAACCTGGTGAATCTGGATCACCACATTTCTGTAGCTTCTTTTAATAGGATGACTTACAGCTGCACACGGTCTGGAAGCACCAGACCAGCAGGCTGTCTGGTTTCCTCAGATCTGTTCCTGTGTAAAGCTCAGTGCTGTTTGCTCCAATGCTCATATGTACTCAGAGGACATCTGCTGCCTCACCCCGCCTATCCCCACCCCTACCATGAAAAAGCTAGCACACCTTATGAGAACCTGACCAGACCCTAAGACCATAACAGAAAAGTGCATAGGCACTGTAATGATTTTTTTCTTCCTTTTTTGTCACGTTGACACTAACTAGAGTCACCTAAGAGAGAAATTCAATAGAAGAATTTTCTCCATTAGATTAGCCTATGGGATATTTTCTCAGGTGTTTATTAATGCAGGAGGGCCCAGCCCACTGTGCCCATTTCTAGGCAGCTGAGCCAGCCAAGGGAAGCAAACCTCCACTTGGGCTTGAGTCTGTACTCTTTCTTCAGTGATGAATTGTGATCAGGATATGTGAGATAAATAACTCCTTTCTTCCCCAAGTTGCTTTTGGTCAATGGTGTTTATCAGAGTACCGAAAGCAAACTAGGAAAAAAAAAAAAAATGTGTTAACTACTTTTAGCAAAGTAGCAGCATTTAAAAAAAAAAAAAAAAAAGCTGGGTGTGGTGGTGGTACACACCTTTAATTCCAGAAATTAGGGGGTAAAGACAGAAGGATTAGCAGTTCAGGTCACTCCCAGCTAAACAGTTAAAAGGCCAGTTTGCACTACAAGACCCTGTTCAAAAAGAAGGGGAAAAAGATGCGAGGGCTGAAGAGACAGCGCAGTGAGTATGAGCACTCGTTCTTATAAACTGGTTCCTAACACTCAAGTGGTAGGTAGTGCACAGGCATCTTTAACTCCAATCCCAGGGGACATAAAGCCCTTACCCTTGTCTGACCTCAGAGGACATCACACATGTGGTACATAGTCATAGTAGACAAAACACTCAGGCACATAAAGTTTTAAAAATATATTAAAAAAAAAAAAGAGAAAGAAAAATTCTAAAACTAGGAGATGGATTAGTAGGTAAAAGCATGTGCTGCCAAGCTGGGCACAGGAGTTTGATCTCTGGGGGTCAATGTGGAAAAGGGGGAGAAAAAGATTCCCACAAGTTGTCCTTACCGTCCCTGAACACACACCATAAAAAAATGCAAAAATTAAAAATTAAAAAAAATTCCTACAAATCCTACAAATATACCTAATGAAATAAGTGAAAGACTTCAACAATAAAAACTATAAAACTCTGAGGAAAAGACATTTGAGAAGACACTGTAGGACTGAAAGGCTTTCACTGCTTAGGAATCAGGAGAATTATGGCTGTGAAACAGTCCTATTACTCAGTGATTACATATTCATGAATGACAAAACTTCAATGACTGATTTTACAGATATAAAAAAAACCAATCCTAAAACACATGTGAAAATATAAAAGACACTGAACAGCCAAAGCAAGGCTAAGAAAAAAAATTGTGGATGTATTACAACCCTTGATTTTAAAATATACTTCAAAACCACAAACAAACAAAAAACAGGTCACTGACACAAAATAGATTATGATAAGCAATGGAACAGAACAAGGAGCCAAACATACACCAGTTCACTGACAGTGATTTAATTCTTGACTTTTGACATTGGTGCTGGGCTTAGTTGTACTTGCCTTTAACCCCAGTCTACCCAGGGCAAAGACAGGAAGATCTCAGAGAGAATCTCTTGTGCAGTGAGGTAGAGGTCAGCTTGGTGGTCGACTTACTGAGTTCTGGACTAGTAGGGATATACAGTGAGAACCTGTCTCAAACACACCAAGCCAGAACAAAACAAAACCAACCAACCAAACAAGCAAACCTTAATACTCTCCTAATCTACAGATTCAATAGTCATCATCAGAACCTGAGCCTTAGTCTACAGACGCTGACAACAAACTAGGAGGGACTCAGAAAGGACAAAAGAATCCTGGAGAAAAGGCAAAGTACAAGGACTCGACTGATTTCAAAACATATTACAAAGCATCAATAATTAATACAGTGTAGTATGATGCAAAAACATAGAAATCAATGGAACTGAATGAGAATTCTGTTCAATATAAACTAATCTTCAACAACAGGCCAAAACAATGGAGGAAAAAAGGCTTTTTAATAAATGGCATAAGGGGGGTTGGGGATTTGGCTCGGTGGTAGAGCGCTTGCCTAGGAAGCTCAAGGTCCTGGGTTCGGTCCCCAGCCCCGGAAAAAAGAAAAAATAAATAAATAAATGGCATAAGGGAAGGAAAAAATAATGATCTTTAAAATGGTGTAAGGGGTCGAGGAGGCAGAGGCAAGCAGATCTCGGAGTCTGAGGCCAGCCTGGTCTATAAAGTGAGTTCTAAGACAGCCAGAGCTGTTACACAGAGAAACCCTGTCTGGTGGGGAAGGGGAAGTTACAAAGAGAACTGAATGTCCACATGCAAAACAATTAAATTAGACCCTTAGTTTGAAATACAGAAAAACGGATCAAGGATTTGAGAATTTAAAATGGCGCTGGAAAGACGGCTCAGCACTTGCTCTTGGAGGACTCAGGTTTGATTCCACACCCATATGATGTTCATAAGAATCTATAACTCCAGTTCTAGGTGACCTCCTCTTCTAACCTCCTTGGGCTCCCCACACACACAGTGTACATACATACATGCAGGCAAACATTCACATATATAAAATAGATCTTCTTTAAAAAGAGGAATTAAAACTATAAAAACATTAGGAAAAAACAAAGTCATAAATCTTTGTGATTTTGATTAAAGTGATGGATTCTTAGCTATAATACTAATAAAGCAAACAACAAAAGAAAACAAAGAAACTAAACTAATTAAAAAAGAAACCAGACTATCAGTTAATTGAAGGGAAAAAACCCCAACCCAAGCATATACAATTTAAAAAAAAAAAATCAGGGGTTGGGGATTTGGCTCAGTGGTAGAGCGCTTGCCTAGGAAGCGCAAGGTCCTGGGTTCAATCCCCAGCCCCGGAAAAAAAAAAAAAGAAAAAAGAAAAAAAAATCATGTTTCTATTAAGGTGTTTGAATTGTATTTGTTTTGCATTGTTGTTTTGGTGGTAGGGTGTGTGTACACTCTTACAACTCAATGATGAAAAAATAAAAACTGCCACACTTACAAACGGGAAAGGAGGCTTACAAAGGAATACAAGGGAGGTTGAGAAGAAGGTGCAGAGTATCAGGGGATCTGCCATGAAGCCTGGTGACCTGAGGGGGAGTCCCAGGACTCACTCGGTAGGAGAGAACAAACTGACCTCCACACATGTGTGCTCTAACATATGTGCACTCCTCAGCACCACACAAATAAGCAAATGTGATTTTTCCCCCTAATTTTGCTAATAGTCAAAGATTTTAATCTTTTTCCCCAAGAAAGATGTATAACTTGCTAATCAACATATGAAAGGATTTACCAGAGAAAAGCAAGTCAAAACTACAAGGAAGCTAGTCATGGTGGCATACTTTTCTAATTCCAGGGGTCAAAAGACAGAGGCAAGATCAGGAGTTCAAGACAATCCTTGGCTACATGGGAAGTTTCAGGCTAGCCCAGGATAGACTGTCATGGACTGTTTAAGTAAAAACTCAAGGGTTCTTTGGAGGGTCAGTTGTGTTGGATGGTGTTTTTCGGGGCAAACACATGAAGGAGTGTTTTGCTGCAGCAGACACAGGTGAAGGGATGTTCTGCTAAAGCAAGCAAGTAAAAGAACAGGTGATGAAGGGTTCTTCACTAAGACAGGCATGTATTGGTCCACCTTACATTGTGTAGTTGAGCTCCATTTGTCAGGACTCCATAGCAAGAAAAGTATCAAAAGCCTTCTGGTGGTGTGCTGATGTTTCTTGCCTTTTCTGAGGACTGAGGCTGATATGGCAGGATGGTAACAGCTGACAGACTCATGTGGAATTTTGCTGGTCAGACTCACATAACTGTGGCAAGACATGTGGCTAGGCAAGACCCGTGGAAAACATGTAATATTTGGAAGGAATGGATTGTGAAAATGGTTTGGGCTGCTTGTAGAGATAGCTGCAACGCTTTACTGAGAGAGACACAGCCGAGAACTTCTGTTGACCCTGGTCCCTCCTGATGACTCATGACAATTCCAGCTGAAGCCTGGCTGTTTCTGCTAGGTCATGCCACTGCTGCTGATTCGTGTTTGCTATCCCAACTCTGCTGAACTGGACCGCTGGTGTTCCATGAAGTGTCTGCAAGTGGATAGAGCTGCCATTGCTGACCTGTGAACGGAACTGCTAATTTCCTAACACTGACAGGGTTTGCTCCAAAGAACCTCTCTAAACAGGTCCACTTCCCCATATCTTTTCTTTTCCACTATCTCTGGTGGACCGTGTGCTAGAAGGGAGGTTAAAGTGTTTAAGAACCATCATTAAAAACAGGGTTTGAAAAAACTTAAAAGTTACAGGCTGTGATGGTAACTGCAGCACTTGGAAACAAAGCTGCAAAAGCAGCTGAACCTCTGCTCTATGCAGGACAGAGAAACTGAACAGAATTCTTCTCTACAAGAGAAGTAAACTCTAGGAGAGAGATTTCTACCTACATCTTCTATTGCTGATAAATATTAAATTCAGGAATAGATACAAATCCTCAGTAAATTTCTAAATGTAGATTTCCCAACCAAGAATTCAGACTTGGTTTAGAGATTAATTAGAGATCAAGGACCCAACCTAATCTTTGGCTTTCATAACTCTTCACAGAATGACCATGTGCCTCCATATGCTCCAGAAAGATCAAATTCATACTTGTAGTCTTAGCTTAATTATTGAAAGAAGCTCTCATTAATTTGTCTCATCAGTGTTCTTCATCTTTATAAAACCTTATTAGCACCTAGAACTCTCATTTCAAAAATGTTTTACCTCCAGCATCCTGTACTGAATAGTTTCTTTTTAAAACTACCAATGAACTCTTTTTTTTTTGTCCTTAGTGAATCTATTTACCTTTAATATGAATTCTGAATCTCCAATCTCCAATCTGCATAGTCACTCTGGCCTTGCTTACTCCTAACACTGTGGATGGAACTAAACAGCCATTTCAAACATGCTTGAACACAATTCTAGGGCTGGAGAGATGGCTCAGTGGTTAAGAGTACTGACTGCTCTTCCAGAGATCCTGAGTTAAAATCCCAGCAACCACATGGTGGCTCACAACCATCTGTAATGAGATCTGATGCCCTCTTACTCATAAATAATAAATAAATAAACAATTCTAGATAACACCCTGAGCGTCACCAATCTTCAGCCCTGGATAGTTTCTGCTGGTTATATGCATCATGCCAACCAGGGCACTGTGCAATACAGACACTCATTCTGTAATCTTCAAAACTAAACTCTTACTTCCAGCAATAGAAGAACATGTTACATTTTGGGTTTACTAAGATACCAGATGTCATTTCAGTTCTGCCTTTTAATGAACAGATGGCCTAAATTAAATGCTATGCTTTCTGTGACTCTAAAATAAAGACAGAAACATAAAATTGTGATGTTTGTGATAGAAAAAGTATCAGTTCTACTAATAGCAGACAAAAATTCCCATACTTCATCAATTCTAAGGCTACTATTTTAATACCTATTGAGCTGGGCTGTGTTTTACAATATTACAATAAGTGGCAGCAGAGGCAAGGACAAGAAAACTAGCAAGTTATCATTGTTCAAAATATACTATGAAAACCCTGTGCTGTTAAGCATGCATTTATATGTAATCCAAACACTTCAAGCAGGAGGATCAAGAGCTCAAGGTCATCCTTAACTAGATGGGAAGTTTGAGACCTTAGTGTTACAGGAAGCCCTATCTATCTCAATGTATCCGCTAACACTTATGATAACATTATGCGCCAATAAAAGCATGCCACAGTAACTGAGTCTTAAGACGATGAAGAGCTGGACATAGAGGCATAGGCCTTTTTGCCCAGAGGCAGAGATCTCAATGAGTCTGAAGTCTGCCTGCTCTGCAGACAGGGTTCCAGGACAGCAAGAGACATCATCTCAAAAAACAAAGGGGGTCAGCAAAATGGCTCAGTGGGTAAAGGCACTTGCTTCCAAACCCAGATAGGAAATCAAGTCCTAAAACCCACATGATAAAAGGAGTGACAATGGATCTCCACAGGTACACATATACAATCAATCAAATTGATAAATAGAATTTTAGGTGAGAAAAACCAAGTGAAATAGTGCAAGCTTATTATCCCAATATTTGGGGGACAGAGGCAGGAGGATCATAAGTTTAAGGCCATCCTTGCCTGTATAGAATGTACAAAATTAACCTGGGCTATGAGACCCTGTCTCAAAATCCAAATGTGAACAGTTCTAATAACCAGGGGCTAGAGAAATGGCTCAGCAGTTAAGAGCCCTGACTGCTCTTCTAGAGATCCTGAATTCAATTCCCATCAATCACATGGTGGCTCATAACCATGGGCTACAATGGGCTCCAATGCCATTTTCTGGTGTGTCTGAAGACAGCTACTGCATACTCATATACATAAAATAAATAATTCCTTTTTTGTTTGTTTGGGAATTTTTTGTTGTTGTTTTTTTTTTCTTTCTTTTTTTTTTTTTCCGGAGCTGAGGACCGAACCCAGCGCTTTCTAGGCAAGCGCTCTACCACTGAACTAAATCCCCAACCCCAAATAAATAATTCCTTTAAAAAAAAAAAGACTAATACCAATTATTTCAATTTTATCCTATAGAGGAAAACTAACAAGAAAAAAAATCAATCTAAGTAAACTATTTATAAATGTCCTTTTAACAAGTACTTACAAAATATTTTGGCCAGCCAGTGGTGGTACAAGTCTTTAATACCAACACAAGAGAGACAGAGGCAAGTGGATCTCTAAATCCAAGGCCAGCCTGGCCTAAAAAGTGAGTACCAGGATAGCCAGGACTACAAAAAAAAAAATCACATCTTGGAAAAATTTTTTAATTAGTTAATTCTCAGGGCATGATAGGCATACCTATCAATCTCAGTATCTGCAGATCAAGTCAAGCCCTACAGCAAGACTCTTAAAAATCAATCAAGCAAACAAAACCCTAGAAAACCAAACTAAAAAAGAATGTCTAAATATTAGAATTCACCAGGCTAGAATTTAACTGGTGAGAAGCTCTAGGTCTTAGCGCCCCATGATCTTTGCAACTATCCCACAGGAAACATCAGTGAGATAGTCCAGCAGAGTGGCTCACGGTTATAGTCAGGTATCTGACCTCACCCGTGAAACAGTAAGGTTCTATTTTTAAACTGTAATATATGCTCTGGATTAGTGACAAACTGCTACTTCTACCACTGAACACAGGTCTAAACTGAAGGTAGACATCAGAGAGCCCCTTTCACTATTATACTTAAGACCATAGTCAATTTTTTTGCTTCCGCCTTAACATTTGGTCAGCTAATTTATGGTCTGGGTTTTCATGAGAAGAATGTATCCAATAACCTTAGAATACAGCATTAGTTCTACACTCTGTAATTGAGATTGTCACCCGAGCACTTTGAGCTCTTCAGGCAGATGAAGTAGCTGAGGAGGATTTCACAGGGAGGGCTCAGTTAAATGATCCCAAGTACTGTAAGAAAACCAGTTAGCTACGAAAAAGGAGCAAGAGGAAATCTGAACCTGGAAATTAGATGGTCTAGATGTGTTTCTCAAATCCGAAGTGGTATAGAGTCAAGTGAGGTATTTTGTTTTTAATTGTAATACTTCTAAAATAAAAACCAATGCACGTCATTAGATACTATTACACTGGGAAACAACCCATAAACATTTGTTTACTGTTCCTATGATTATCCTGTTGTGAACTGAAACTCAGCACCTAATGTATAATGCACAGTATGAAAAGCTCATAGGGGCTGGAGAGAACTCAGTGATGATGCGCACTTGTTGCTCTTCCACAGAATCTGGGATTTGGCCCCCTACAAACACACAGGGCCACACAACTATCTATAACTCCAGTTCCAGGGTACCCAATACCCTCTGCAGGCACCAGGCACACACATGCAGACAAAACACCTATACACATTAAATATGTAAAATGCAAAGAAACAACAAAAGAAATCCATAGGTGATGCCAGGTATGGTGGTGCGTGCCTTTCACCTCAGCACTCAGAGCCAAGTCCATGGGATCTGAGTCGGAGGCCAGCAAGTTCAGGGTCTATCACTTAAAAAAAAAGGTGGGGGGTCAAGGAGAAGGGGGACAGGACCTAGAAAAATGGCTCAGTTGGCAAATTGCTTAGTTCCTTACAGGCATAAGGAACTAAATTCAGATTACCAGTGTCTATGCAAAGGTTGGGGATGTGGTGACTCATACATATAATCCCAGGAAGAAAAGTTGGGGAAATTGGTAGAGACAAGCATCTCAAGGGTTTGGCATCCACCCAGTCAAACCAAAAAGGTAAGCCCCAAATCCAGTGAGAGACACAAGAAATAACAGTGCCCTCTGGCCTCCACTCCTACATACAAGAATTCATCATCCCTGGTGTCATGTACACATAAATGCATACACACAAAAAAATGAAATGAACAATGAATTAAAACAACAAACATTAATGTCTTAGTCAGGGTTCCTATTCCTGCACAAACATCATGACCAAGAAGCAAGTTGGGGAGGAAAGGGTTTATTTGGCTTAAAAACTTCCACATTGTTGTTCATCACCAAAGGAAGTCAGGACTGGAACTCAAGCAGGTCAAGAAGCAGGAGCTGATGGAGGCCATGGAGGGATGTTACTTACTGGCTTGCTTCCCCTGCCTTGCTCAGCTTGCTTTCTTATAGGAACCAGGACCACCAGCCCAGGGATGGCACCACCTACAATGGGCTGGGTGCTCCCCCTTTGATCACTAGTTGAGAAAATGCCTTACAGCTAGGTCTCATGAAGGCATTTCCACAACTGAGGCTCCTTTTCTGTGATAATTTCAGCTTGTATCAAGTTGACACACAAAACTAGCCAGTACAATTAACAAGGGAACTTTGGATAAAGAAATGGAATTGATAGTAAACTGTCAGACATTAAGAATTTGGGGGGGGGGGATAAAAAAAATAACATTTTAAGAGTTAACCATTGAATGTTTCTCAAAAATAGCATAAGACAGGCTAGGCATGGTGGCATATGCCTTTGATCCCAGCCCATCAAAGGCAAAACCAGGACTGAATTCAAAGTCAGCCTGGTCTACCCAGCAAATCCCAGGACAGTCAGGCCTACATAGAGAATATGTGCAGGAACACATAAACACAAATAATAATAAAAGATAAACTATAGATACAATAATTGAGTATACCAAACAAACTAAAAACAAAGAAAATCTTGGAAACAACCAGAGAACAAAGGTCTCCTTCCTCTCCTTGTCTTTGTTTTTGCTATGTATAACCCAGGCCAGCCTCAAAGCCAAGCTTCCCTAGTTTCTGCTTCCTGAGTGCTGGAATTATAGACATACCCTACCACACTTGGCTGTAACTGCTTTCATTTGAGTAATTTGCAATCCTAAATATTCTGTTAAATAACATTTAAGTATTTCCAGTTTGCAAATGAATCAAAAAGTAATGAACTCTATATAAAGTTTTCTTTTTTGATGACTCAGAAATGCAACTGGGATCACATCTAATATGTATAATTTACATAAAATTTATTAGCTGGGTGTGGTGGTGCATCCCTTTAATCCAGCACTGGGGAGGCACTGCCAGTCTGTACTACAGTATCAGACCCTTTGTCAAATAAACAAAACCAAGAAAGCAAAGCTTAAAACGTCTGAGAACTGCCACTTCTACTTAACTTTTACTTGGCTTACTTTTTTTTTTTTTTTTTTTTTTTTGTTCTTTTTTTCGAGCTGGGGACCGAACCCAGGGCCTGGCGCTTCCTAGGCAAGCGCTCTACCACTGAGCTAAATCCCCAAACCCTCTACTTAACTTTTAAATGCTAAAGTGTTGTGCTTATATCCATCAGTTCAAAGGAGAAGAAACAGGATGTCATGAAAAACATTTGGAAACCTAGAATGTCTACCTTTACAAGTAAATACGGGAAGACTGCTTTTGTTAAATTACATTTTTTAAAATCACCAGTAAAGTAGTAAAATTAATAATTGTGAGTTCCAGGCAACCCTGGGCTACATAATCATTAAAAAATTAAAAATAATAAAATTAATGATAGTAACAATATATTTTAGACAGCATCATTTAGGAAAGTAAAATGACAATTAACAAAGATATAAAGTTATATCTAAAAAGTCTATAGAGTTAAAGTATATCTCTAGAGCTCACAATTATTTGTATCAAGATCAGCCGGGACTTACTTAAAATGAAGGTGGAGGGGACTGGGGAAGCAACCACATGACAGCTCACAACTGCATTTAACTCCAGTCCCAGTGGACACGATGTCCTCATGGTACATACACATACATGCAGACAAAACACCTACACATACATGCAGACAAAACACTGATACATATAAAGCAAAAAGCTAAAAGAAATCAGAGGGCTGAAGAGATGGCTCATGGTTAAAAGCACATACTGATCTGCTAAAGGCCCTAAGTTGCCAAAACCCACGTGGCTCACAATCGTCTTTGACTCCAGCTCCAGAGGGATACAGCATTTTGCCATCTGAAGGTGTGCACCTGTTCACACATATGAAGGCACATGTACTCAAGCACGTCACACAAGATCAATGACACACTTGCACACATGCAGAGAAAGCACCAAGTGCTACTTAAGAACTCAAGAACTTGAGAACAATCTATCTACTTCAAAGCATGATGCTTTTTAATTAATAGTATTTAAAATCCTTTTTGGAGAACTAGAGATGTACCTCATCAGTTCAGTACACTTGTTGACCTGGGTTTGGTTCCCAGAATGCATATGGTCACTCAAACCATCAGTAACTCCAGTCCAAGAGATTTGATGCCCCCTTCTAGCTTCTGTGGGCATCAGGCACAAATTTACATCCAGGCTAAACACTCATACATATAAATAAAATTTTAGGGCTGAAGAGATGGCTCAGTGGTTAAGAGCACCCGTCTACTCTTCCAGAGGTCCTGAGTTCAAGTTCCAGCAACCACATGGTGGCTCACAACCATCTGTAATGGGATCTGATGCCCTCTTCTGGTGTGTCTGAAGACAGCTACAGTGTACTCATATATAATAAATGAATAAATCTTAAAAAAAAAAAAAAAAAAAAAAAGCACAGCACTGACTATCCCAGCAACCACATGGTGGCTTACAACCATCTGTAATGGGACCCGGACTCCCTCTTCCGGTGTGCCTGAAGTCAGCTACAGTGTACTCATATACAATAAATAAATAAATGCTTCTCTTTTTTTTTTCTTTTTTCTTTTTTTCGGAGCTGGGGACCGAACCCAGGGCCTAGGCAAGCACTCTACCACTGAGCTAAATCCCCAACCCCTTCTTTTTAACAAAAAGCCTATAGAAAGAAAAAGAAAGGACAGACGGATGAACAAAACAGGGCATAGAAATGAAATGGAAACAGCTGACAGCCAGCTCAGTGTGTAGAATGGCCGCTGTGTAAGCCTGAGAGCCCCAGCTCCGATCCTCAGTATCCCACTGAAAACAAAACGGCAGGGTGGTTGGCAGGAGGGGAAAATGACTCAGGAGAACTTGATGCTTGCTGTTCTTCCAGAGGATCCAGCATCCATGTCAGGCAGTTCCTGACAACCTGTAACTCAAGCTGCAGAGGACTCAACTCTCTCTTCCGGCCTCTAGGGGTATTCACATACACGTGGCACTCTCAGTCAGATACACATGAACAAAAATAAATACTGAATTATAAAGAAAAATGGCTGGCTGGAGCCAAGTAAGGTGAAACACCCCAAGGCAGGAGGATCTCTTTGAGTTCAAGGCCAGCTTGGTCTACATAAAGACAAACTCAAAAAAAAAAAAAATTAAAAATGGGGGGCATGTGGTCCACACCTGTAAGCACAGGGGTAAGAAGAGTGTGCCTGGGTAACCAGGCAATCTTTCTGATTGGTGAACTCCAGGTCTGGTGTGAAAGCATGCCAGGAGGGAGAGAGAGGAAGGGAAGAGAGAAAAGGACAAAGGGAAAAAGGGAGTGAAGGAGGGAGGAAATGTGAGTGAGAGAAGACACCCGACTGTCTTCTGGTCTCCATATACAGATGTATGTGTGTATGTATAAATGGTCATACAAACGTACGCACACACCATCACATACAGCATTTGCAGGAGCTGGCTTCTATGGCTATGGTAAGCACATGATGAGGAACATCTTAGTCTGAAAGGGTTAATGTTCGCTTATAGCTTAGCCACCATCAAGGAAAGTCTGGGCAGGAACTCAAGGTGGGGAGCCTGGAAGCAAAAGCTGAAACAGACCATAGAGGAGCCTACTAGCTTGCTCAGCCTGCTTTCCTGTATCAGACTACCTGCCCAGAAGTGGGATCATCCCCAGTGGGCTGGGTCCTCCCACATCACTCATGAATCAAGAAAATACTATCTGATGGAGACATTTTCTCAAATTAGGTTTCTCTTTCCAGATAACTCTGGTCTGTGTTAAAATGACAAAAGCAAGCAAAACAAAGCCCAGCCACACACAAAAAAATTAGTGAACAGCAGCAGTGCACACCTGTAATCCTAGCACTTAGATGGTGGAAACAGAAACAGGAAGGTCAAGCTTGAGCTGGATACATAAAGTTGGAGGCCAGCCCGGGCAGCATGAGACTGTCTCAGATTTTTAAGAAAAGAGAAATACAGGGTTGGGGATTTAGCTCAGTGGTAGAGCGCTTGCCTAGGAAGCGCAAAGCCCTGGGTTCGGTCCCCAACTCAGAAAAAAAAAAAAAAAAAAAAAGAAAAAGAAAAGAGAAATACAACCAGATACACTCAAACTAATAGAAGAAAAAGTGGGGAAGCATCTCGAACACATGGGTACTGGAGAAAATTTCCTGAACAAAACACCAATGGCTTATGCTCTAAGATCAAGAATGGAGGGGTTGGGGATTTAGCTCAGTGGTAGAGCGCTTGCCTAGGAAGCGCAAGGCCCTGGGTTCGGTCCCCAGCTCCGGGGGGAAAAAAAAGAACCAAAAAAAAAAGAATCGACAAATGGGATCTCATAAAACTGTAAAGCTTCTGTAAGGCAAAGGACACTGTGGTTAGGAAAAAACGGCAACCAACAGATTGGGAAAAGATCTTTACCAATCCTACAACAGATAGAGGCCTTATATCCAAAATATACAAAGAACTCAAGAAGTTAGACCGCAGGGAGACAAATAACCCTATTAAAAAATGAGGTTCAGAGCTAAACAAAGAATTCACAGCTGAGGAATGCCGAATGGCTGAGAAACACCTAAAGAAATGTTCAACATCGTTAGTCATAAGGGAAATGCAAATCAAAACAACCCTGAGATTTCACCTCACACCAGTGAGAATGTCGAAGATCAAAAACTCAGGTGACAGCAAATGCTGGCGAGGATGTGGAGAAAGAGGAACACTCCTCCATTGTTGGTGGGATTGCAGACTGGAGGTTCCTCAGAAAATTGGACATTGCATTACCTGAGGACCCAGCTATACCTCTCTTGGGCATATACCCAAAAGATGCCCCAACATATAACAAAGACACATGCTCCACTAAGTTCATAGCAGCCTTATTTATAATAGCCAGAAGCTGGAAAGAACCCAGATGCCCTTCAACAGAGGAATGGATACAGAAAATGTGGTACATCTACACAATGGAATATTACTCAGCTATCAAAAACAATGACTTTATGAAATTCATAGGCAAATGGATGGAACTGGAAAATATCATCCTGTGTGAGGTAACTCAATCACAGAAAAACACACATGGTATGCACTCATTGATAAGTGGATATTAGCCCAAATGCTTGAATTGCCCTAGATGCACAGAACACATGAAACTCAAGACGGATGATCAAAATACGAATGCTTCACTCCTTCTTTAAAAGGGGAACAAGAATACCCTTGGCAGAGAATAGGGAGGCAAAGATTAAAACAGAGGCAGAAGGAACACCCATTCAGAGCCTGCCCCACATGTGGCCCATACATATACAGCCACCCAATTAGACAAGATGGATGAAGCAAAGAAGTGCAGGCCAACAGGAGCCGGATGTAGATCTCTCCTGAGAGACACAGCCAGAATACAGCAAATACAGAGGCGAATGCCAGCACAAACCACTGAACTGAGAACGGGACCCCTGTTGAAGGAATCAGAGAAAGGACTGAAGAGCTTGAAGGGGCTTGAGACCCCATATGAACAACAATGCCAACCAACCAGAGCTTCCAGGGACTAAGCCACTACCCAAAGACTATACATGGACTGACCCTGGGCTCCAACATCATAGGTAGCAATGAATAGCCTAGTAAGAGCACCAGTGGAAGGGGAAGCCCTTGTTCCTGCCAAGACTGAACCCCCAGTGATCTTGATTGTTGGGGGGAGGGCGGTAATGGAGGGAGGATGGGGAGGGGAACACCATATAGAAGGGGAAGGGAAGGGGTTAGGGGGATGTTGGCCCGGAAACCGGGAAAGGGAATAACAATCGAAATGTAAATAAGAAATACTCAAGTTAATAAAGGAAAGAAAAAAAAAAAAAGAGAGAGAGAAATACAGAAGGTGGGCATGATGAGTCTGAACTGTTGTCCTAGCATTGAGATAAGAGAGCCTAAAGTTAGAGCTAGCTAGGACTGCATGACCAGACTGTCTCCAATAATTAAATTTAAAAATCAAATAAAATACTAGTGAAAATTGGCTCTGTGGGTAAGTGCCTTTGCTGCCAAGCCTGGCCATCTGAGTCCAACTGCTAGAACCCACACAGTAGAAAGAGCAAACCCCCATAAGATATCTTCTGACCTCCACACACACACACACACACACACACAAAAGAAATAATGTAACAACTATTTTAAAGGAGTAAACACATGAGAAAATATTTAGAGACCAAGGAAAATAAAAGCAAAAATAGGAATATGAACTTCATATTCATAATTAGGATATGAATATGCTAATATAACATATAACACATAACGATGTGCTAATTTGGACAAAGGTATCACACTAAGGCAGACTGTGATGAGGGGGAACTCTACCTTTCAGTTAATTTTGCTGCGAACCTAAAACTACTCTAAAAATATTATCTATTTAAAATGTAAACCATAAGCCAGGCATAGTGGCCCATATTAATCCCAGCACTCGGGAGGCAGGTAAATCTCTGAATTCAAGGCTAGCCTAGTCTACGGAGAGAGTTCCAGAACAACCAGGGCTACAAAAAGAAACCCTGTCTTAAAAAACCAAAAAGTGGGGTTGGGGATTTAGCTCAGTGGTAGAGCGCTTGCCTAGGAAGCGCAAGGCCCTGGGTTCGGTCCCCAGCTCCGAAAAAAAGAACAAAAAAAAAAAAAAGTTTATAAACTGCAGTTAAAGCACATGATAAAAATGAATAAACCAAATGGTATATATAATTATTCTACAAGAATCTAAAAGCAATTTCATTTTATTATTCCCTAATTTTTACCACTTTCTTTAAAGATATTCACAAATATTTTCAAGACATATTCTAAGTAATTTTCGCACACTCATGCACGCGCACAAGCACACACACACTCCAAGTAACTAACAAACATTGTACTTTACAGACTCTTTACTGCGAAAAAGGAAAGTGCAGAGCCAGCAAGACCCCTCAGGAAGTAAAGGTTCTCACCATGAAAACCCGTAACCTGTGTTCAATGATCCCAGGAAATCTCATGAAGGTCAGAGTGACCCAACCCTACAAAGTTGTCTTCTGACACATGCCATGGTACATAAATCATAGATATATACTCAGTAATAATAAAATTCTAAAACAAAACAAACTGCAGGGAAATCTTGTAGGCAGATATTTGAGGCATAGTGTAAGCCTGAGACCCAAGCACCTCAACTTTTAACCAAAGAAAGAAACCTTATAAATGGTATTGATAAAAAAGATGTGAATTTACTCTGTGCTTAGGTAAAATAGTATGAATAAATTTATCAATGTTATTGAAAACAGGCCTACCCCATAAAAAGGAAAGAACTCAGAAAGGACTTTATGTAATTAAGAGTTTCAACTGGAGGGCTGGAGAGATGGCTCAGTGGTTAAGAGCCCCGACTGCTCTTCCAGAGGTCCTGAGTTCAATTCCCAGCACCCCCATGGTGCCTCACAACCATCTGTAAAGAGGTCTGATGCCCTCTTCTGGTGTATCTGAAGACAGCTACAGTGTACTTATATATAATAAATGAATAAATCTTTAAAAAAAAAAAAAAAAAGAGTTTCAACTGGAGGTATCAAAACCTCCATTTAACAAGCATTTGATTTATTGATTATATAAACTTAAGTTTATTTCCTAGCTGTGTATATTCAGAGCACTCAAAGGAACTATATCCTATGGGCAAACACAATGCCTAGATTTTGATTTATAAACACCTTATTCTACTAAAACTGGAAATAGGGCCACCAGAATAAAAAAGTTACCAAAATCTGGGCCAGAAAGTATAAGATAAATAACATCTTATACAAGAAAGTAAAAGGCCTGCTCCTTGAAAGACAACTGCGGGTAATACATTCTTTTCTGAGCACCTGGCAAGATGGTGGAAGTAGAGTAAAAGAAGCAAAACTTCCTCAAGTTCACCTACTGTGACATGGACCTGAACCAGCTGCTGGCCATGTCCTGTGAGCAGCTGATGCAGTGGTACAGCACGTGCCAGAGGTAGCACGGGGACCAAGGCCTGCAGCAGACACTGCATTCACTGCTCAGTAGCTTGTGCAAGGCCAAGGAGGTGCTACCCATGGAGAAGACAGAGGTGGTGAAGCCCCTTGTTAACTGTGTTAACCCTCACCTTGTTAGAGATGATAGTTAACACAGTGGGCTTGTACAAGACCTTCAGTCATGAGTCTCCCATTACCTTGCCAGGGTAGGAGGTAACAGACTCCCAAGAGTATGTCTAACGTTTCCAAGTAAGCACACACACATACATTATTTTTAATGTAGGTTGAAAGTAGGAGGAATTTTAAATGCTTAAGCATGGAAGCGTTTAATCATTTAACAAATATTTTTTGTGTGTATCTATATACTAGGTATTCTGATAGAAAAACATGCTGTAAGAACCAAATGTGAACAGATCTGATCTAGTGCCTGTATTTGTAAAGCTTGCACAGAGGACAAATCAAAGAAACAAATGGACCAACATAATATCAAAACTTTGAGTGTATGACCTGAAGGAACTTAACCACCTAATATGAAATCTAAAACACTTCCCTTAGTAAAAAATTAGACTTAGAGAAAGAGGGCTATATAATGGGAACACTCTAATAAAGCAGAAAAAGATCCCAATATATTCAAGGGGACCAAAACAACTGTAACCAAATCTTGCAAAATACATAAAGTAGTTTTCCAGAAGCAAAAATTAAAATTTTACTAGGACCAGCCACTATGGTGTACAATTTTTTTTTTTTTTTGGTTCTTTTTTTTTTTTCCGGAGCTGGGGACCGAACCCAGGGCCTTGCGCTTCCTAGGCAAGTGCTCTACCACTGAGCTAAATCCCCAACCCCTATGGTGTACAATTTTAATTAAGCACTTCAGGAGTCATGCATATCTGAGTTTGAGGCCAGCCTGGTCCATGTAGAAAGACCTATGGCTATGTAGAAAGACCATGTCTCAAAAGTTGTTTCGTTTTGATTTTCACTATGCCAGCCAGCATGGGGATGTTCTAATTGTCTAAACCCAACAAAGAGCCTGCTTGTAATGGAAGTGCTTGGAAGGTAGAGGCAGGAGAATGAGACGTTCAAGGCCATTGTCAGCTTGGGGCCAGTTCTGTATGAATCGGCCTACTTGCCCACCCTCTCCCATCTCAAATCACGACTCATGAGCTGTTGGCGTGGCTCAGAGACTAAAGGCAACAGCCAAACCTAACACCTAACAAACCTGAGTTTGATCCCCAGAACACATAAAGGAAGGAGAGAACCAACTGTACAAAACTGTCCTCCTGCCTCTCTAACACATGTGCTGTAGCCATGCACTACCACACGAAAGCCTTTAAATGTAGTATGTTTTCATCACAAAGCTTTAGTAATATGTAGTAAAGATGCCTTACAAGCAAGCTACATCAGAACCAAAACAAATACAATACCAGTGCCCTGGCTGACACTAGTCAGCTTTTAACTGATCCTGATGAATGCTTCTTGGTCATTTAAGGACTATGGACCTAATTTTTGTCATCTGTTAAGAAGTTTCAGAATTCCTTTATGGAGTCAGTAGTAAGTAAAGGTGTTTAAGCAACAAAATGCAACCGAGTCTGACAATCAGTTCAATCCATGGCATCGAAGTGGTAGAAAAGAGAACTATTTCAAAATGGTCTCTGATCTCCACACGCACACTATGGCACATGCCAACCCTCACACAAACGTTTTTTAGTTCTGGAGTCAGGTTCATGTAGTGGTACATGTTTGTACCCTAGGATATAAGAGGATTAGAATTTTGAGGTTAGCCTGCTCATACCTACATAAGATTCTCTCTCAAAAGTAGATAATATGAAGGGGAACACTGGTTGAGGATCCTGGTCAGTCTAGCATGCACCAAGTCCTAGATTCAATCCTCAGGCATAATGGCATACACCTCTAATCATAGCATTTTCAGAGGTGGAGTTAGGAAGATCTTAAGTTCAAGGCCAGTCTAAGCTATGTGACCTTTGCTTTGAAAAAGAGAAGGGGGTGGGGGGAGTGAGGGAAAGCTCAGTGTGGTGCCACACACCATGCACTTAGTTTGTGAAGCTGAGACAGAAAGACCAAATTTAAGGGCAGGAAATTAAAATTGATAAAAACATGTCGACTTTAACTTACAAAGGAATACATGAAATAAATGGATAGCTAGCCCAGGGTTGACCTTGACTTTCATAGCTTAGAATAATTCAAATATTCAATACAGCTATAAGTGGAAAAACAGAAATAACTTCCCATCTGTTTTTAAATGTTTTTCATTGCATTTGACTTAGAAAGCATGTGTGTGTGAAAGACTATGTGTGGCTTCCATGTTTAGAGACAACCTGTGGGAATCCATTCTCTCCTACTATATATGGGACACAACTCTAGTTTTCAGACTTAGCACATTTACCTAAGGAATCTAGCGGGCCCCATATTTTCCTATTAAAAAAACATATATACGTTCACCCTCAGGATTCAAGATTTCAGTATTCTTTAATTTAATTTTTGGAGACAGGGTCTCACTGTGTACTCTTAGCTGGCCAAGAACACTCTATGTAAACCAGGCTAGCTCAAACTCAGAGATCCTCTTGTCTCTTTTGAAGTGTTGGAATTAAACATGAACACCACCATGTCTGGCTATTTCAATTTTTTACTTTTATTCAGGTTTTTTGAAACAAGATTTTTCTATGTAGCTTTAGAACTCAGCCAGTGTAGACCCTTAGAGATCCACCTGCCTCTCCCTCTTGAGTGCTGCGAGTAAGGCGAGAACCACTGCCACTTGATTTCAATATTCTTAATTTGAACATTTGATCAAAACTAAATGAGTTTGGTAGCACACACCTATAATCCCAGCACCCCCAATCAGGTAGCTGAAGAAAAAGGGCTGTGAGTTCAAGACTGGCCTGAGTTAAACAGTAAGACCCTGTCTCAAAGTTGGGGTAGGTCCCAGCACTCAGAAGGCAGAAGAAGCCACTCTGAACTACATAATGGGTTCCAGGACAGCAAGAGCTACAGAGAAGACTCCTCTCCCTCCAAAACAACACCCAAGGTGGGGGATGCACAAGACAAACACACAGAGACATGCATGCTAATTTTATTGAGCAGCTTTATTTCTTAGTTTGGATTCTTACTCAAAATACACAATATAATCTTGGGAAATATTAATACTCTTTAAGTAGCAAGATACACTTCAGAGAGCTGGAGAAAGAGCTAAGTGACTAGTGTTTGCCTCCTAAGTATGAGGTCCTGAGTTTGAGGTCCTGAGTTTGAGCCCCAATTCCCAGCGCTTGTGCTCCATGTGGTGCAGACAACTGCAATTTCAGCAGGAGGGGTCTGGAGGCTCGCCCAACCTAACAGGTGAACTCTAGGCCAACCAGAAACCCTGTCTCAAAGTGAGGGCAATACCCAAGACTGTCCTCTGCCCTCCAGGAACATACACAAAAGACCTTGTATGAGAATTCTGGAGGTTTGCTTTTTTAAAAAAGCACAGAAATGTTATAAGAATATGTTTTCATTTTAATTCTAGGTGTAAGGATACAGGGCTGCTTCACAGCAGCTGACAAGAGGCATGGTTTTGCTAGCTGCAGATAGTTTCTGTGTCTGTATATGGAATTCTGAGAACTTTTCAGAGAGTATATAAATGCTAGGACCCTGAGAGGAGGAGTCAAGTGGTTGTTGGTCCTTTAGGAAGCTTGGTTGCAGTTTGTTAGTAGCCATGCTCAAAGAAAGAAGAAGAAATTAAATTAGATTCAGGGGCCTCTATCTCTCTCTTCCCTCTAGTGATGGGGTAAAACTGGGGGGATAAAGGGTGGGGAAAAAGAACCCACAAAGTAGCAAAGACCAGCTACAGTGCCTACATACCTACACATAAATATTCATGCACACACACACACACACACACACACACACACACACACACACACAAAAACACAAAATAGTCTCACATTTAAAAAAAAAAGGCTTTAGTTGAACCTGGTGGCACATGTCTATATTCCCAACACTTCAAAGTTCTTCAGAGAACAGAGAGAAGTTGAGACCAGCCTTATCTACTGAGCAAGTTTTAGGCCAGACCCTGTCTTGAAAGCAACAGAAAGATTTCTCTGCTTTAGACTGAGGTATAGCTCAGTGATAGAGCACTGCCTGCATGTGTCCCCACCTCCACACCCAGAAAAAGGAATGGAAGGAAAACAGAGAAGATGCCTTTTAATTAAAGAAGCTAGGTATTTCAAAAAACCAACAAATAGAAACTAAAACACAGAAACACTTTAAACACATAATATTTACTAGGTACTATGCTCAATTCTAAGATCAGACCCTAAAAATACATTTTACAAAGTTGCATAAGGCAGAAACACTGTCAACAATGTTTCCTGCCTAGCCTTCCACCACATTTGACTTTAACTTTGAAGTGTGCCTTTTAGCATAATGGTTCTCAACCTTCCTAAGGTTGCCTCATGTTGTGGTGACCTCTAACAAAATAATTCCATTGCTACTTCATAACTATAATTTTGCTACTGTTATGAATCATGATGTTAATACCTAGTATACAGGATATCAGACAGTTAACCTGTGGGAAAGGGGTCCTGACCCACAGGTTGAGAACCACTGTTGTTAGCAGGGCATGGTTACAGCTCTAGTGTTTTGGAAGTGGAGGCAGGAAGACTGTTAAGTTCAAGAGTAGCTAGGTTACATGTCCTCTCTCAAACAAGTCACCTGAGCCATTCTTTGTCTCACCACTGCCAATGCCCTACTTCAATAGTTTAAGATCTTTCACAGACTACTGATAGCTCCTTACAGGGCTCTGCCTCATCATCTCCCTACTCCACCCAAGCCAACTGTGACAACCAAAATGACTGTTATGATTGCCTACAATAAACAAACAAACAAACCTCACAGAATATCAACAATCCAGTCCTCAACTTTCTTGGGTATGTGTACTAAAATAAAATCACCATTTCTCTTTAAGCTCAAATTCTGAAAAATCTGTACATTGTATGAAGTTTAGCCCATGTATAGTTAGGCTTCCAGACATTAGGAAATCATGAGAATCTAAGGGAGAAAAAATATGGCTGCTTGTGCTCAAATCAGTCTTTTTTGGAGCCGATGAAAATAGGAACTTTCGTGGGTAAATCACTACACTTAAGGGTATGAGTTGCTTAAACAATATTCATTAAAAAAAATAACCAAAGGGAAGCAACTAAACCATGTGTTCTTATGCGCAATAAACAGAACAGAAAATGATCACACTCTTTAAATTTCCCATGCTACTATGTCTTTTCAGAACTTATCCAAAGATATCGCCAAGTTTGAACAATACTTTTCCGGGACGGTTAAGATAGCTTTAAAAACTTAGTACTAAAAACTCCAAAGGCCAGGTTGAGTAGTCAAATGAAACCACATGAGTCACAAAAGCCATCCAGAGCACAGAAGAACATCGACCCAGACCCTTACCTTCAGACGTTTGATCATTTCGTCGGTGGTGATCTTGTCCGTGATCTCTTTTACTCCCGGAGGGTAAGCGATCTTCCCGTCCGCACTCACGACGCCACAGAGGGCCGTGGCAGGCTTCGGCTGCGTGAAGTCCATCCTGGGGGATAACTTTTCTTTCACAGTCCTCTACCGGCCTCTATCGGTCAGAAAATCAAAGTTCAGCGGGAAAGGGGCGACTTTGTAACCTCTTTTTCATTTCAAAAATCTCTAATCTGGAAAGGGCCCTTTCTTCCCCCCGAGGCCAGGGACCCCGTCACTCGCTCCTTCCCAGGGTTCGGACCCCGCAGGCGTCCGCCACCCCGACCCGCGCCAGCCCCGGTGCCACGGGGTTCTCGGCTGCAGCAACCCCGGCCGCGAGAGGCGCCGAGCAGCTCCCGGAGTTTCCTAGCCCTCTTTTCACAATGAAATGTACCCCCGAGCACCTAGGTCGGAAGTTTGGTGGCCTCCGGGGGCCAGCTCGGACCCAACGGCCCCAGCTCGGCTCAGGAGAAGCGGCCCGGTCCCCGCCTGGCCGGTCACCTCCGGGAAAGGAGACTCGAGGCCTAGAGGGTTCAGCTTAGGCCGCAAAACTAGGTACCCAAGAGGACCCACGCGCGGCGCCGGCGCCCAGGAGCAGAACGCCCTGGCCGTGCCCAGCCCTGGGCCCCCGGCGTCCCCGCCGCGCGGCCGTCCCTCCGGGGCCAGCCCGCCACCCCCGCCAGCCGCCCGCGGCCCGAGTCCGGAGCCAGGAAGCGGAGGACCCGGCTCCGCACTTCACATTTTGTTCCGTAACTTCAGCAACCGAGCCCGGCGGCGTCTCAAGCCTCTCGGCCGCCCGGCGCTACTCTGCACCGCCGAGGCCTGAGCCCCGGCTACGGGCAACCCCGCCGGGCCTCAGCGCGCGCCCTCCCCTGCGGTCTCCCCTTCCGTCCCTCCCTCGCTGCCGCCGAGGGCGCGAGCCGGGCCGCCGCTTTACCTCCTCCTCATGCGGACGGACGGTGCAGCGAGCGCCCGGCCTCTGTCAGGTGGTTGCGCCGCCGCCGCCGCCCCTCGTCGGGCTGCACACAAAGCGGTTCCGTGGGTCCCGCCGCCGCCGCCGCCGCCGCCGCCGCCCGCCCGCCCCGGAGCGGCGCTGGGGCTGGCGGTGCCGAGGAGCAGCCGCCGCGGGGGGAGACGCGGGCCGAGCGTGCGCCGGCCGGGGCGACACTGCCGCTCTCCGTCGGGCTGAGGAAGCGCAGCCTCGGCCGCGGCTCCTCCGAGAGCCCGCGCGCGGGTGCACGCCCGCGCGTCCCCGCGCCCGCCCGCACCTCGCGCCCACCCGCACCAGACGCCCTCTCGCCGCGGCGCGCTCCCGGCTGCCCGTGCCCCGCGGAGCCCGAGCGTCGCGCACACCCAGAGCCCGTCACGCGAGCGGCGCGAGAGCCCGCGAGAGCACCGCGCACCTCGCTCCCGCCCCTTCTTCCGCCGGCCGAGCTCCCGCCTCCCTCGAACCCGACGCGGCCGCGCGCCTGGTGGACAGCGCCGCCATCTGTTTGGCGCCAAGACCTGCCAGCGCGGGCGCCTCCGGGAGGCCGGCAGACGAGCGGGCGCGCGGAGGAGGAGCCCGGGTGGCGGGAAGCGGACCCCGGGAGGCGCCGGCTTGTGATGCTCCTGTTCCCCGCCGAGTCCGGGACTCTTGAAGGCTTGTCTGGTGGGGACGTGACCGGAATGGTTGAGAAATGGTTAATACCTCGGAGAAACTGCTGGTTTCCCCTGCAAACAGAGCTCTAGAAGCCGAGGCAAAGTTTTACAACTCGGCAGAACGTGGGCTGCTCATTCTCGTGTGTTCTGAAAGTCGCCCGAGGTCGCTGCCGACGACCTTAGACTCCTACCATTAAGATTTTCAAAGCTGCAAAATAGGAAGTTGGCATTCGCTCTCAAGCTATGGTTCCTGAGTTTCTGGCCTTCCATTTGGCTACGGGCTGAAAACACAGATCAGGGTTCCTGATGGTGAAACCCAGAAAAAAGAAAGAGGGAGGGTGTTTTTACAGATTTGCAAATTACCTAGGTGAATCTGAGACCTCGTGTTTTTTTTTTCCCCCCTTAAGTCGTGAATACACCAAAGCTTTACTTTTTCTTTCCTCCAAAGGAAAGGATTGCCAGGGAAAACTCAGTGCAGCAGTTTAAGGTAAATATTAAGCGAATGAACCTGAACAATACACACATAACTTGAGGAAACGACTTTAAAAACAATAAGCAGTATGGGGTTGTGACTCTCTGAGTTGAAGGCTCCCTGGTCAATTGAACTAGCCCCAGGACAGCAGAGAGCCAGGGCAACAAAGAAACCCTGTCTCAAAAACAATTAAAAATAAATAAAAATAAGCTGGACAGTTAGGGTTCACGCCCTTCAATGGGAGGCAGAGGCAGGCAAATCTTTTGAGTTCGCGGCTAGCCTGGTCTACAGAGGAAGCTCCAGGATGGCCAGAGAAACCCTGTCTCAGCAAAACAAAAAGAAGCTGTGAGATTGTTGAGTTTATGCATTGTTCTTTAAAATACTCTCCTTTGAACTGGCCTATGGTTGCAGCTATTCAAGAGATTTAGGCAAGGAGATTTTTTTGAGCCTAAGATTTCTAACTGGAGAGATGGCTCAATGGTTAAGAGCATCAACTGCTCTTCCAGAGGTCCTGAGTTCAAATTCCAGCAACCACATGGTGGCTCACAACCATTTGTAATGAGATCTGATATCTTCTGGTGTGTCTAAAGACAGCAACAGTGTACTCATATACATAAAATAAATAAATCTTAAAAAAAAAAAAAAAAAAAAAAAGCACTGACTGCAGAGGTGCTGAGTTCAATTCCCAGCAACCACATGGTGGCTCACAACCATCTGTAATGGGATCCTATGCCCTGTTCTGAAGACTGCTACAGTGAACTCCCATACATAAAATAAATAAATAAACTTTAAAGAAGAAGAGAGAGAATGATTTCTAGACCAGCTAGTAATATGTAGCAGGGAGGAGGAGACAGTCTCCTCTGATATGCCAGGGGTCCAGTACTTGGGAGGCCTTAGGTCTGGAAGACCTAAGGAATAAAAACATAAGGGAGGAAAATGTGCTGTTTTTTGAGGCAGGGTCCTACCATATCCTGAGGCCAGCCTGGAACTTCCTATATAGCCCAGGCTGGCCCCTCACTCTTCCTGTCTCCGCCTCTGGAGTATGGGGTTGCAGATAGGCACCCTTATATACCATTATGCCCAGCAACTGTCAGTTATTGAAAGGTATTCTTGTGTATAGGAAGGTAAAAATATAAGTATACAATGTATTACTTTGTTATTATTATTTGTCTAAGTCACTGTTTTACTGTTGTGGAGAGAAATCACCAAGGCAATTTTTTTAAGATTTATTTATTATATGTAAGTACACTGTTGCTCTCTTCAGACACACCAGAAGAGGGTATCAGGTTCTATTACAGATGGTTGTGAGCCACCATGTGGTTGCTTGGAATTGAACTCAGGACCTCTGGAAGAGTAGCCGGTGCTCTTAACCGCTGAGCTATCTCTCCAGTCCCCCACCAAGTCAATTCTTATAAAAGAAAACATTTAATTAGGGCCTTGCTTACAGTTTGAGAGGCTTAGTCCATTTTCATATCTGAAAGCATGGAGGGAGGCAGAAGACAGACACTGGGCCTAGTGTGGACTTTGGAAACCTTAAAACTCACCCCCAGAGATGCACTTCCTCTAACAAGGCTAAGCCTAATCCTTTCAGATAGTGCCATTCCCCTGTGACTAAGCATAAACACATAAACCTATAGCGACCATTCTTACGCAAACCTCCTACTACCTTATAATTTTGTAAGCTTCCAAAGGAGAGTAAACCCTGAGATTTGTAACACAATTGAAGCAGATTGCAACACTCTTTAGAGTCTGTAGCCCAAGCCAGCTTTTTATTTATTTCTATATTAAAAGGAAAGTTTATTGGGTTACTTATAAGAATCTGAGTAAGGGACTCTCTATAGGAACAAAAGGTCCCAGAAGGACTGACTGACCAATAGCAACTGACAATAGGAAGTTTTGCTTTCACATTATTCAATATAGTGGCCACTAGCCATGATCCTACAGAAATAATGACTTTTAATTTAATTGAAAGAAAAAAAAAAAAACGTTTAAGGGATGGGATCTCACTATGTTACCAAAATATGTCCTGGAGTTCTAGGCTCAAATAAATCCCTCTCGTCTCCGCCTTTTTAGCAGCCTGAACTACAAAATGCTTTACTGGTTATTTTAAAATATCTGTAGTAGGGGTTGGGGATTTAGCTCAGTGGTAGAGCGCTTGCCTAGCAAGCGCAAGGCCCTGGGTTCGGTCCCCAGCTCCGAAAAAAAGAAAAGAAAAAAAAATATCTGTGGTATAAAGTGCTGGGGATGATCGTTGATACAGTGCTTGTCTAACATGCCCAGCACCACATAAAATTGAGTCTGGTGGCCCAGGCCTATAATCCCATCACTCTAGCAGGAGGGTCAGATGTTCAAAGTCCTCCTCAGCTACATATCTAATTCAAGGCCAACCTGAGCCACACAAGACTGAGTCAAAAAAAGACAAAAGGCAAACAGAAAAGAGAATGAAAGAGAAGAAGAATAAAAAAGATTGTCTGCCTTCTACCTATCAGTGTGTGTGTGTGTGTGTGTGTATGTGTGTGTATGTATGTGTATATGTGTGTATGTATGTGTGTGCATGTGTTTATGCCTATATGCGTGTGTGTATGTGTATGTATATGTGTGTGTGCGTGTGCGTGTGCGTATGTGTGTGTATATGTGTGTGTGTATAAGTGTGTGTTTATGCATGTACACCTATAACCTTCTATTATTGGTTCTCAACCTTCCTAATGCTGAGAACCTTTTATATATTTCCTCATGCTGTGGTGACCCCCCAACCATAACATTATATTGTTGGGACATTACTGTAATTTTGCTACTCTTATGAATCGTAATGTAAATATCTGAAAATGCAACTCCAAAGGGGTTGTGACCCAGCGTTTGAGAACTACTGACCATGTACCCAATGAGTTTAATTAGAGCTGCTTACAGTAGGAGCATAGATGAAGGATTGTGTAGGAACAAGGGCAACTTACCAGTGGCTCTGCCACTCTTCTTCCCCTAGCAACTATTAACTCCCTGTATAGATCTTAGGGGAGTATGGGACCTTGTGAACACTTCACCCTGAAACAGGATGATTTCTTCAGTCAGTAGTTGCTGCTGCTGCTCCCCACCCCCACCCCTGCTGCTGCTCCCCCCACTGCTGCTAGAGCTGGTTGGTTCCTGTCCCTGCAGTTTGTCAAGTGGTCATAAGAGATGAAAAGAAAGTAGAGGGCTGGAGAGATGGCTCAGAGGTTAAGAGCACAGTCTACTCTTCCAGAGGTCCTGAGTACAATTCCCAGCATACCAACCATCTATGATGAGATCTGGTGCCCTCTTCTGGCAGCCTGCATACATAATAAATAAATCTTAAATATGGTAGAAATATCAGGACTCAATAAAATAGCCCAAAAAAGCAAACCTACTGTGATGGTCTGTATATGCTTGGCCCAGGGAGTGGCACTATTAGAAAGTGTGGCCTTGGACTGGAGAGATGCTCAGTGGTTAAGAGCACAAGCTGCTCTTCCTGAGGTCCTGAGTTCAATTCCCAGCAACCAAATACATAAAATTTAAAGAAAGTGTGGCCCTGGCTAGCAGCCTTTGAAGATGTAGAACCTCGCCTGCCTAGATATTGCCACGCTCCCACATTGATGATGATGGACTAAACCTCTGAACCTGTAAGCCAGTCCCAATTAAATGTTGTCCTTATAGGAGTTGCCTTGGTCATCACAGCAATAAAACCCTAAGACACCTACATATGTGCATGCTCATATAGGAGTGTGCAAATACATATGGGAGTGTGTGCACATGTGCACACATGTGTGAGCCAAAGGTCAGCCTCTCAGGTCTTCACGAGTATTACTGCTGTAAGTTCTTTCACTGAACCTGGAGTGTGTAGATTTGGGAAGGCTGGCTGGCAAACAGGGTTCACCTGCATCTGCCACCCAGTGTGGCATTCCAGATGTGCAGTGCTGTGCCTGCTTTCCCATGTCTGGGAATCTGATCTCAGGCCCTTGTGCTTGCACTGCAGGGGCCTTACCAACTGAAGCAGCACTCCTGTACTCTCTTCCTTCATTTGTTCTCCTTTTTCCTCCCACTTCTAGGGCTTTACACTCGGCCATTGAGCTACTGCCCCTCCTGCCCCTTTTAAAAAATTTGGTAGCCATTCAGTAAGCGCCTGTGCCAGGCAGATCGCCTGTCTTCTATGACATTCTTATTCTTTCAGTTCACTAAGCAATGTCTCCTATTGGCAAGATGTCTGCTATGGTTGTTTTGTTTTGTTTTTGAGACAGGACCTTACCAGGTAGCACTGACTGACCGAGTATCCCTTTATAATCCAGGCTGGCTTTGAACTCTTAGCCATCCACAGTCTCCCGAGTGTTGTATTTGTAAGTATGAGCCCCAGGCCCTGTGTATTTGCTTTTCTAAGGTATCTTGCTATCTAAGTGGCCTGGAACTCCTGCATCTGCATTAGAGTTCTGGAATTGTAAGATTGTAGGTGTGCCCCCATGACAACTGGCAGAAAATCGCATATACATAAATGTGGCCTAGGTTACAGAGTGAATGTCAGGCTAGCCTGTGCACCAGTCTCAAATAAAACAAAATACAGTGAAGCTCCAATCCCTGCAATTGCTCTGAGGGAGCTGTACTTTTATCCTATTGATCAGAGCCTGCCCCATTCTGCGAATCAAGATTTTCAAGAAATCACAAAGTCATATGATCTTTAACAAACTTGTTGTGCTTTTGTCCTTTGATGATTCTAGTGTCAACAAATGATCTGAATGATAATGGCTTCTGAGATACTTTGAGGCATGCTGCTGATTCCTGATGAGGTCTCTCTCTCTCTCTTTTTTTTTTTTAATTTATTTATTTCACATGTGTGAATACACTGTACCTGTCTTCAGACACACCATAAGAGGGCATCAGATCCCATTACAGATGGTTGTGAGCCACCATGTGGTTGCTGGGAATTGAACTCAGGACCCCTGGAAGAGTGGTCAGAGCTCTTAACCGCTGAGCCATCTCTCCAGCCCCCTGTTGAGCTCTCTTGTTCTCACAGAGTGCAAATAAGTTTCTGTGGGGTCAAACTGCTCATTTTGCTTCAAAACCACAATCCTTTTGGCTCTCAAAACCAGAATTGGCTCACTGATAAGTGGATATTAGCCCAAAAGCTCAAATTACCCAAGATACAATCCACAGACCACATGAAGCTCAAGAAGAAGGATGGCCAAAGTGTGGATGTTTCACTCCTTCTTAAAAGAGGGAACAAAAATATTCATAGGAGGGTTATGGAAGCAAAGTTTGGAGCAGAGACTGAAGGAATGGCCATTCAGACCCTGCCCCACATGTGGCCCATATATACGCAGCTATCAAAACTAGATAAGACTGATGAAGCTAAGAAGTGCATGCTGACAGGAACCGGATATAGATCTCTCCTGAGAGACACAGTCAGAACATGTCAAATACAGAGGTGAATGCTAGCAGCAAACCATTGAACTGAGAATGGGACCCCCGTAGGAGGAATTAAAGAAAGGATTGAAAGAGGTGAAGGGGCTTGCAACCCCATAAGAACAACCATGCCAACCCACCAGAGATCCCAGGGACTAAACCACTATCCAAAGAGTACACATGGACAGACCCATGGCTCTAGCTGCATATGTAGCAGAGGATGGCCTTGTTGGGTACCAAAGGAAGGAGAAGCCCTTGGTCCTACCAAGGTTGGACTCCCCTAGTATAGGGGAATGTCAGAGGGTGGGAATGGGGAGTGGGTCATGAGGGGAAGACCCTTATAGAAGAAGGGGAGGGGGAGAGGATAGGGGGCCTATGGACAGGAAACTGGAAAAGGGAATAACATTTGTGATGTAAGTAAAAAATATATCCAATAAAATTAAAAAAGCAAACAAACAAAAACAAGCAAACAACCAGAATTTGGTTATGCCCAAAGAAAATGTCATGGTCTTGGGATGATCCTAAGGGTTACTTTGTGCTGTGAGGACTTCAGGGTGGCTGACAAATCAGGTATAAAACAAAAAGGACAACAGAAATAGGAGTGGAGTTACTGGCAGAATCAGATGTCTAAAACAGGACGGACGGTAAAGAAACTGACAGTACATTGCACTGCTGTTGGAGCCTCTGGCTTTTCTGTCTGATCTCGGCCAAAAGACTGAAAAGTCGTTCTTTTCTCTCTGACTCCCTCCCCCCTTCCCCCCTCCTTCCCTCCCCATCTTTCCTCATTTCTTGTCTCCTCTTCCTCTTCCCCCTCTTCCTCTTCTTCCTCCTCCTCTTCCTCGTACTCTTCTTCCTTTTCCTTCCCTTCCTCTCCCCTCCTCTTTCTCCTCTTCCTCCTCCTCCTCCCCCTTCTCTTCCTCTTCCTCCTTCTCCTCCTCCTCTTCTTCCTCCTCCTCTTCCTCCTCTTCCTCCTCCTCCTCCCCTTCCTCCTCCTCCTCCCCTTCCTCCTCCTCTTCCTTTTCTTCTTCTCTTCTATGTGCTTAGGTCAGGGGAAATTATCTAAGTCGGTCAAGAATATTATTTCAGAGCCAAATCTGTAATTTGACTGGTGCCCTACCCAGGAGCTCCATAACTATTAGTTAACCTTTAACTATATATCTTGGATGTCCTACTGTGTTCTAAGCACACCTTTCCCAACCTCAGTGATAACTTTATTGCTTTTTATTCCCTTCTCTTCCTCTTCCTGCCTCTCCTCTCTTCTCTCTCTTCTCTCTCTCTCTCTCTCTCTCTCTCTCTCTCTCTCTCTCTCTCTCTCATATTTGGAAAGTTTGTTTGTTTTAAAGGTTTATCTTTATTTTACATGTGTATGTGAGTTCCTGCATTATGGACGGGCACCACTCGCATGTCCGATGCCTTCAGAAGCCAGGAGCAAGACTCCCTGTAGCCAAAGCTGGCTAGCCAGCAGGAAGAAGATTCACTGAAGCCAAAGCTGGCTAGCCAGCAGGAAGAAGCAGCTATGTGGCTGGCTGCTCAGGCTGATGCAACAACAGAGCTGCCTTACAGTAGGGCATCAGGTAATCATGCAAACCTGAGAAACAAGATCTTGCCAAAACCAGCTGACACCAACATAGCAGTCAACTCCTCTTATTGCTTCATCATACTAGAGTCTCCATTTGGTATTAGCATAACAGTTTTGGATGTCCCCATGTGTATCTTAGTCATGAAACCCCCATATACAGACGAGGGAGGAACACGCCATGCCATGGATGTGCACTACCTTTCCACCACCTTCATTGATAATTCCTCTCCGCCATCAAGATGAAAAATGTTGCTCCAAGCCAGGTGAGGTGGCATATGGCTATGATTCCAGTCTGACTTGGGAGGCAGAAGGAACAACATAACATATCAATTATCAATTTCCTGGTCTGCCAGAGAGCTACAAAGTGAGACACTGTTTCGGTTTCTTAAAAAAAAAAAAAAAAAAAAAAAAAAAAAAGCCTAGTGGGACATGTTTTTAATCCTAGCACTTGCAGACAGATATCTGTGAGTTGTGAACTCAGGACCTCTGGAAAAGCATGTCTTTTTTTTTAAAGACATGGTTTCTCCGTGTAGCCTTGCCCATCCTGGAGCTCACTCCGGTCTATAAAGTGAGTTCCAGGACAGACAAGGCTACACAGAGAAACCATGTCCTTTGAGAGAGAGAGAGAGAGAAAAGAAGAAGAAGAAGAAGAAGAAGAAGAAGAAGAAGAAGAAGAAGAAGAAGAAGAAGAAGAAGAAGAAGAAGAAGAAGAAGAAGAAGAAGAAGAAGAAAGAAGAAGAAAAAGGAGAAGAAGAAGAAGAAGAAGAAGAAGAAGAAGAAGAAGAAGAAGAAGAAGAAGAAGAAGAAGAAGAAGAAGAAGAAGAAGAAGAAGAAGAAGAAGAAGAAGAAGAAGAAGAAGAAGCAGAAGAAGAAGAAGAAGAAGAAGAAGAAGAAGAAGAAGAAGAAAAAGAAGAAGGAGAAGAAAAAGAAGGAGAAGAAGAAGAAGAAAAAGAAGAAGAAGAAGAAGAAGAAGAAGAAGAAGAAGAAGAAGAAGAAGAAGAAGAAGAAGAAGAAGAAGAAGAAGAAGAAGAAGAAGAAGAAGAAGAAGAAGAAGAAGAAGAAAGGACAAGAGAGGGCTCAGTAGTTCTGAGCACTGTTTGCTCTGGCTGAGCACCTGTCTGCAGCTCCCATCCCAGGAGCTCTAACGCCCTCTTCTGGTCTCTGTAGGCACCACTGGGAGCACACGCATACATCCAAGGAAGCCACCGAACATACCGAACACTTAAAATAAGTAGATTTGAGGGCCAGGAGCGCATGCATCTCAGTTAGTGGACTGAACACTCACCTAGCATGCAGGAAAGCCTGAGGTGGATCCCAGCACCATATAAACCGACCATGGTGGCATAGGCCTGTAATCCTAGCACTCTGGAGGGAGAAGGAGGATCAGAGGTTCAAGGTTAAGAGTACTTGCTTCTCTTCCAGGGAACTAGCACACACTTCATTCAATTAACAACCACGTCTAGGGCTGGAGAGATGGCTCAGTGGTTAAGAGCACTGACTGCTTTTCCAGAGGTCCTGAGTTCAAATCCCAGCAACCACATGGTGGCTCACAACCATCTGTAATGGGATCTGATGCCCTCTTCTGGCCCACAGCCATACATGCAAGCAGAAAGTAGAAGTAGAAATATATATAATGTATACATAATAAATAAATTAATTAATTAAAAAAAACAACCACGTCTAACTCTAGCCTCCCTCTTCTGGTCCTGGAAGGCACACACACACACACACACACACACACACACACACACACACACACAGACATATGGGTGGGGAGCAGACAGACACACAGACACACATGTGCATTAGGCCTCACTGGTCATGCACTTATGTCAGAGATTTCCATACTGAGTCCAGAACATCCTTTGTGCGGCCTATTCCTTATGGACTCCATCCACAATGAACTCAGTAGTAATTCAGTTAAGAAGCAGAAGCCAAATGGCAAAGTCGCATATCTAACTAAATTGGTCTCCAAAATGTGCCTTCACAGCTGGTTTTTTTCAACAGGCTTTTGAATTTTCTCAGAAGCCCATCTGTGCACCTCCTTGTAAAAATTGGAGTGAAGTTGATTTCTGTTGTCTCTGTGTCCATTCTGAAGTCTCTCTTGTGGCTGGCCTGACTAAACTAAACACAAACTAAACTCCCCTCCTCCTCCTGGAAACTGTCCTGGAGTGTGGTTTTCACCATAGGGATAAATAAGACACAGGCCACCACACAAGGACATCTGCCAGTAGAAACAAGTGCCCGGTGAGAGGAGCCCTGGTTATGGGGTCAGGCTTTAGGCTGACCATGTAAATGACCACCAGGATGTAAAAGTGTTCTGAGAAGGCAACCATAAGCACAGACCAGGTTCTTGGATTCACTTCAAGGAAAGGCTCAAATTTAGAGCCCTTCCCTAGAAAGAAACCTCAAGGAAAATTCACTTGATTCACTTGAAATTGGGTATTTTGTCCACCAGGTGATCTCTGGGTCACTTAGATCTGAGTTAGTGCTGCAGTCTCTGTAAAATTGCCTTCTGTTAGCAGGCAAAGAGCCCTAAGCATTTATTAGAGAGGACTTGAATTCTTTTTTTTTTTCCAATGTGGAAAGGTTTAATGAGAGAAGAAGAGTAGAAGAGGAGAGGAGTAGAGGCCAGCCATGAGCACGTGGAGGGGCGGGGGAGGGGAATGGGGAGAAAAGGGACAGAGGAGAAGAGGGGAAAAGGGAAAGAACAAGGAGCAAGTGAGGACTTGAATTCTTTCTCTGTGTCTTCGACTTGTAGGCGCTCACTACCTAGGAATCATCCCCTTGGAAGTACACATTTAGACTTGCCTAGATAACAATTTCCTAGGGAAAATGAATGGGTGACCGAGAGACTAATAGCTGAACGAAGAAGAGGAGAAAAAAAAAAAAAAACAGGAAAAGCAGGAAATGAAAAACTTTAATGCTGGGAAAGGGCTGTCTGTCTGTTTTGATATGT
Organism: Rattus rattus; assembly: GCF_011064425.1. NCBI lineage: Eukaryota > Metazoa > Chordata > Mammalia > Rodentia > Muridae > Rattus > Rattus rattus. Next base: position 22,764,111 of record NC_046164.1, read on the forward strand.
CTATACATGTGCTAGAGAGATGATATTTCTCTACTTAATGATGAAAAACTTAGAAAAAACTGTGCTTTAGAGGATGGAGAGATGGCTTAGTGGTTAAGAGCACGAGCTGCTCTTCCAAAGGACTCAGGTTTGATTCCCAGCAACCATATGGAGGCTCACAGCATCTGTAGCTCCAGTCTGACACCATGTGTGTCCTCGGAGGGCAGCACCCAGCCATCACATATATGTGCAGGCATCTATACAACAAAGAATAAAATAATAAAATAAATAAGAATTTTGAAAGAAGAACTGGAGAGCTAGCTCACAGGTTAAGGGCACAGACTGCTCTTCCAGAGAACCCAGGTTCAATTCCCAGCAACCACATGATAGCTCACAACTGTCTATAACTCTAAGACCTGACATTCTTGCATAGACATACATGCAGGCAAAATACCAATACACATGAAATAGAGGTAGATAAATGAAAACTCTATATTTATTAAGGAAACCGGAAGGTGGCTCAGTGGTTAAGAGCACTGTCCTGTCCTCTCAGAGGACTGAGTTGAGTTTCTAATGTTTGGAGGCTCACAACAGTCTGAAACCCTAGCTCCAGGGGATCAAATGCCCTCTTCTAGCTTCCAAGGGCAGGACCCAAAGTCTGGTTCCTATTGCTTGTATCACCAGAGGGCTAAAGTTACAGTCTACCACAGCCCGTGGCTGTAGGACTGTTGTTACAGAATGTGGTGACGACCTGCTACTCTGGTCCAGTGTAGCCCATAGATTCATAACCCATATGCTCCTTCTTGAATGGGTACCCCAATGTACACACACACATACACACAAATAACTAAAAAGTAAACCTAAAAAAAGCTGTATTTGTACTAGAGAGATGGCTCAGAGGTTAAGAGTACCATCTGCTTTTCCAGAGGTCCTGAGTTCAATTCCCAGCAACCACATGGCTTATAACCATCTATAATGAGATCTGGTGCCCTCTTCTGGCCTTCAGGCATACATGCAGGCAGAACATTGTATATATAATAAATAAATCGAGCGGGTGGGGGGGTGTATTAGCTTGGATTTAAATGAAATGTAAACAGATTCAATATGTAGGTCAGTGGAAGAATCCTGCCTAGCATCCTGAGGCCCTGGGCTTGAGCTCAGATAATACCAAACAAAACAAAACATTGGTTTAAAGAAGAAATGAGGGCATAGAGACTGCACATCAATAATCCCCGCACTCAGGACGTAGAGTCTCGGCTTCATGAGACCCTGCTTCCACCTCCACTACAAACAACTAAGGGGGGGAGAATACAGTTGAAGAAAAATAAGTAATTATCCCAAGGAGATAGAAATGGACTAAATTAGGGGTTGGGGATTTAGCTCAGTGGTAGAGCACTTGCCTAGCAAGCGCAAGGCCCTGGGTTCGGTCCCCAGCTCCGAAAAAAAGAAAAAAAGAAAAGAAAAAAAAGAAAGAAATGGACTAAATTATATTGCAATTGCTGTGACGTCGGTAAATCTTTGGTAAGTAAACTATAACCACATGTCACTTGTTAATAAGGATGACTTTCTGAGAAATGCATTGTTAAGTGTTTATTGAAACACTAGATATTCGCCCAAACCCAGATGGTATAAGTCACATGGACGTTTTTATTGTCTGACTGTGTATGTGTGGGCACACACATGCGTGGGGCACATGAACATCAGAGGACAACTTTTTTTTTTTTTTTTTTTTTCGGAGCTGGGGACCAACCCAGGGCCTTGCTCTTCCTAGGCAAGCACTCTCACCACTGAGCTAAATCCCCAACCCCAGAGGACAACTTTTAAGAGTAAGTTCTTCCCTTCCAGCATGTGGACTCCAGGGGTTAATCCTCAGGCTTGGAAGGGAAAACCTTACCTACTAAGCCATCTCAAAAGTGCTGATGCGGCCTCTCTAGTTATGATGTTGGGCCAATGTGAGATCTGTGGGATTCCAGCCAGTGTAGCACGAGATAGACTTGTTGATAACGGGTAAGTACACCTTGCAGACCTATAATCCTAGCACTTCTGCAGTGGAAGCAGGATTTGGAGTTCAAGAGTGGCCTGGAGAGATGGCTCAGTGGTTAAGTAAGAGCACTGACCACTCTTCCAGAGGTCCTGAGTTCAATTCCCAGCAACCACATGGTGGCTCACAACCATCTATTTGTAATGGGATCTGAAGCCCTCGACTGGTGTGTCTGACAGCTACAGTGTACTCACATAAATAAAATAAATTTTAAAAAAAGGAGTTTAAGGGCAACATAGGCTAAATGAGATCCTGTCTCAAAAAAAAAGTAAAATAAAATGAATAAGTTAGAATATACTCTAAGATAATGATGGAAAAGTATAGTTTAATAGATTAGTAAAAACAATAGCATAATAGATATGTAAACTAATAAGTCATTGATTATCAAGTATTATGGGTGGTGACAAGTTTGACTTCTTTAGAAACCCAGTTATGTGAATATTTTTTTTAAAGATTTATTTATTTTATTTATATGAGCACACTGTAGCTGTCTTCAGACACACCAGAAGAGGGCATCAGATCCCATTACAGATGGTTGTGAGCCACCATGTGGTTGCTGGGAATTGAACTCAGGACGTCTGGAAGAGCAGTCAGTGTTCTTAACCACTGAGCCATCTCTCCAGCCCAATATGTTTGTTTTTAAAAGGTGTATTTATTTTATGTATTATGAGTGCTCTGTATGCATGTATACTAGAATGCAAGAAGAGGGCATAGAGCTCACCATAGATGGCTGTAAACCACCATGTGGTTGCTGGGATGAACTCGGGACCTTTGGAAGAGCAGCTGGTGCTCTTAACCACTGAGCCATCTCTCCAGCCCCTGGAATATGTTTTTGTCTTAATCCCAAGTGAGGCATATGGGGCTGCTTCAGATAGTCCACAGTGAAGTGTAAAAATGTCAGAGCCCGAGAGGCTTCAGGGGTTGATGCTGCCCCTGCTGCTGCTGGTTCCTGCTGCTGCTTTTGCTGGTTGGAGATATCCTGACAATGAAGACTGGATTTGCCCCCAAGGAACTTGATGCCCCTAACCAGCAGGAAGTAGTCTAGAGAGATCTATGTCCTCCTTCACCTCTATCTAACCTTCTTCCTTGCCTAACTAGTATTGGGGTGAAGGAAAGTAAATATAAGAAGCCAATAAAGTAGACCAAAAGTACTGTACATACACGTGTTCAAACCTTCTACATGACTTAGTGCTGTAACTCTTATACCAGCATCACCATAAACATGTAAGAATGTGTTATGCTGCAGTTATGATGGTTTTGCTGTCACTGGGTGATAGAACGCTTTCAGCTCCATTGTTAGCCTTTGCGTCTGTTTGTTAGATTTTATTTATCTTATTTTATGCATGTGAGTGTTTTGCCTGCATGAATATCTTTTAACTACTGCGCCATCTCACCAGCCCCTTCGGTACCTAACAAGGCCAGACGTAGAGAGAACTGAAGTTCCAGGTATCTGTTAGCTGCCATGTGGGTGCAGGGAACCCTCAGGAAGAAAAGCCGCTGGAGCCATCTCCCAGCCCCTTCTTGCTGCTTTGTTGAAACCAGTTTTGTCTAGGATGTAACCCTGGCTGTCCTGGGACTCACTATGTAGACCAGGTTTCAAACTCCCATAAATCCTCCTGCCTCTGCCTCCACCTCTGAGTGGTAAAAGTGTGTGTCACCACACCTAGCTCTCTCATTTGCTTTTTATTTTGAGATAAGGTTTCATGAAGTTAAAATCCCTCTGACGCCTGGGCAGGCTTTGAACTTCAAATGTTCTTGCTTTAGCCACTGTCCTACTATTGGGGATTCCTAGACTGTGCGGCCAGGTCCAACTTGGCTAAATCATTTTTAAGTTCAATCGCTAAAATGTTAATTGTTTTAACACCTTGTTTTCAGATGGTGTAAGGAAAGAAGTTTGGGTCTCCTAGTAAACATGGACAGAATAGAAGTATTCTACAAGGAAATACATGTTTCTAGGAATCACAAGATGTGTAGGGCAAGCGTAGGCAGATCTCTGAGTTCTGAGCTAACCAAGTCTATACAGTGAGTTCCATGCCAGCCAGGTCTACACAGGAAGACCTTTTTTCAAACAAACAAAACAAACCAGACAAAACAAACTAAACAACGAACAACAAACCAAACCAAAGGGGCTGGTGAGATGGCTCAGTAGTTAAGAGCCACTCACTCAGTGGTTGAGAGATTCAATTCCCAGCAACCACATGATGGCTCGCAACCGTCTGGGGTTGGGGGGAGGGGATCTGATGCCCTCTTCAGGCAGGTGGATGTATATGCAGCAGAACAGTCATACATTAAATAAATAAAATTTAAAAAAAACAAACAAATCCAAAACAAAAAGCCAAAGCAAACAAAAACAGGTCACTTCTTACACAACTATAACATGAAAGTATTGTGTATTTAAGACAATTCTTAAGGACTCTGAAAAACCCAGGTTTCTGATACCTTTTAGGTAAAGCTAATATAGTGGCTGATGTCAATAATCCCAGGGATTAGTGGACCACAGTGGGTCCCAGACTCCTGAAATTGAGTTTGTGAGCAACATAGCTCCTAGTAGCAGGCCAGGTAAGGCTGCCCCCTAGGGAGGAAAGATGAGTAAAGGACTCAGCAGGGTACCTGAAAAAGACAGACCATAGGTCTAGGACCTACCCCTCTAACTCCTTGCATAGATGGAATTGTTAACATAGCTACAAGCCCGTTGTTCAGGAGGCTGAAGCAGGAGCATTACAAGTTCCAGATCATCCTGGGCTATACAGCAACCACACAGAAATAAAAGTAAACAAAAGATACATGCGTGGCTGTGCATAATCGTAATCCCAGCACTTTGGAGGTAGAGGCAAGAGAATCAGGAGTTTATGGACAGATACATAGAGTTCCTGTCCAGTCGGAGTTGCATGAAACCCATCTCAGAAATCAAACAGGGCTGAGCATGATGAGTCAGTCTTTAAGCCTAATGCTCAGGAGGCAGAGACAGAGACAGGTGGATCTCTGTGAGTTTGAGGGCACTGATTTTCATAGCATGTTCCAGGACAGCCAGAGTTAGACAGAGAGAGAGAGAGAGAGAGAGAGAGAGAGAGAGAGAGAGAGAGAGAGAGAGAGAGAGAGAGACCTGTCTCTCCTGTCTCAAGAGAGAGATGGAAGGGCCCCACATAGTGGAAGGAGAGAATGGACTTCTTCAAATTGTCCTCTGATCTCTGTGCATGAGCTGTAGCACACACAAAATGAAGACCAAAAAGGGCAGACATGTAAACAGGATATTAATTAGGTTTTCATTTACACATGTGTTTGCTTTTCTAAAGATATATTTAATTCTTTGAAAATTTCATACATATACACATATTAAACAGTGTATTATTTCTATTAGATTTATTTATGTGCATTTTGCCTGTATGCACCACATGTGTGCATAATATTCTTGGAAACCAGAAGAGGGTGTTCAATTCTATGAAACTACCATGCGGATGCTAGGAACTGAATGCAGGTCCTCTACAAAAGCCAAAAGTGCTTTTAATAGCTCCATCTCTCCAGTGCCTACATTTATACAATGTATTTTACTGTGTCCATCTGCCACTACTTCTCTTTAACTTCCTCTGACATCCCCTATGGTCTACTTTTTGGTGTGGTATTAATACTCCCCTAGGTCTAATTAATGTTGCCCATATGTGCATGAATATGGGGTCATCCGCTGGACCATGTTCCCACAAAAGAATGACTCTCCTCTGGCAGTATCAAATGCCAATAGCTCTCCTGCCAAGCATGGGGCCTCCTGGGCCAGCCCTTCATTCATGCTGGAATGTTGGCTTCTTGATATTCTTCAGGTGACACGAGTAGCTGTGAATTGACAGCCATGCCATCTCCAGAAGTCCGAACTCACTGCCCCCCCCGTCCGCCGCCAGCTCTTCTGTTCTCCCTACTCCCTCTTCTTCAATGGGACCTGAGCCATGCACGTTAACTACTTCAAGTTTTTTTTAAAGAAGTATTTATTTACTTTATGTATATGAGTACACTATTGCTCTCTTCAGACACACCAGAAGAGGACATCGGATCCCACTACAAATGGTTGTGAGCCACACTGCTCTTCCAGAGGTCCTGAGTTCAGTTCCCAGCAACCACATGGTGGCTCACAACCATCTGTAATGGGATCGGATGCCCACTTTTGGTGTGTCTGAAGTCAACAACAGTGTAGGCATATACATAAAATAAATACATCTTTAAAAGGGGGGATTAGTTCATGTGTTGCTGGTATAAATAAGTATCAGTGGTTTATAAAGAATAGAATTAATGAAGCTAAAAAAATGCGTGCGGAAAGGGATCAGATATAGATCTCTCCTGAGAGACATAGTCAGAGCATGTCCAATATAGAGGTCAATGCTAGCAACAAACCACTGAACTGAGAACAGGACCCCCTTGGGGGGGATTAGAGGAAGGATTGAAAGAGTTGAAGGAGCTTGCAACCTCATCAGAACAACAATGCCAACCAACCAGAGCTCCCAGGGACTAAACCACTACCCGAAGACTATACATGGACTGACCCAGGGCTCCAACTGCATATGTAGCAGAGAATAGCCTTGTTGGGGCACCAGGGGAGGGGAAGCCCTTGGTCCTGCCAAGGTTGGACTCCCAGTGCAGGGGAATGTGGGGGGGGCAATAAGGGGGATGTATAGTGGGAATACCCATATGGGGGAAGGGGAGGGGGGGAGAGGAGGGGGGGGGAACTTATCGACAGGAAACCGGGAAGGGGAATAACATTTGAAATGTAAGTAAAGAAATATGTCTAATGAAGTGGTTGGGGATTTAGCTCAGTGGTAGAGCGCTTGCCTAGCAAGCGGAAGGCCCTGGGTTCGGTCCTCAGCTCGGGGGTGGGGGGGAGAAAGAAATATATCTAATGAAAAATAATAATACAAAAAAAAAAAGGAATAGGGCTGGAGAGATGACTCAGTGGTTAAGAGCACTGATTGCTCTTCCAGAGGTCCTGAGTTCAAATCCCAGCAACCATATGGTGGCTCACAACCTTCTGTAATGAGATCTGATGCCATCTTCTGGTGTGTCTGAAGATAGCTATAGTGTGCTTATATAATAAATAAATAAATCTTAAAAAAAATAGAAATGGAAAAAAAAAAGAATAGAATTAAGGTGCTGGGTATGATGGTCTATGCTCGGAATCCAGCATCAGGAGAATGAGGCAAGAGGGTCAGTGAGTGCAAGACCAATAGAGAAGTTTATTTGGCCCAATGTTCTGAAGACTTTAAGACTTGGAAGCTGGGAGCTGGAGAGATGGCTCAGTGGTTAAGAGCATTGCCTGCTCTTCCAGAGGTCCTGGGTTCAATTCCCAGCAACCACATGGTGGCTCACAACCATCTGTAATGGGATCTGATGTGTGCGTCTGAAGACAGCTACAGTGTACATACATACATAAAATAAATAAATCTTTTTAAAAAAAAGACTTGGAAGCTACATCTGGTGATTGCTTCTTTCTGGTGGAACCTCTCTTCAAAGCCCAGAGGCAGTACAGGGCATCATGTGGTTAAACAGAGCATCTTCTTAGGAATGCCTCATTTAACTTTAATTACCTCCCAGAGGTCTTTCAAGTAGAGTGAGATTGGTACCACACACACCCTTTTTTTCCTCCTGCGTGTTTCTATGTGTATGTGTGTTGAACATGTTTGTATGTCTGTTCCCATTTGGGGGTGCACTGTGGGAGTTCACACACACATTTGTGTGGTTAATACTAGCTTTTTTTCCTTCAGTCACCTCTTATTTACTGAGGCAGGGGCTTTCGATGAACCAGGAAAGGTCTGATTGAGCTAGTCTAGCTAGCAGTTGACCTTAGTGCCTCCGAAGCACTGGAATTACAGGTGGATCTACATGTCCTCTGGAGAGTTATGCGTGCAGGAGATCTGAACCCTGGTCCTCATGCTCATCCAATACATGTCTCATCCACTGAACTTTCTCCCTACCCAGTATCTACCCCCTTCACACCTCACAATGGAGACTGCATTTTAAGATGGGCTTAGCATGAACATTCAAACCTTAGAAAGCAGGAACTTTCTTCATACTTGGTTTACTCAGTTTTAGTCTGTTTGGCTCATGGAGACCCTGGTTACAAAGACTTCACATCTTTGCTATTTGATAGGTATAGAGGAACACCCCTGCAGTCCTGTTTATTCTGGAGTCTGAGACAGGAGAATCACTTTAGCCTGAGGCCAGCCTGTCTCTTAAAAACAAAATATAGCACAAACCAGTAAGTTGACTCAGGCCTGTAATCCAGGAACCAGGGAGGTAGAGGCAGGAAGATCCAGTTTGAGGAAAGCTTGGAGCTACACATCTCAAAAACAGAAACCAGGGGTTGGGGATTTAGCTCAGTGGTAGAGCGCTTGCCTAGTAAGTGCAAGGCCCTGGGTTCGGTCCCCAGCTCCGAAAAAAAGAAAAAAGAAAAGAAAAGAAAACAAAACAAAACAAAAAACATAAACCACCTGGGGATGATGGTGCAAGCCTGTTATCCTTACACTATGATATCCCAACACTGCTCAACGGTCAGCCTTAGCTACTTAAACATGTTTAGACAGGACTGTTTAAGACTGTCTCAAAAAACGACAGAACAAAACAAGCAGCTTTTAGTTTTGGTAGCACTTGGAGTGTTTCTTTTACTTTTGTAGAATGAGAGCTGTTCAGTCTACAATAAAAACTCTTGGGGTTGGGGATTTAGCTTCAGGGGTTGGGGATTTAGCTCAGTGGTAGAGCGCTTGCCTAGGAAGCGCAAGGCCCTGGGTTCGGTCCCCAGCTCCGGAAAAAAACAAAAAAAAAACAAAACAAAAAAAAAAAAAAAACCAAACTCTTGTGCTTTTCTGTTTTGACAAAGATAAACCATTCTTACAGGAAGCCATCAAGAAAGTTTCAGTAAATGAGTTAAGGAAATAGGGGACTATCACAGTGAACAGACTGAGATGAGATACAGTCAAGTGAATAAAAATGCAACTGCTCAGGATGCCCAGAGCAGCTCCGGAATCTACTCTATTTTGAAGTTACTTTTTTTAAAGAAAAAAAAAATATATATATATACATATGTATATATAAGCTTAAGTGTGCTTTATTACATTTCTAGGCATTCTTTTCTTTCTTTCTTTCTTTTTTTTTTTCTTCTTTTGACGGTGGAGGTTAGCATTCAAGACAGGAGTTTTCTGTGTAGCCTTGGCTGTCCTAGAACTCACTCTGTTGACCAGGCTGGCCTTGAACTCACAGAGATCATCCTGCTTCTGCTTCCAAGTGTTGGGATTAAAGGCAAGTGCCAACACCACCTGGTATTCCTAGGTATTGTTTTTTTTTTTTTTTTAAGATTTATTTTTATGTACATGAGTACACCGTAGCTGTCTTCCGACATACCAGAAGAGGGCATCAGATCTCATTACAGATGGTTGTGAGCCACCATGTGGTTGCTGGGATTTGAACTCAGGACCTCTAGAAGAGCAGTGCTCTTAACTACTGAGCCATCTCTCCAGCCCTTGAAGTTACTTTTTGTTTTTTTTTTTTTTTTTTTTTTTTTTCGAGCTGGGGACCCAACCCAGGGCCTTGCGCTTCCTAGGCAATCACTCTACCACTGAGCTAAATCCCCAACCCCCTGAAGTTACTTTTTTTTTTTTTTTTTTTTTTTTTTTTTTTCTGAGCTGGGGCCCGAACCCAGGGCCTTGCGCTTGCTAGGCAAGTGCTCTACCACTGAGCTAAATCCCCAACCCCGCTGAAGTTACTTTTTAAATTTGAAATATAACTAATTAAATCTCTTGTATTAGTCAGGTTTCTCCAGACTCACAGAACTTATGGTAGTCTCTATATAATAAGGAAATTTATTATGACTTACCCTCTGTAGTCCAACTCCCCACCAATGGTCAGCAGCAGCTGTAAATGGATCTAGCAGTGGCTCAGTCCCGCAAGGCAGGCAGGTGAAGAAGAGAGAATCTTCCTTCTTCCAATGTCCTTATGTAAGTCTCCAGCAGACGGTGTGTCCCAGATGACCTTGAACTCAGAGATCGCCTTGCCTTAGTCTCCTGGGATTCATAGCCACTATGCCTCAAGATCTCCATACCAAGATCCAGGTCAGAAACTTGTATCTCCCAGCCTCAAGATCAGGATCACAGGTGAGCCCTCCAATTCTGGATTGTAGTTCATTCCAGATACAGTCAAGTTGACAACCAGGAATAGCCACCACATCTGTCCTATGTACTTTCCCAAATATAAATAGGAATCACCATTATGTATATTTAGTTATATAGAAATTTTAATAATGTGTAATATATCATCAAGCTAAAAAAAGTGAGGCTTTAATCTAATGTCTTTCCAGATATTTTTAAATCTAAGAACACGGAGGCTGGAGATACAGCTCAGTCGTTAAAGTCCTTGCCTGGCATTTTGGGTTCCATCCCTGGCACCACTAAGCAAATCAAAACAAACAGGCGATCCAGGAGATTGATCGTTGCAGATATAACATCTTTGAATGCCAAATCTTTATATAAAATGGCATAATGTTTGCATGCACCCTGTGCACACGTTCTCTTGAATACTTTATTGTTCTTTAATTCCGTTTGAGTGTGTGAGTACAGGCACTGCCAGTGCTGCATGAATATTGAGGAAAGAGGACAACTTTCCTGGAGTTGGCTCTCTCCTTCTCTCTTGTTTTGAGGCCATCTTCCTTGTGTCTGCCTCTGTACTGTGTGCTGCAGACTCTCTAGTCCAAAAATTTCTTCACTGTCCTGTCTCCGTCTCCCACCTCATGTGGGAGTGACAGGATTGTAGATGAACAACACCGTATCTAATTGTCTTTAGATTCGTTCGTTTTTTGTTTTATGTGCATAGATGCCGAGGAGGCATCAGGTCCTCTGAGACAGACTGTTACAGATGATTGTGAGCCACCATGTGGGTAGCGGGAATTGAACCCAGGTCCTCTGGAAGAGCAGGTAGTGCTCTTAACTGCTGAGCCAGTTCTCCAGGCTCCCTGTTTTTTCATGTTTGTTTCAGGGATTAAACTCAGATCACAAGGCTTGTGTGGCTAGGCTTTTACCTTCTGACTCATTCCCCGGCCCTGTTGTTTTAAAATGGGGTTTCACTGTGTAGCCCATGCTGGCCTTGAACACAATGAACAATCTGCTTCTACCTCAAATCCAGGGAGTCACCATGCCTGGCCTGAACTTTCACTGATTCTCTAGCCTCTGCCTATCTCCCCAGTGTTGAGAATTCAATGTTTATCACCATGTGTGACTCTCCTGTACTTTGTCATGTTTCGATTACCTAGCGTAGCTAAAGTAACATCGGGGGTTACCTAAATACCCGTTGTTCTGGCAATAATAACAAGAGAAGTAGACCATGCGCTCAGGCGGACACCATTTTGCCGCTCCTGCTGTGGTTTCCTTTGGGTTTTGAAGACCAAGTCTTCCTATGTAGTCCAGACTGTCCTAGAACTCACTGTGGTCCTCCTGCCTCACCCCTGCCCCCCAATGGAGATTGCAGGTGTGTGTCTCCATACTTTCCTTTTCTTTTTCTTTTTTTTTTTTTTTTAAGATTTATTTATGGGGTTGGGGATTTAGCTCAGTGGTAGAGCGCTTGCCTAGGAAGCGCAAGGCCCTGGGTTTGGTCCCCAGCTCCGAAAAAAAGAACCAAAAAAAAAAAAAAAAGATTTATTTATTATAGATGAGTACACTGTAGCTGTCCTTAGACGCGCCAGAAGAGGGAATCAGATCTCATTACAGATGGTTGTGAACCACCATGTGGTTGCTGGGATTTGAACTCAGGACCTCTGGAAGAGCAGTCAGTGCTCTTAACCCCTGAGCCATCTCTCCAGCTCCCATACTTTCCTTTTCTTTCTCTTCCTTCCCCTCCTTTTCAGTCTTATGTAGCTTAAGTGGGCCTTAAACTCAATATATATCTGCAGTCGACCTTGAACTCCTAACGCTCTTGTTTCTCCCTCCCAAGTGGGATGATTATAGGCCCATGCCACACACAGCACATATTTTCCTGACTATTTCAAGCTACATTTTTGAATATGAGTATAGAAGGCTGCAGGTGTAGAAGAGACAGCTGTGTATTAAAACATAGCATTGTGGTGTACCTATGTTCCCATAGTGATTGATAAATACAGAGTCTGAGTTATTTGGGCTTCCTATGACTATACCTTTTTTGGTCTTTGTTTGCTTAAAATTATTTAATTTGTTATTTGTTCATAATACATGATAAGAGGTGTGCATATGCTGTGGTACTTCTGCGGAGGTCAGAGTCTAACTTCTGGGAAGTTCTAACCTTCTACCCTTGGACGGGCTCCAGGGATCAAACTCAGGTCACCAGGCTTACGTGGCAAATACCCTTACCCTCTGAGCCATCCTCTGGCTCTCTTTGTTTTTCTAGGTATATACTATAGAAGAACCCTGAACCTCCGATCCTCTGGATGTTACATCTTAGAGTCTAGGATGAATGGTAATTAATGGTGTGGTCCACACAGGATGCCAGGTGTGTGCACCACTGGGGATCAAGCTCAGATGTAGCTCTGTCTTTGTTGTGTTTTGAGACAATGTCTCATTATGTAGTATTGGCTTGGGTAGAGTTGGCTATGCTGACCAGGCTGCCCCCAACTTGGGAGTGCTAGGAGAATGTGTCTCCTCTGCCTCTAGCATGGCCATACTTTACATAGTTAAATTGTTTGTCGGATTTGGGGATTTAGCTCAGTGGTAGAGCACTTGCCTAGCAAGCACAAGGCCCTGGGTTCGGTCCTCAGCTCCGAAAAAAAAAAAGAAAAAAAATTGTTTGTCGTAGTAATTTAAAGACAATTTGCATTGTGCCCAATAGTGTTTGGTCCGTGTGCATCTCCCTTAAAATGTGAAGTAAGGCATGGAGTTCTACTCCTGTAAACCAGCATTGGGGGGCTGACCCGATTGAGATTTGAGGGGACTTGTTCCAAAAACATTTTTGGATCCTCACTGTGACAATGTGGATGTGGTGTGTCCTCCAAGGTCCATGTGTTAAAGACATAGCTCTTCACATGGTGAGGAACTCTTCGGGAGGTGGCATCCGGTGAGAGGTTATGTATCACCGCTCAGGGGGTTGAGTAGTTCTTGTGTCCTCAGTTGTGATAGAATAGGTGGTTATAGGAGCCAGCTGGGGCAACATGGACGAATCAGACGGACAATAATTCCTCTTAGTAAAGTTCAGAAGAAAAGATTAAAGAGTGGTACGCCAGGCCTGTAATAACCTCAGCACTTGACAGGTCAATGCTGGAGGATGAGAGGTCGATGCTGGAGGATCAGAAGTTCAAGACTATCCTCAGCTACAAATTGTGGTCAAGGCTAGCCTGAGCTATTATGAGACCTGTCTCAAAACCTAAAGAAGGGCAGGGGATATGGATTAGTCAATAAGAATGCTTTCTATGGAAACACGAAGACCTTAGTTTCAGTTCCCAGCACCCATGCAAAAGTGGGGCAGGCCTCAAGTACCCATAACTGGTGTGAAGGGTGGAGGGGGCACACCCTGCACCTACAACAGAGTTGCAAAACCATTAGCATAGGGCTGGAGAGATGGCTCAGCAGTTAAGAGCACTGACTGCTCTTCCAGAGGTTCCGGAGTTCAAATCCCAGCAACCACATGGTGGCTCACAGCCATCTATAATGGGCATCTGATGCCCTCTTCTAATATGTCTGAAGACAGCTACAGTATACTTATATATAGTAAATAAATCCTTAAAGAAACCTTTAGCATAATTTAATATTTTCAAAGATTATGTCCACATCCAAAGTAAAGGAAATTTTTATTTTAAAAATTGAAAATTGGGGGCTGGAGAGATGGCTCAGTAGTTAAGAGCACTGACTGCTCTTCCAGAAGTCCTGAGTTCAATTCCCAGCCACCACATGGTGGCTCACAACCATCTGCAACATAATCTGATGCCCTCTTCTGGTGTGTCTGAAGAGAGTGACAGGGTACTCACTTATATAAAATAAATAAAATCTTTAAAAAATATTTAAAAAATTGAAAATTCTGTCCCATTGATCTACCTGTCTGTCTCTGTACCAATACCATGCAGTTTTTCTCATGATTGCTCTGTAATACTTCTTGAGGTCAGGGATGATGATTCCCCAAGAAGTTCTTTTATGGTTGAAAAGAGTTTTCACTATCCTGGGTTTTTGGTTATTCCAAATGTTCTCAGACATCCCATGTCTCTTTTACTTTACACTGTCCTATCAAGACAGATCTCTTCTAACTTCCTGCAGGGCCCAGCCCAGGAAGTCTGATTGTTGGCATCTTTATTTACCAATCAGAACCAAGTGGGGGCAATTTCCCAGAAACTATGTGCAGACACTCTCGTGCAAGCAGATTTTTTGAGAACATAATTAGCATTCATAACACAAGCAGCTGCACTATCATTTTTTGATATTTACTTTAAGTATAGCCATGGCATTAAAAAATAATATATTTATGATGGAAAAATGGCCTAATTTATAAACTGCTTGTGGTACAAGAATTTGATTCTTAGGACCCAAATAAAATCCAGGCATAGCTATGTATGTCTGTTACCTCAGCTACCCCAGCCCTGATGGGAAACGTGGAGGAGCAAGACAGGGAAATCAAGTGTTCCATGAACAAAACAGTTTCCATGATACTGCTCATTAGCATTAAGTAAATTAAGGAAGAAAAGTGACTGGTGGGGAGTCATCCCAGCATCAACTTTCGTGTGACCACCACAAATCCACAAGTACATATCACACATGCACACTCACACACACACACACACACACACACACACACACACACACACACAAAGCCATTACTTCAACTACTAGTAGTCACATAATAGACGGTTCCAAGCAGTCCTCAGTTTTGCTTTGTAAATATTGCCAACTCGTCTGTAAGAGATGGTTCTCCTCTATGTGTCAATTAGTCTTTTTTTTTTTTTTTTTTTTTCCGAGCTGGGGACCGAACCCAGGGCCTTGTGCTCACTAGGCAAGCGCTCTACCACTGAGCTAAATCCCCAACCCCGTCAATTAGTCTTCTTTCTAAGGATGCTCATATTTAGGATTTGACTTTATTATTGTTTATATGTATGTTTTATTATAAGTATATTTTATTATAAGTATTATATGTATGATTTGGTGCTTCAGACATGGCTCAGTATTTAAGACTAGAACCTTTACTGTTCTCACTGAAGAGGAATGTCTTGCTTATTTTTGTGTTTCTGGGTCTGGGTTTTCTCAGCCAAAATGATGTATCCTCGTTACATCCATTTAGCTGTGGATTCCATGAAAACTTGTACACACACTACAAAAATCAGTGTGACTACTCCTCTGGAAGATAAAAATTATATACCCCTAGTTAGAGCTATGTCACTCTTGAGCATACACCCAGATGATGCTTCATGCTACCACAAGGACATGCGCTTAACCATGTCAATTGCTGCTCTCTTCATAGTAGCCAGAAATTTATAAACAATCTTGATATTTATCAATAGACTAATGCATAAAGAAAATGTATCATTACATAATGGAACATTCTGTCATTAAAGATTAAAAATAAAATATTTAAAAAACAAAAAAATAATAGAAAATTCAATCTTGCTCACCTTAAAGACACTTTGTCACCATGTATTTCTTTTTCTCAATAATGATAGTACCATGAGACCATGAGGGATTACTTGAAGCTCTTTTTTTGGTTTCTTCTCTATGTTTTTCTTAAGCTCGGGGACAATTTTATTAGAGTCCGAGAGAGAGAAAGCAACAGGGAAGACAAGCTGTGAATCTTGACAGTGGAGGTCAGCAAGCAGGGGCCTGGTGGAAGGACAGTTTCAGAGGAAGCCCAGAGTGCCTGGGAAACCATGCCTGACGTTGGCCAGCACTGGAAAGAAAAAGATAAAGAGAAAACGGAGATCCCAGACTTAGCTGAGAAACAGCATAATAGTAAGAATTAAGACTCCGCCACAATGGAACTTTTAGTGAAGGCCTGCTGGTGCCAAGCTGTTATTGCCCCTACAGAGAAGCTGAGGCAGGGGGATCACAAGTCCAAGGCCAGCCTGAGCTACAAAGTGAATTAGTTCAAACCCAGCTTAGGGGAAACTCTATCTCAAAATAGTGAAAAGAGTACACAGGCCTGTTGTGGCCCTCGCTCAGACCCTGGGATGTAGCGATGGGAGGACTTGGGGATCAGGATCAGCCTCAGCTACATAGAGAGCTGAAGGCCAGGCTGGTCTAAACGAGACCCTATCTCAAGACCTTGGGTCATGCTAACAAGGAGAGTAACTTATACATACACCTAACTTCTGGATGCTTTTCTGCAGGCATGACTAAAACGAAGCAGAGAAAAATAAAAAGGGTGCTGGTCATGTAGCTCAGCAGTTTGGCTCAAGGCATTCGATTCCACTCAGCCCCCTTATGACAAGCAAGCACAGGCTACTGTCAGTTGGGCTGCCGCCATGCCAATCAGCCAGGCTCTGCAGCTTACGTTGTACCTACAGCTTATGGAGCCCAAGGCCCTTAATTTTTGTTTGTTCTGCTCTCCTTAGATTCGATAGGAGCTGTTTCCTTCTTTTTTATTTGCTTACTTAACTATTTAGATAAGGTCGCACTGTGGTGCCGTAGTGCTCCTCAAGTTTTCTCCCTTTCAGCCTCTTTTGTAGTTGGGACTGCAGTAAGTACTTCCATGACTAGCCTGAGCTAACAGGTAGAGTCTGATTTTTTTTTTCTCTTTCTTTTTGATCAGTCATGCATCCTTCCTTGTGTGTCATGGTTTGAATATGCTTGTCCCAGGGAGTGGCACTATTTGGAGGTGTGGTCTTGTTGGAATAGGTGTGTCACTGTGGGCACGGGCTTTTACACCCTAATCCTAGCTGCCTGGAAGTCACTCTTCCACTACCAGCCTTCTGATGGAGATGTAGAACTCTCAGCTCTGCCTGTATCATGCCTGCCTAGATGCTGCCTTGCTCCCACCTTGATGATAATGGACTGAATCTCAACCTGCAAACCAATCCCAGTTAAATGTTGCTATTTATAAGACTTGCCTTGGTCATGGTGTCTGTTCATAGCAGTAAAACCCTAAGACATTGTGTGTTATTTTTTTTAAGATTAACTAGTTACTTAAGTTTTGTTTATTTTTATGTGTATACCTGTTTTGTCTGTATGTATGTATGTGAACCACTTGTGTATCTGAAGCCTGCGGAAGCCAGAAGAGCACACCCTGGACCAGGAGTTCTAATCAGTAAGTCACACTGACAAGTTCTTCCTCTGTGAGAGCAGGAAGTGTTCTTAACCACCAAGCCAGCTCTCCAGCCTCCTGTGGTTTTGGTGTTGTTTTGTTTTGTTTTAAAAGGAAGAGTTTATTTTGACTTGTGAAGTTTCTCATCTTTTTTTTTTTAATCTATTCAATGTTTTATGTATGTTACACACAAATAGTTATGTGAAAAAGTTCACTTTCCTCAGGTCAGAAGACAACTTTGTCGGGTCGGTCTTTTCTAACTCTGTGGGGGTTGTGGAACTCAAACTCATGTCTCTCAGCTAGCCCAGTGTCTTAGTTAGGGTTTGCATTGCCATGAAGAGACATGACCAAGGAAGTTCTTATAAAGGACAACATTTAATTGGGGCTGGCTTACAGGTTCTGAGGTTCGGTCCATTTTCATTATGGCGGGAAGCATGGTAGCGTCCAGGCAGGCATGGTGCAGGAGGAGCTGAGAGTTCTACCTCTTGTTCCAAAAGCAAACAAAAGAAACACTATCTTCCAGGTAGCCTGAAGGAGGGTCTCAAAGCCCACCCCCACAGTGATACATTTCCTCCAACAAGGCCACACCTCCTAATAGTGCCACTCCTTGGGCCAAGCATATAGAAACCACCACACCCAGCAAGCTTCTTCCCCTGCTGTTCCAACTCTCTGGACTTTATTATTATTATTTTTTTTTTTTGAGAGAGGGTCTCATGTAGCTCAGACTGCCCTCACACTTAGACAGTTGACAATGGTGTTCGCCAGGAGGTCCACCTGAGCACTGACATTGCAGGCATACAGCAGCACAAAGCCTCTGCTTTCCAAGGAGGCTTACAGAATACCTAAATCACAGTCTCAGGAAAACAGGAAACAGCGAAACAAAACAAAAATTCAAAAGGTAGACTTATAAATAAATAAACAAACAAACAATAATTTGCCATTAAATGATCATTAGCACAAAGGAAGTACAGAAACAGAACTATTGGTTGGCAGAGAGCCTCCAGCAAAGCTTGGCTCAAAGTACTTGTCAAGTGATGGGCAAAAGTCTAACGTAGGATTTTTAAAGCAATAACAACAAAAGCGGGTGAAATATATGCTGTGGGGCCTGGAGAGATGGCTCAGTGGTTAAGAGCACCGACTCTTCTTCCAGAGGTCCTGAGTTCTATTCCAAGCACCCACATGGTGGCTCACAAACATCTGTAATTATAACTCGATGGATCCAATGCCCTCTTCTGGCTTCCAGGCCAGAAGTACACAGATGTGGATGCATGCAAAATACCTTTACACATAAAATAATAGTAATTTTAACTGTATTGTCTGAGCAGTGGTGGATCCCGCCTTTAATCCCTTAGGAGACAGAAGCAGGAGGATTTCTGAGGCTAAGGCTTGAGAATTCATTTATTGCAGATTTGTCTAGAGGCCAAAGAAATTAAATAGAGCAGGAAACTTGCAAGGACTATTGAGCTTTTTAGGAGTTGAGATTTTTAATTCTTTTCTTCTCCCTTATTATTTTGATGTGTTGAGTGCTCTGCTCTATAAACATTAATTAGAGCACGTTGGCTGATGATGTGGTGGGATTCTTTTGTTTTCAAGACAGGGTCTCTCTGAGTGGCTATGGCTGTCCTGGAACTCTGTGGACCATGCTGGCCTTAGGCTCAGAGTTCTGCTTGTCCCAACCTCTTGAGTACTGGGATTAAAGGTGTAGACCACCACTGTTGATGTGTTAATAAAAAGATAAAAAGATAGGTTATGTCCTGGCTTTCAGCACCAACGTTGTGTTTACAGAAAGATAAAAAGAGTGGGGTTGTGTTCTATGGAGGTGTGGTGAAGTATGGGGGAAAGGGGTACCTCAGCAGGCCCATGCTGAAACATCCCTTCCCCCTGAGGGACCAGCCACAGGACAGGACAGTATAGAATAGAGTTATTCAGGGCATGGGGAGGGGAGTTAAGAAGGTAGTAGGGGGAGAGAGAGAGAGAGAGAGAGAGAGAGAGAGAGAGAGAGAGAGAGAGAGAGAGAGAGTAGAGGAGTAGAGTAGAGGCCAGCCATGAGCTGTGGAGAGAGGGAATGGGGAGAGAAGGGACAAAGGGCAAAGAGAGCAAAAGGAAGCAAGAGCAAGAGAGGGAGGAGGGGCAAGCAGCCCCTTCTATAATGTCAGGCACACCTGGCTGTTGCCAGGTAACTGTAGGGGTGGAGCTTAGACGGAATGCTAACAACCACCACCATCACCACCACTACTATCACTACCAACAACAACCAACTATTGGTATTGAAGTCTTTAGCATTCTTCTCTTCTTTAATTACATTTAGTAATTGATTGATTGGGGGTGGAGGTGTATCACAGCAGGGATGTGGAGATCAGAGGACAACTTTGGGAAGCTAATTCTTTCCACAACATGGGTCCCAGAGACCGAACTCTGGTTGTCAGCCTCAACAGCAATTGTTTTTACTTTCTGATCTTTCTTGCTGGCTGTATAGTGGATTCTAGAATAAATAGGTTCTCCATTTTATTTACTTTTTCATATTATTTTGACAAGTGTCCTGTATGCAGCTGGCCCTGAAGATGGCCTTGAACTTCTGATCCTTCCACCTCTGCCTCTCTTGTGTAGATTTTATGCTGTGCACAGTAGGCAAGCTCTCTGCCAACTGAGCTACATCCCCAGCCCTCTGTTCTTGTTTTTGATAAAAGATCTTTCTATGTAGCCATGGTTAACCTGAAACACACTCTATTGATCAGTCCGACTTCCAGTCTAAGGCAATCCTGCATCTGCCTCAGCACTAAGGGGATTAGAGGTATGTGCATGCTGCCCACCCAAGAGATTTAGGATTATTTTTAAGAAGTGACAGACCAGCTGGGTGGACTCTGATCCCAGCCTTCAGGAGGCAGAGCCAAGCAGATCTCTGTGAAGTTTGAGTTCAGCCTGGTCTGGAATTCTAGGACAGCCAGAGCTATATAGAAATATAGAAAGACACTGTAGGGGGTAGGGGGAGGGGAGGGAGAGGTGACACAAGCTGGGTGTGGTTGATGAGGCCTGTAATCCCAGTATTAGGAAGGAAGACTGCTTACTACAAGTTCATGAGGACCTAGGTCTTCATAGACTGTTTTCAGGCTTGCCTATGAAGTGAGACTCTGTCTTAAAATAAATATACAAAACTAAAATAAAATTAAGAAGGGGTAGGCTGGAGAGATGGCTCAGTGGTCAAGAGCACTGACTGCTCTTTCAGAGGTCCTGTGTTCAATTCCCAGAAACCACATGTGGCTCACAACCACCTCTAAGTGAGATCTGATGCCCTCTTCTGGTGTGTCTGAAGACAGCTACAGTGTACTCATATATAATAAATAAATAAATCTTTAAAAAAATAAGAAGTGGCTAGGGAGATGGCACAGTGGTTAAGAGCACTGGATATTTTTCTTCCAAAGGCCCAGGGTTCAATTCCCCATACCCATATAGCAGCTTACAACTGTTTGTAACTCTAGCTACAAGGATTCGGGCACCCTGATACAGACATACAAGCAGGCAAAACATCAATGCACATAAAATAAAAATATAACTTATAAAAATAAAAATAAGTAAATAAAACCTAATAGCCAGATGTCACAGAACCGGTCTAAGAAGATAGAAAGATTGTAAGTTAGAGGCCATCCTGAGCTACATCTGAAATCAAGGCTAGCAAAATCAATCTCTCTCTCTTTCTCTCTTTCTCTCTTTCTCTCTTTCTCTCTCTCTCTCTCTCAGATTCATTTATTTATTTTTCTTTTTTTCAGAGCTGAGGACCGAACCCAGGGCCTTGAGCTTGCTAGGCAAGTGCTCTACCACTGAACTAAATCCCCAACCCCTAGATTCATTTATTTATATGAGTACACTGTTACTTTCTTCAGACACACCAAAAGAGGGCAGCAGATTCTGTTCTGTCACAGATGGTTGTGAGCCACCATGTGGTTGCTGGGAATTGAACTCAGGACCTCTGAAAGAGCAGTCAGTGCTCTTAACCACTGAGCCATCTCATCAGCCTGCAAAACCTCTCTTTAAAAGAGAAAGAAAGAAACAAAGAGAGGAAGGAAGGAAGAAAGAAGCTGGATAAAAATTAACTGGGTACTGGTAGCTCACACTTTTCTTAAAAAAGTTTTTATTTGTTTTGTTTATGTGAGTTCACTGTCACTGTCTTCAGACACGCCAGAAGCGGGCATCAGATCCTATTACAGATTGTGAGTCACCATGTGGTTGCTGGGATTTGAACTCAGGATCTCTGGAAGAGCAGTCAGTGTTCTTTTTTATTTTTGGTTCTTTTTTTTTTTTTTTTGGAGCTGAGGACCAACCCAGGGCCTATGCGCTTCCCCTAGGCAAGCGCTCTACCACTGAGCTAAATCCCCAACCCCAGTCAGTGTTCTTAACCACTAGATTCATCTCTCCAGCCCCAGTAGCCCACACCTTTAATTCTGGCACTCAAGAGGCAGATACAGGGGAATCTCTGAGTTTGAGGCCCACCTGGTCTACAGAGTGAATTTCAGGTCAGCTAAGGCTACAAGAGAAACCCTGTCTTGAAAAACAGAAAAGTGACAGACAATGGACCGAGGATGTGGCTCAGTGGTAGATGATTTACCTAGCATCTCTGTGGTCCTGAGTTAAATTTCTAACACCACAAAAACAGACTTAAGAAAACTGATAACCAAAATCTACATCTAATGAGATAAAGTACCTCGTCACTAGTGTGTGCACACAGCTGAGATACACAGGTAGACAGCAGAAGAGGCAGACTCCCTGGCACCTCATAGACACCCCCGCCCCCCAGGGTAAAATTATAGCTCAGCAGGAAACCAAGAAAGAACTGAGACCATCAGGAAGACAGCCCAGTTCTCCTGAAGCTGCTTCCTCCTTTTTAAAGAGACCTCCAGAAACTCTGTGGTTCCCCCCTCACCTCCACCTCTATCTCCATCCCTAGCCACCCACCCCCTGCACAAAATAGGGATGAGACTGGGTGGGAAGCCCCTGGGGATGCTCAGGGCTTAGGTTTTTCCCATTCTGCTGAGTCTCCTTTGCCAGTGAGAGACCCCCCCATCCTCCATGGAGTTCCCTCCCCCCCACCCTGCAACATACACAACACACATTCACACAGCCACCCCCCCCCGCCCCCAGCAGGCCTCAAAAAGTGAGGTATCAACTGAAACCTGTGAAGAGGTATACTGGCTTGGAAAGAGTCTTTTGAATAGACACATTTATATAATCGGAGATCCAGGGAATGTGTGTGAGAAAGGCTGTTAGCAGCGTTGGATAACGGCGAAAAGAACACAAACCTGAGTCTGGCTAGTTTAAATAGAACCCACTAAGAGATTCTGAGTTGAATGTTGTCACCAAGTTCCAAAAGTCCTTACAGATGGCAAACAGAAGCACATGCCTCTAATTCCTGTCCTCAGGAATCTGAAGTAGAGAATCCGAGAGTTTGAAGCCAGCCTGGGTATTGGGAGTCTGTTACGTTCCAACCATGGACGGCCATGTTTGCGTCTTTCCACAATGTCAGGACTTATTGAGTAACAATCAATCTACAAGCTACAGTGATTTTGTTGCCTGAAAATTTCCAAGTTGTCCCTATTTCCCTTAATAGATGATTAACAAGCAGAAGTTCTTTTATCCCAATCTATTTGTAGTTTTAATTTTGTGTGTGGTATTATATATGTTGGGGTAGAAATCTCGGCTCGCGTCCGGACAGACCACACCAAGCCAATATGGTTCTACATAGAGAGGTTTAGTGAGAGAAGAGTAGAAGAGGAGAGGAATAAAGACTGGCCATGAGCACGTGGAGGGAAGGGGGGAGGGGAATGGGGAGAGAAGGGACCGAGGGGAAGAGGCCAAGAGCAAGGAGCAAGAGCAAGAGAAGAAAGAGAACAAGAGTGAGGAGGGGGCAAGCAGCCCCCTTTATAGTGCCAGGCACAGCTGACTGTTGCCAGGTAACTGTGGGGTGGAGCATACCTGGCTGTTGCCAGGTAACTGTAGGGGTGGAGCTTAGACAGAGTACCAGCAATATATGTTTGTGGTATGCGCACATACACACATGTGTAGAGGCCCAAAGTTGATTAGTTACTTTCTACCTTTAAATTTTCGGGGGGTGGGGCTGGATAGATGGTTCAGTGATTAAAAGAACTTGTTGCTCTTGCAGAGGATCTGTGTTCAATTAGAGCACCTACGTGTTGACTCACAGCCTCTGTAACTTCAAATCCAGGGGATCTAATGGCCCCGCTGGGCACCAGACACGCACTTGGTACACATACATATGTTCAGGCAAAACACGTACACATGAAATAAATTTTAAGAATTAAGATATGTATTATTTTTAATTAGGTATATGTTTGTGTATCTATGCATAGGTATGTGCATAAGTGTGGGGGTCAGAGGTATCAGATCTCATATAGATAGAATTACAGG
Organism: Rattus rattus; assembly: GCF_011064425.1. NCBI lineage: Eukaryota > Metazoa > Chordata > Mammalia > Rodentia > Muridae > Rattus > Rattus rattus. The sequence continues at coordinate 22,787,752 of NC_046164.1, forward strand.
TGATTGTGAGCTGTCTGATGTGGAGGCTGAGAACTGAATTCAGGCCCGCTGATTCAGGTTATGAGCAATATTCCCTCTTAGCTACTGAGCCATCTATTCAAATCCTCCTTATTTATTTGTCTACTTCTTTTTGAGACAGGGTCTCATTATATAGCCCTGTGCTGGCCTAGAACTTGCTATGTAGACCAGGCTGGCCTTGAACTCACAGAGATCTGACTGCCTCTGTTTGTCCAGTGTTAGCTTTGAAGGCATATTCTCTCGGGCCTGGCAGCCACATTTATTTTCTGAGATAAGGTCTTAGGGTTTCTATTGCTGTGTTAGAACACGATAGCCAAAATCAACGTGAGGAAACGATTTATGCGGCTTACACTTCCATCACGGTCCATTATCTAGGAAAGTCAGGACAGGATTAAACAGGGCAGGAACCTGGAGGCAGGAGCTGATGCAAAGGCATGGAGGATGCTGCTTAGTGATTTGCTTCTTGTGACTCATTTGGCCTGCTTTCTGTACCCCCCAGGACCACCAGCCCAGGGTGGCACTATCCATGGTGTGGTAGGCCCTCCCACATCAATAATCAATACGAAAATGTACCACAGACTTGCCCACGTGATAATTTTCTTTTTTCTTTTCTTTCTTACTTTCTTTTTTGAGGGTTTGAGGGACTGTCCTAGAACTTGCTCTGTAGATCAAGCTGGCTCTAACTCATAAATCTGTCTCTGCTCTCTAAGTGCTGGATTAAAGGTGTTAGACACTGCCCAGTTTGGTGAGTGCATTTTCTGAATTGAGTTCTCTCTTCTCAAATGACTTTAGCTTGTGTCAAGGTAGCATAAAACTAGTCAACACATGGTCCCTGACTAAATCTGAAGCTTAATTTTTCAGCAAGGTGGGTAGGCCGATGAGGTTCTTGTCTCCACACTGGAGGGCTGCGGTTACAGGGACACACTGGCACACTTGTCTTTTTACGTGTGTTCCAGAGACCCAAACTCAGGTCCTTTTGTTTATGTAGCAAGTACTTTTCGCACTGAGCCATCTCTCAATCCCTTTTCTCCCACTCTTAACTGCTAATATCAACTCTCATCTCACACATTACATACCACACAGTAATTACATTTGTATGTATTACGTTGGTTACCAGGGTTAAAGAGGCCATAGGAAACTTCAAGGAGTTCAAAGTGGCTTTACTCTAGGCAAAGGCTGATGGAGATGAGAGGCATCTCATGAATAGGAGGCTACTAGATAACAAAGTTCACCGGGGAACTGCAGAAGGTCTCACCACAGAGTACAGGCAGAGTCACAGGTTGAAGCCGAGACTCAATCTTGAGCTGGGTGTGGTAATGCACATCTTTGATCCCAGCACTTAGGAGACAGAGGCAGGCAGATCTCTCAGATTCTCTCAGACCAACTACACAGTAAGTTTCAGAACGGCCAAGACAACATCATGAGACCTCGGAGCTGCTCAAGTGACATGTAGGACTGAGTTCAGGTGAACAAAGAACAGACATATGTATGTCAATTTGAATACGCCATGTCCGCAGTGGAGACGGAGCTGAGCTGAAGATATTGGACAGTCAGATCTTGTCCAATAGTCTTCTACCTATTAGTTCCTTGACAAGACATATAAAGTTAAGTAGAGGCTGTCACTATCACAGTGCTAGGTCCCCCATCCCGTGTGTGTGTGTGTGTGTGTGTTTTGTGTGTGTGTGTGTAGTGTGTGTGTGTGTGTGTTGTGTGTGTGTGTGTGTGTGTGTGTGTGGGTAGTGTGTGTGTGTTGTTTGTGTGTGTGTTTGTGTGTGTGTGTGTGTGTGTGTGTGTTGTGTGTGTGTGTGTGTGTGTGTTTGTGTGTGTGTGTGTGTGTGTGTTTGTGTGTGTGTGTGTGTGTGTGTGTGTTTGTGTGTGTGTGTGTGTGTGTTTGTGTGTGTGTGTGTGTGTGTGTGTTTGTGTGTGTGTGTGTGTGTGTGTGTGTGTGTGTGTGTGTGTGTGTTTGTGTGTGTGTGTGTGTGTGTGTGTTTGTGTGTGTGTGTGTGTTTGTGTTTGTGTGTGTGTGTGTGTGTTTGTGTGTGTGTGTGTGTGTGTGTGTGTGTGTGTGTGTGTGTGTGTGTGTGTGTGTGTTTGTGTGTGTGTGTGTGTGTGTTTGTGTGTGTGTGTGTGTGTGTGTTTGTGTGTGTGTGTGTGTTGTGTGTGTGTGTGTGTGTGTGTGTGTGTGTGTGTGTGTGTTCAGGCACATGTGAGTATATAGGATAGAAGTGGATATCAGGTGTTTCCCTCAGTTGCTTTCCTCCTCTTCTCCTCTTCCTTCTCCTCCCCTTCCCTGTCGTGGTCATCATCATCATCTTAAAGCAGGGGCTCTCACTAAACCTGGAGCTGGCCAGTTCAGCTATTGGCCAAAAAGCTCCTGTCTTTGCTTCTCCAGCACTGGGATTACAGCTGTGAAGCACTAGGCCCAGATTTTTTTTTACATGTTTGCTAGGAATTGAATTCATGCTTGCATGGGAAACACTTTACCTACTGACTCATCTCCACAGCTCCCTGGTGCTTACTCTATATAAAGTTTAGGTGTGGGTTGGGAATTTGGCTCAGTGGTAGAGCACTTGCCTAGCAAGTGCAAGGCCCTGGGTTCGGTCCCCAGCCCCGAAAAAAAAAATAAATAAAGTTGGAAAGTTTAGGTGTTTCCGTGTCTTCAGTCTTGCTGGCTTTGTCTTCCTGATATTTTATTATGCCCATGTGATTGTATGGGTTCAATGCATTTTTATTTATTTATCTATTTTTGGAGAGGGTCTCACTATGTAGCTCTAGCTATCCTGGATCTCACTCTGTAGACCAGGCTGGCCACTATGGCCAGCCAAGGATTTTCTTCTCCTTTCTCTTTTAGGCTTATTTATTTTTATGTGGATAAGCCTATGTGTATGTATGTACATCACATGTGTACCTGGTGCCCAGGGAGTCCAGAAGAGTGTCAGATCCCTTGGAATTGGGGTTACAGACAGTTGTGGGTACCAGGAACCAAACTTGGGTCTTCTACAAGAACAGCAAGTCTTCTTAAACACAGAGCCACCTCTCTAGTCCAAGGAACGAAGATATTCTGAAGAGACACTGTACTTTTCCCTTTGGCTAATAGACTGTTAAAAGAACACTCCCCACATAATTGGAATTTCTCCAGGGATCTCACGCTGGGAGAAGGAAAAGTCCCTGAAGCCTGGTAACAGTCATGGAGACATTTGTCTCCAGGAAGATCTCATTCAATCTGATGACTTGTCAGGTCACTTTGCAGGAGAGACTGGAGCTGGCAGGTGATGCTCATTGAGGCCACACCTTGAGGTCACTGCTAAATTACACTTCTTCCCTTCATTTAAACCTAAGCCTGGGCTACAGAGAGATCTCAGTGACTAAGGCCACCTGCCAAGCCTGACAACCTGGGTCAATCACCAGGATGCCAATGGTAGAAGGGGTGACCCAGCCCACTAACCAACTCCATATGCACACGTGCTCCCTCTCAAAGTAAACAAATGAAGCAGCAGCAGCTGAAAGGAGGGAATTGGCCTGACACAGGCTGACTCCATGACAGGCTGCAAACTAGCAGTTCAGGAGACCAGGCCTGAGTTTCTACTTCCCAGAGCTAGGCAAGTCAGTTACTGGAACAACCGAAGACTTATGTAAAAGGGACGTGTAAAAGGACAGTTAGCCAAGCTTGCAGCCAAAAGGTCAAGAGCTGCCCCTCCTTGGCATGAAGCAAGAAAAGTTAGTCTGAACCATAGCAGCACCCAGACCCCCAGAGATAGAACCCACCAATCCAGATATACATCACTCTCTAATGTCCCTCTTTTTGGCTTTAAAACTGAAACTGCAAATTCAGCCGAGGCACTTCCATCCGGGGGGAAGCAGGAATAAACCCTCTTTGCTTTTGGATACTACCTGAATCGGGGTATCACTCTTCTGCAATTCATGGACCCTAACACAGCAACAACAATAAGAAGCCTGCCACGATTAGACAACAACAGTCACAACAATAGTAAACCTGTCATGATTGACTCAGTGGGTAGGACATTTGCCTTGTAAGTACACATCACTGGGTTCCATTCCCAGCACTGCATAAACGGGTGTGGTGGTGCTTGCTTCTAACACCATCACTGGAATTGGAGAACTGGAAGCCGAAGGTCATTTATAGCCAAATATCCAGTTGAGGCCAGCTTATGCTACATGAGATCCTGTCTCCAAAATTATTAATTAAAATAAAACAAACCTAAGTCTCATGTCAGGACCCCCAAGATGGACTTACTATAGTGTTTGTGTGTGCTTGCTTGTGCCGTGTGTGTGTGTGTGTGTGTGTGTGTGTGTGTGTGTGTGTGTGTGTGCGCGCCCGTGCCGGTATGTATGAGAACACCTCTTTGTTGATTTTTTACAGTGTGTTCACATTGAATAGATCTCCTTTCTCTGCTTTTCACTATTTTTTAAAATCCACTTAATTGACCTATTCGGGGTGAACAGCTGTCTTAGAATTTCCACTGTTATAATCATACAGAATGACCAAAGCCAGGTGTAATGGCACACACCTTTAATGCTAGCACTCGGGACACAGAGGCAGGTGGATCTTTGGGATCTCCGTGAGTTTGAGGACAGATATTCCAGGTCTGCAAAATAGTTCTAGGATACCCGAAACTATGTAGTGAGACACTGTCTCAAAACAAACAAACAAAACCTAATCCAAACCAGCATGACCAAAAGCAGCTTGTGGAGGAAAGGATTTATTTCTTCTGACATCTTATAGTCTACCATCCAGGAAATTTAAGGCAAAAACTCAAGCCAGGAACTGAAAGAGAAGCCACAGAGGAAGTCAGTTTATAGGCCTGTTCCCCAGGGATGCTTAGTCTGCTTTCTTCTACACCCCAGGACAACCTGCCCAGGAGTGGCTCCACCCACCGTCGCCAGGGGTAGCTCCACCCACCGCCGGCTGGAGCTTCCCACATCAATCATTTATTAGGAAAATGCACTGCGCGATAATTTGGTGGGACATTTCCTTAACCGAGGTTCCCTCTTCCCAAATGAACCTAGCTTGTGTCAAGTCGATGTAAAAGTGGCCAGCATAGAGGCCAAGCCTAGCTACGCCTAACATTTACTCTGAAAAGACCTAATATGGGTATAAGTTCCAAAATGGCCCCCCACCCCCATCCCCGTCCTGAGGAATGGAAAAGTACTGAGTTCACCCTGCGACATCTGTCTGCTGAGCCAGATAAGAGACAAAGGAGGGAAATCCTACCACCCTGCAGGCAGCTTCTTGGAACCAGCCCAGCAACTGCACTTCGGATGACTTCTAGGAAGCAGCTACTAACTTCACTCAACCTTATACAGACTCTGGCCCTTAGCAATTGAGAGCCAATGTTTTTCCTTAGCGTCTCTGGTGAGGAAAGTGAACACGTGTCTTTGCTTATGATGATATCTTGGTGCAAATCTTTGTTCCATGTAGTCTCAGCCTAAGTTTCCCCCAAACAATACGTTTTTGAGAAATGAAATTCTTTGAAAATTACATTTGCGTGGGAGGAGCCCCAACATCTGTGACGAGGTCTGTGATCACTCTTCATGCAGGCCAGACCTTATTTCAGGAACGGTGATCACACAATTTAATTAGAAAAACCAAATACAGTGGGAAGGATTGGCTGCCGGGATGTAGGGGCCAAGCAGAAGTATTGGAGCACCAAAGGTGAGGTAGGTTGAGCTACTTATATAAACAGGAGCGTCAAATCAGCACTCAAGATAGTTGTCTCCCCACAACCCCAAGCAAGATGGCTAGTATCAAAACATAAAAAATAAAAACCCAGAAAACCCAGAAAACACTAAATACTGGTGAGGATATGGATATGTAAGAGCACTATTGGTGGGAATGTAAATTAAATCCGTATAGCCATACGGAAAACAGTATGGGAGCTCTTCGAAAAATTAAAAATAAAACTGCTATCTAATCCAACAACCCCACTACTGGATGTATATAAAATCACTATATTGAGGCATCTGCACACCAGTGTTCAATGCAGCCCTATTCAGGATAGCCCTATTCAGGATAGCCCTATTCAGGATAGCCCTATTGAGGAGAGCAGAGAGCTGAACTATAGCTAGCTGATGAATGGAGAGGGGAAAATGCAGTTCTCAGAATAGATTACTATGTAGCTGTAGAAAAGATGCTGTCCAGTTATTTGTAACAATTCAGGTAATAGTGTGGGGTTTTTTGTTTGATTTGATTTGATTTTTTGAGACAGGGTTTCTCTGTGTAACTGTAACCCTGGATGTCCTGGATCTCACTTGTAGACCAGGCTGGCCCAATTTAGAGATCCTCCTGCCTCTGCTTCCTGAGAACTAGGATTAAAGGTGTGCATCACCACTGCACAGTTTGCTGCTGCTGCTACTTCTGCTGCTGCTTCTCCTCCTCCTCCTCCTTTTTTTTTTTTAAAACATTTATTTATTTTATTTATATGAGCACCCTGTAGCTGTTTTCAGACACACCAGACTAGGGCATTGCATCCCATTACAGATGGCTGTGAGCCACTATGTGGTTGCTGGGAATTGAACTCAGGACCTCTGAAAGAGCAGTCAGTGCTCTTAACCACTGAGCCATCTCTCCAGCCCCTCCTCCTTCTTTGTATAAGAATTTTTAAAGTTTTTATTTATTTTGTTTCTTGAAACAGAGTCTCATTATATAGCTCAGGCTACCCCAAAATTGTGATCATCCTGCCTCTGCCTCCCAAGTGCTGGGATTACAAGCATGTGCCACCACTAATGATAACTTCATGTTTTTACTATGAAGAAAGGACAACTGGGCCCATTTATTAAGTGACTTAAAGAACTATACACTTAGAACACCTCCCCAGCCCCTGCAGAGACTCTGCAACAGGATTCTATTTAGCCTTGCCCTCAAGACATGGGCAGCACAACAAAGCCCTTAGACATTTGGGGATTTATCTGTACATGAGTGGAATTTAGTGTACTTTTATTTGTGATTTAATGGAGTATATTTCTGCAGCTTACATTTACTTTTATTCACTCTTATGACATTATACTTTATAACAAAGCATAGGAGTGACTTAGTTATGACAAACTACCTGGCTTAGCATACACAGGACCTTGGATTTGCTCACTCCAGCATCACAAATACAAAACAGTACTTACTATTTAAGCTTTGTTACTACTCAAAAGATTTTAAAACATACACATTTTCCTTTAGGCTTTATTGTCATCATAGTCATCGTTATTATTATTATTATTTTGAGACAGGGTCCCTTGTGGTCCTGGCTGTCTCGGAACTCTATGTAGACCAAGGTGGTCTCAAACCCACAGAGCTCTGAACATGGTAGAGGTGACCAGATTTTTTAAATAGTATAGAAATATATAGTGGTCATGCATGGTGTTCTCAGAATACATGGCAGACCCCTAAGACAAATTCTCTGTGCTAACAGCTACTTTTCTTAATGTGTTTTATAAAATATTGGACAAAAGCAATCAGAAGAAGGAAGGGTTTCTTTTAGCTCTTGGTCCGCAGGTACAATCTACCATGTTGCGGAAATGTGATGAGGGGAGTGTGAGGCAGCTGGTCACAGCTCTTCTATAGTCAAGAGTTATGGATACTGATGCTTGCTAAGGACCAGCCTCAGCTTGGAGAGGGGTTCCAACGACTGGCAAGAATAACTTGAAGTCAAATCATGGGTACAAGCTGATAGCCTGTGTTCTGCTTGAGACAGCTTTCGGAAGATCAATAGACAGCTCACCCTGATAGCTCAGCTCTCACAGACCAAAGCCCAGTCTTTTATTTACATATCAATCCAGTTTTCCACCCTAGGTTCCTCTTTGATTATCTCATTGATCAGAACTTTTTTCCACTTATCCCTTAACTCCTAGGAAAAGACAGCAAGCACATTTTTCTTAACAATTGCAAATGAATTCAGAGATCTGTCCACCTTTGTAAGCACAGGCAAACTTTGTAAGTTAGCTGGGTGGGATCTGAGATCACTGCTCGCACCACACCTGGTCCTAAATTTGCTCTGCTCCAAGCTGACTGCCTGCCTTTGTTTCTGTCTGCCTTTGTATCTTTCTGACAAGCTGGCTCATAGTGTAGCTGCCTCTGTTCCTTTAGATCTGTAAAAATCCTTATATAATTCATATTGCAGCCTTCTATTTTGCACGTTGAGAAATAAAAGTATTTTTGAACTCATGTTTTCAGTGTTCTTTCCTACAGTCCCAAGGGCTATCCTGGAGGTCTCTGTGTTTACTGTTTGCTGAGACATAGACAGGTTCTTGATTCCTAGACTTGTGCTGTCTCTGATTAACATGGAGTCATTGGCCTTGGCAGAGAGGACATGGAAGGAAGGACATGAAAATATGTATATTATTATACAAACAAGATTGACTCCCACACCAACCATAAACACTTGTGGAGGCCCACACCCTGCTGGCCTCCTGTTCCAGGGGAAGGAAACCATGTCATACTGTCCCTTACATGCCGGACATGGCATTGACTCATGTCTTTTGTTATGTTTGTTGGCCTTTTTTTTTTTTTTTTTTTTTTTTTGACAAGGTCTTGCTATATAGCTTCCAATGGCCTCTAACTCAGCAAGATCCATGTGCTTCTGCCTCCTGTGTACTGGAATTAAGGGCTTGTGTCATTATGCCTGACAGTCACATTGTAAGATCTTATAGTAAAGTGGTATTAGTAGAAATGGTAAGTAGAAAGATTACAGATTTATTTAGAAAACAGGATTTTGAGGAGAGAGAGGGCAAGAAGCCATGGCAGGTGCCATTAAGATTCCACTCTGTGTACTTACAGGTTGTTATTAATGTTCTTAAGGCATGGATGGTACTGGCCTTTGTATGTTTAGGTGGGCAATTATATCTTATCAATTGGATCTAAAGTTATTGTGTTGTGTGTTCATTTATGTGATGTTTGAGTATAGGAAAGTGTGCGACGGCAGGAGACACTGGGCCACGTTGGAGTTGGGATGTGTTTCTGCCAAGATATCTAGCAGACATCTTGGGGCACTGAGGTGCTGGACCTAGTGGGGATAAAAGACAACCATACTTTTTTTTATTTTTTATATTTTACAACAACAGATGGTGGACTAACCTGTGAGCAAGAATCCACTAGTAATCTTGAGTTGAGAGAAGGTTTTTATTTTCTAAGTAAGAGGAGGCCAGCGCCATGTTAAGTCATGAGATCTCACGGGGGGGGGGGGGGAGAAAAAGGGAAGCAGCCTGGGCTGGCAGGCTGTAGGTCCCCTGCTGTGTGATAAGTAATGGCAGCTCAGAGAGTTAGAGATTAAAAGCTGCTTTTTAAAGAAAGTTTAGAAAGTCTTTTGGGATACTCATATTCCTTCTAAATTCCTTTGGGAATTTTGGGTTGAAATCCTAGTTAGACAAGCTGCTTCTTAATTACAGTTATTATTAAAAGGTGATTAAGTTTGTTTTTAAGGAGAGAATACAGAGATTACCTGAATCACGTGGGGATTTTCACCCACGGTTCAGAACTTAGATAGGTTCAGAAATTAGTCACTAACTCCAAGTAGAGAGTTGTGATAAATGTCTGTAACACCAGGCAGAGTGAATGCAGACATATATTATAGAAGTTATTAAGGTTAAATAAAAATCTGTGGCTCCAGGTAGAGAGCTTAACAGATGGATGGACATATTTTGGGCTAAAGTCCTGGTTTGATATGTTGCATATTGACATTGGAATTGATAGAAGGTACTTGGTTTGTTTTATGAATTACATAACCCGCTAAAGGCCATATGGCTCCTTGATGCCAGCTAATGAGGGTTTGTGATTATTTTTGATATTTACCACAACAGGAAGCTCGGATTCTCTTAATGTGGGCTCCATGAGTATTTTGGGTTAATTTCCTAATATCAAAGAGTACAAAAGCCTATCAGGCTCATTGTTTAGCTTACTTCCTTTTTTAAAAAATTGTTTGATCTTCATAATGGGTGTGACTTTGAGTTTTATGGTTATATTATTACTCTGGGAGGGAGTGCAAGATACAAGCTTTTCTGGTTACAGACTAAGGAACACAGTATTTAGGGAGAAAGATTTTGTCTTTGTGTTTTTAAAAAGTGTGATTAGGCTCTGGAAACCTCACAGAGTCATACTGATCAGATTTGATAGAGGTAGACTGCCTGAAAAAATTGATTCAGGAGAATCAAACAAAAAGATATCTTAATTCTAAACTTTTGTCTTGAGAGTTGTATCTTACAGAGTGTGCCTACTTGGATTCCTGGTCTCAAGGACTTTCAGCTGGGTCCAGTCAGGACACATCGGCTACAGCATTTGCTTCATTCTTCCTATTCCCTACCCCCAAGGATATCTCAACCCCAAAAAAAAGCTTGAAGAGGTTATGGAGGAGTCGTTGCCTTAATTCCCTGGACTTTTGGGGGGCTGAAAGCGGCTATTCTAAAGTTGTTTTTATGAGGAATTTAGAAATGGTTGTAATTTAATAGGGAGGAATTAGATAGATTGAGTTGTACAGTCATAATCTCATTGGTAACCAAGCTAAAATCATATCTTTGCTTTGATATAGAATTTATTTGTTAAAAGAGTTTAAAAGTACAAGGTTTAGAGCCAGTCCTTCTATTGATGTCATTACAAACTTCTGAGTTGATTACACATGTGCATTAAGGGCCAAATAGCAGATTCATGGCTCTGACTTTGTGAGTACTTTCTTTTCTTTTTTTTTTTTTTTTCGAGCTGGGGACCGAACCCAGGGCCTTGTGCTTGCTAGGCAAGCGCTCTACCACTGAGCTAAATCCCTAACCCGTGAGAGTACTTTCAAGATATTATTAAGATATAAAAGGCGGGGTTGGGATTTAGCTCAGTGCAAAAGCTGCCTACCAAGTTCAAACCTAATTCGATAAAAAAAAAAAAAAAAAAAAAAAAAAACCAAAGAAATCCACAAAATTTGAGATTTAAAGTTATTTAGCTTTTGTTGAGACATATCTGCTCCTAACAGTTCCCCTTTGGTGGATTTAATGAAGAATTTGAACATCTCTCTACCTCCAGGTGAGGCAATACTTTGTGGCTAGGCAGCCACTGGACAAAACTGCCTGTTTCATCTGCAGACTAATACTGTCCAGAAAAGGACAAATTATGCAGAATAGTTGACCGATAAACTCTGCCAAGACAGGGTGATCAGTCCTTCAAAATCTGCATTTCAACAGTCTGTCAGTTGATTTTGGGCCAGAAGGCTGAAGATTTTTGAGCACTCACATGTTGCTAACAGATATGTCTCTACAACCTCTCAGTTCTGGAAGCCATGTTAGACTTCCTATGTATATAGATATTTGGTCATTCAAAGATTTCTGACGTGGTTGAAGACTGGTATTTTTGTAAACAACCCAAGCTGTTTAACATTGAGAAGAATAATAAATTTGAAAAGGTGGTTTTTCAGATGGCATACGATCTCAAACCAGGATATAAGTCAGGTATAGAATTATAGTCTTTTAGGATAGGTGACAAGGTGCTTTAGTTAATGGACAAAATTGATGACTGGGTTTTGAGTATATCATATGTTTTATAAATTGTAGAATGGTGGGTTGGGGATTTAGCTCAGTGGTAGAGCGCTTGCCTAGGAAGCGCAAGGCCCTGGGTTCAGTCCCCAGCTCCGAAAAAAAGAACCCCCCCCAAAAAAAAATTGTAGAATGGTAATAATTGTACTCATTTATATATATATAAGGGAAAAGGCCTTTTAACTGGACAAAAAGGGGGAAATGTTGTGGTTTGCCCTGGAGTTATCTGTATTTTGATGCTAATTCCACTGCCCCAAGGACAGCTGCCTAGTCACTTACTCAGGAATCAGGTGACTTCTCCGAAACCTCCCCATTGAATTTGTAAAATACAGGTGAGGGCAGGTACAGGATAGAAGGAGGCCTGTCATTGGAGGAGAAGGAAGGATGGGAGGGATAGAAGTTTGAAGGAAGAGGAGATGCCTGGAACGGAAAGAAGGAAGACAGGATAGAGAGGGGAGAAGCCATGGCAGGTGCCATTAAGATTCCGCTCTGTATATTTACAGGTTGTTATTAATGTTCTTAAGGCATGGATGGTACTGGGCTTTGTATGTTTAGGTGGGCAATTATATCTTACCAATTGGGAAAGAGAAAAAGAAAACAGGATTTCAGGTAGGTGAGTCAGCTCAGCAGTCAGTAAAGGGCATTTGCTTCACATCCTAGTGGCCTTAGTTCAATTTCTAGATCCCACCTAAAGATGGAAGGAGAAGCTGGGGATTTAGCTCAGTGGTAGAGCGCTTACCTAGGAAGCACAAGGCCCTGGGTTCGGTCCCCAGCTCCGAAAAAAAAAGAAAAAAAAAAAAAAAAAAAAAAAAAGATGGAAGGAGAAAACTGACCCGATAAAGTTGTCCAGTAGAATGTTCATACACACGCACACACCGTAATACACATATAGTACTAATAAATGAAAAAGATAGAAGTTAATAATAATAATAAGTTAATAAGTTAATAAGCTGATAACATAGCGTAGTTCGTAGAGTATTTACTTAGCACACATGAAAGCCTGGATTGGATTCTAGCACCAGACCAACCAAGCATGATGGCATAAACCTATAATCCAGCACTCAAGAGATGGAGGCAAGAGTATCAGAAGTCTGAGGCCATTCCCGTCTGCCACTTACCACTCTAAGGCCAGTTGGAGCTACATAAGATGACCCCATCTCATAAAGAAGTAAATAACCAAAACCAAGCAGGACTTACAAGATGGACATAGAAGAAAGCATTATGAAGTAAAATCCCAGATTCTAGCACAAACAGTAACGTTGTGAGGTTGTAGGCCAAAGAGCAGAACACAGCACAGAAGGCAGCCTAGTTTTGAAAGGCTCCTCAGTAGTACATGTTTGATAATACTACGTTTTGAGATATCCAAATGTGTGGCATTGGAGGGGAGGTGTTGAGATTAGAGATAAAGATCTGGAAAGCTGAAGACAAATCTTGTGTGTAGTACATTTGACACCTGAAGTCGGGCAAGTGAAGAATAGAAAACTAGGCATACCTGCGATCCAAGCCCAGCACTTGGATGCAAAACCAGGAGGATTAGGAGTTAAAGTCCATCATCAGCTCTATAGCAAGTTCAAGGCCAAGCTGGGATGTGTGGGACCCTGTCATAGAAACCTAATACAAATAAATCAAAAGCAAATGGAGCAGACCAGCTGCAGGGACTGGAATATGACAATACTGAAAGGCTGGAAAGAAAAGTGCAGGAGAGGAATTCAAAAGGGTGACCAGAAGTATGTGTTGTAATGGAAGTCCAAGAGGAAAAAAATGTCCCCTTGGAAACCTGCCCCTCAGTCAAAAGTTCCTGGGTGATCAAGTAATGGAAAAATGAAAAGCAATGATTCAGGTTGATAAGAGCGGGTCAGGGAATGACTTGAGAAGAATGGTGTGCACAAAATGGCATCTCATTAAGTGAAATGAGCAGAGTGGACTATCAAAGCATTGTTTATGGAAATCATCCAGCTATTTCTCTGAGACAGCAAAAGATAAACACACTATGGCCAATCATAGAAGAGGATACTAGCAAGTACCCAGATACCAAGGATTAATTCAAGGTAGATCATATGCGCCCCGTGTCCAAATGAAGATCACATTAGGGGAGAGGGAATATGGGAGCAGATCTTGCTATGTTACTGAAGTCTTTGAGCCCTAAGAAATTATATTAAACCGAGCATAGTGGATTTTATTTTATCTTTTTTAAGACTAAGTTTCTTCTTGAGGTCTAAGCTGACCTGGAACCCAATATGTAAACTGGCTTGGAACTCACTGTGTAAGCTGGCTTTGAATGCCTAACAGTTCTCCTGCTTCAGACTCTTGAATGCTTGGGATTACAGGTATGATAGTTTGATATCACGAGTTTGACTGTGTTTGTTTGTTTGTTTGTTTGTTTGTTTTTTAAATCTAATCATCTAGCCAGTTGTAGAGGTGAATGCCTTTAATCCTGCCACTTTGGGAGGCAGAGGCAGGCAGATCCCTGAGTTGAAGGCCAACCTGGTCTACAGAGGGAGCTCCAGGACAGCCAGAGTTACACAGAGTAACCCTGTCTTGAAATTCAAAGCAATTCAAAACAAAACAAACAAACAAAAGAATCCAAGCACTTAGGATTAGAGGCCAAGGATTGGTTCAAGTCATCCTTGACTCCATAGAGAATTTAAAGCCAGCATGGGCTACATAAGACTCTGTCTAAAAAAAGATGAGAGAAAGAAAATTTATATTCACATATTAGCTACATAGAAATGTTTGTAATGATTTTATTTGAAATAGCTATAATCAGAAAACCACCAAAAATGACCCTAATAGGTGACATGGAAATCCGTAATACTAATGCTCAATATTAAACAGAACTGCTCCTACCCCCAAGGCTAAGGCTGTCTGTGAGCTGGCTGTGAACTGACTATTTAGCCTAGGCTAGTCTCAAACTCACATCTATCTTCCTGACTCCGTTTTGTCCTGGATGGGGCAATTATTACTACTTACAATGATTAGCATTATGATTATAACACTGTATTAGTGTATACATATGTGTGCACACATAGCCACAATGCACATGGGAGACAATAATGTGTGGTGGTTTCTTTCCGTCCACCTTTATGTAACTTGCAGGGACAAACGCACGTCACCAGGCTTGCTCAGAACCTGCAGAGCTGTTTCGCCAGCCCTGGAAGAATTATGGATACACGCAATGTCTCAAGACATTGTGTAGAAAGAAAGCCAATTTCAAAAAGATACACACAGAATTCTTTGATTTATAAAACGTCCTCAAAATGACAGGTTTTCAATTACGTTTTGTTTATTTTGTGTGCTGAGGGAACGTGAGCGGGCCAGAGAAGCAGCAGGCAGAATTTGCTTCTCTCCTTTCACAGTGTGGGTCCTGGAGACTGAACTCTCCTAGGCAGGATTGGTGGCAAGCACCTTTATCTGCCGAGTCATCTCTATGTCCCCTCAAATAACGAATTTTAGGGACAGAGAATGGATCTATTATTTAATTGTTAGGTATATTTACATTAAGTAAATTAAGAACAAGTGGGCTTGTTCTTAGTTCCAGATGATTAAATATTAGAATACGGTATCGTTAAATCTACTAGTAAAGCTGAAATCCATTTGAGGATGGGGTAACAGTTGCTTTTCTCCTTGCTGTGATCTGATGCCTGACCAGAAGCAACTCTAGGGAGACAGGGCTAGACATTAAGCTGTCAGTCTACCACGACAGGAAGGCATGGTGGTGGTCAGACATGAGGTGGCTGCTTACATTGTGTCTATAGACAGAAAACAGATATGAAGGCCCGCACTCCATTTGCTTGCTTTACATATACTCAGCGTAGGACCTCAGCTGGCAAGATGGTGCCGGCCACATGGAAAAAGCTATGCATCGAGTTTAAAACAGTGACTGCCTCCAAGGAGAAAGAGAGTAATCAGATGTCCGGGACATCCACAACTGAAAATTTGTATAGACAAATCAAGATTTATGAGAAAGGTTACATCCTATTTGCACATTGAAGAAAAAAAAATCTAATAAAGATGAGGCCTGCTATAGATCTAATGAGGAGAAGGTAAGACTGGACATGGAGAAGTAGAAAAATCATTAAAAGAGATAGGAAATAGTCTATGGTAAGGAATCACTCAGTGGGAATAATTACACAAGCAAAGTGAAAACACTCACATTCATGGCCAATAAAGAGTAAAACATTGAATATGCATTGGCCAAAGCTAATACAGTGATAGAATACGGAATGAACCATCTCTGTAGCCATTTGGTCTGAGTGGGTCAGGGTTTCTGCCAGTAACTTCTAGTCTTCTTCTCTCTATATTCAAATTCAAGACAAGACCAAACTAAATAATCTCTCTGAGGTTGTTTGATAGGAATGGCTCCATAGACTCATGTGTTTGCATGCTTGGCCATAGGGAGTTGGCACTATTAGGAGGTGTGGCCTTGCTGGAGGAAGTGTGTCACTGTGGAGGTGGGCTTCGAGGTCCTCCTTCAGACCAAGATATGCTCAAACTACTTCCAATGTGGCACGCAGTCTCCTACTGCCTGCATATTAAGATGTAGAATTACAGCTTCTTCTCCAGCACCATGTCCACCTGCATGCCGCCATGTTCCCTACCCTGACAATAATGGACTCAACCTCTGAACTGTAAACCAGCCCCATTTCAATGTTTTCCTTTATGAGAGTAGCCATGGTCATGGTGTCTCTTTGTGGCAATGAAACCCTAACTACGACACTCTCTATGCCAACCATATAAGATGTTGCCCCAACTCCAGCTTCCTCATGTGTCTCATGTTCTCTGAGTCTGATTTTTACTCTGACCACATTGATGCCTTCTCATGCTTGCAGTAGATAACTTCCTGCTCACCTCTCAGCCTCTCCTGCTTGGCAGGCGCTGTGTGTAGTAAATGGCTTCTGTTCTCATTCAAACAAGCTTCATTTACTTCCAAATGAGAATGGTTGAATTCATGGAGATCTGGGGATGACCCTCTGAGGAGATGCAGAGGTGGATTCTGGCGGTCTGTTTGAAGATGGAGAAATCAAGAACCAGGAGCCAGAAGTTGTGGGGTAGGAGGTAAAAAGAATCAGGAGATTATAAAGGAAAGTATCTTTGAAAGGTTTCTGGGTGGTAACTTTGATGCCAGCATCCCAAAGGCCACCCCAACCTTCACAGACTGTACTTTTACAAGGTCATCTGCCCAGCAACTTCTTGTTCAACCTGGGACTACTACCACTTCTAAGAACCATTGTGAAGCTGGGTTTTTGTAGCACACGCCTGTAACCCCAGTACTCAGGAAGCTGAAGGGAAGGATCTTAAGTTCGAAGTCAGCCTGGAATATATAGTGAATTCCAGGGCAACGTGGGATACTTAATGGGCTCTGTTTAAAAACAAAATTAAGAAGGTGGCCCTTGGGTTGGGGATTTAGCTCAGTGGTAGAGCGCTTGTCTAGCAAGGGCAAGGCCCTGTGTTCGGTCCTCAGCTCCAAAAAAAAAAAAAACCAAAAAAAAAAAAAAAAGAAGGTGGCCCTTATTATTCAGATGATGGCTCCATAACTCCAGCCCAACACCCTCTCCTGACCTCTGTGGAATACATATGGTAAACATATATGCAGGCAAAACACTCATAACATAAAATAAAAATAAACATAAATATTAAAAACAAATAAAATGACCCCCCCAAATGATGATTACCTCAGGCATTTAAAAATTAACACTTGGATATTTGTGATTTATTTTGCATACTTTTTATTTATTTCTAGATAGGAGGGCCCAAGTGGGGATGACCTGAACTTCTGAACCTCCTACTTGTACCTCTTGTGAGCAGACTTCTGGTTTTGTACGGTGCTGGAGTTAAACCCAACTGAGCCACACCACCAGCCCTTACTTACTCATTCAGTGCTGTATGTCATACAGCCCACTCTAGCCTCAAATCTGCATTCTGACCCTCTCTCTTTTACCTCCTAAACACTAGGGTATGCACCACCATGCCTGGTGTATGTGATATTAGAGAGCAAACTCAGGGTTTTGTTCATGTCAGGCAATCATTTTATTGATTAGGTTATATCATCAGCTTCCTTAATTTTTTTTATATCATCTTGATATGTAGCCCTTTCTGGTCCATAATTTCCTAAGTAGTACCCGCATGGCCTCGAATTTGTGATGATCCTCTTGCTTCTGACTCCTACATAAATATGGGCTGCCATGCTTGATCTTCCTACCCACTTTTACCTTTGAAACCTTTCCCTTGGTGGCTGAGAAGAGGCACACTGAATAAAGGCAGTGGGTCCCAACTCTAAGGATCTGAGTTTGGTCCTGAGGACTCACAAGGTCGAAGGAGAATACTTACTTTCAAAGTTGTTCTCTGATCTCAACACAGGTATACATTCAACAAACAAACAAACAAACAAACAAACGTAAGTCAGAAGTGGCAGCCCAGCCTTTAATCCCAGCACTAGGCAGAGGCAAGTGGATCTCTGTGAGTTTGAGTCCAATCTGGTTTACATAGTAAGTTCCAGGCCATCCAGGGCTACTTAGTGAATCCCTGTCTCAAAAACAAGCAAAGAAAAACAAAGATGAATGTAACTATTAGAATAAAAAAAAAAAAAGTCTGGGCTGGAGAGATGGCTCAGCAGTTAAGAGCACTGACTGCTCTTCCAGAGATCCTGAGTTCAAATCCCAGCAACCACATGGTAGCTCACAACCATCTGTAATGGGATCTGATGCCCCCTTCTGGTGTGTCTGAAGACAGCTACAGTGTATATAATAAATACATCTTTAAAAAAAAAAAAAGAAAAGAAAAGAAAAGCTGTCCTTGCCTTGATCACTTTGAATATGCCTACAGTTTACTATGACATGAATTGTCACAGACATTGTGAGCTCTACTGTTCCAAGCGGCGTGTGATATCTCTGGACTCTTTCTCTCTTGGCTGCCAGTAATTTATTTGTCTTTTACTTTACATATATGTTTTGCCTACATGTATGTATGTGCAGGTGATGGAACCCTGGTCCTCTGGGTGCTCTTAACCACTGAGCCATCTCTCCAGCCTCTTGCTGACAGGGCTATCTATACAGGGGAAGTAGGAGTGTATGGAAGCCCTATAGGAAGAAACGGAGAAGATCCTTGGAGCTGGCTGATGTTTCCTCTCGGCAGTGATAGTCACGCTGTGTCCTGTGTGATGAGCAGGGATGAGTGTGCGGGATGAGTGGGATGGAGCTCATCCCACTGCTTTAGGTTGATATCTGTAGCCGAGAGCACTACTGGCTTGCTGTCCGAGAGAAACGGGGGTGGGGATGAATTTAGCTTGGCTCGGTCCCGGAGCTGCAAGGTTGAGGATGTGCATCTGGTGGTGATTGTTCTGCTGGCGGTCTTGAGCAGAGGACATTGCATGACCAGAGACAGGAGGTGAACATGTGTGCTGTGAGCATATTAGCTAGTACTGGGGTGTGACTCCGTAGTAGAGTGTGTGCCTAGGATACAGGAGGCCTGGGTTTAATTCTCAACACCAAAAATCTTACTATGGTTTTATATAATAGGTCCTTTGTTTGCTTATTTGTTTTTTGTTTTGTTTTTCACCTACACAGGGTTTCTCTGTATAGGCGTGTAGGCCTGGCTGACCTGGAACTCACTCTGTAGGTAGACCAGGCTGGCCTTGAACTCAGAGATCTGCCTGCCTGCTGCTGCCGCCGCCGCCACCACCACCACCACCACCACCACCACCACCACCACCAAGCATTAGATTTTTTTTTTTCTTATTAAAGTTCTTTTTTTCCTTCTGTCTGTCTCTCTGAAAGACAAGGTCTCACTATGTAGCTCTAGCCGGATCTTTGGGCATAGTGGCCATAGGTCCAGGAAAAGGCGAGCAGACCTTTGAGTTCAAGGCCAGCCTAGGGCAGAGCTAGTTCCAGGTAAAGAGCAGCTAAGGTCCTGGCGTCATGGTCCACACCTTTAATCTGGGCCACACCTTCTGCCGGAGCCCTACATAAGGACAATGGAAGGAGGAAGGTTCACTCTTCTTCGCCGGCTTGCACTCACCTGCCAGCACATCTGTTGGAACCTACTTCTTCAGGATTCCAGCTTATACAGAAGGTCAGTTGAAACACCCAGCCTTGTGGGACTGAGCAGTTTACAGATTCTGGCTTCCCATTCACGGCTGCCCATTGTTGGGTTAGTTGGACTGCAGACTCTAGGTCCTTCCAATAATTTCCCTTAATATATAGAGACATTCCAGAAGTTCTGTGACTTCAGAGAAGCCTGACTAAGATCCCGGGCTACACAGTGAATTCCAGGTCAGCCTGGGCTACACAGAGAGACCTTGTCTCAGTGCACTGTTGGTCAAAGGGAAATAGGGAAAACCACATAATTTTATTCAGCGGAATTGGAGAAGGGGTTTGCTTTTAAAGAAAGGCCAACTGAACAGCAGATATATATTTTTAGGGCTTACTAATAGCTAAGAGAAGAAAAATGATATTGTCAAAAAGAGTAAGGGAGGGCTGGGGACATGACAGAGGGTTACCTAGTGGCAGCAATCCTGAAAACAACAACCAAGGGTAGCATAGAAAGGGGAGTCTGTGAGGGACAAGGCAGGGAGAGGAGGGGGATCCACGGTGAAAGGGACTAGTGGGTAGTGTGACAGCTGTCCTCTCTAGGGTTGTAGGGTCTTGCATCCACTCCGCACAGGGTTTGGCCGCTTGGGGGCGTGGACACGTGTTGACTGCGCAAATCCTACGTCATGTGTTGTGCCGTAGGGAAGCCCAGAGACGCTGCTCCGGGGATGGGAAAGTAAAGTCTGAGGCGTGAGACAGCTGGAGATGGCTTTGAGGCCTCTGGGCCTGTGAAGAGGCCGGCGGTGGGATTCCCAGGCTCTTGGAAACGCAGGCTGGAAGTCACGGAAGAGCTGAGAACGGAATCTGGGGCCTCGGACTGGATCTAGCTCGGGGCGGGGGAGGGGGTGAAGCGGGGAGCTCTGGCTGGTCCCTGGAGAGAGAGTCCTTGGTTTGACTTCAGGTTTGGCTTGGGCTTGGTTGCGGCCCTGGCAGGGAGCGCAGAGAGGCCTTCCTTCTACGGGAGACTAGGCAGTGGCTCTATAGGTGAAGGCCTTCTCCACAGCTCTTCACTGCGGATCCCAATGAAAAGAGACAGTCCATGGTTTTAAGACGTTTATTATCATGGTGAAATAAATACATAAAACCATTACCCACTACTTCAGGATGGGCTGAGATTAAATACCTTTTGCAGGAAGGAGTGTCTGGGAAGGAAAGCTTACTGGCTAAGCCTCCAGACCTCTATGTACCTCATTAGCATGAAGATCTGTATTGAGACTACGTGACCACAGGTTTCCTTTTCTACCTGTGGGAGGGTTGGGGTGTTGCCTATAAGTGACTGATGGCCACAAATCTATGTGGGGCTGCAGCTAGTGACAGGGGCCTGGTGCCTGGGAACAGGCAAAGCTCCTACTGTCCCTTCAGAGCTTCTAATCTTTGCTCAACCAGGAGCCAGGCTACCTTTCATGGTCCCACAGTCTTCTGCTGGGATGGAGAATTCCCCTTATCCTTATAGTGATTTCCTGCGAAGGCCAATGGGAATTGGAGCTGCTTGTGTGTGTGTGTGTGTGTGTGTGTGTGTGTGTGTGTGTGTGTGTGTGTGTGTGTGTTTTCTTTTGGAGCTGAGGACCAAACCCAGGGCCTTGTGCTTGCTAGGCAAGCACTCTACCACTGAGCTAAATCCCCAACCCCTTGTGTTTCTAATAGTTGTAACTAAGGACAGGAAATTAGATATGGGGGCTAGGGCTATGGTTTGGTTCCTAGAGTACTTGACTAGCACACACAAAACCCTGGTTTCAATTCCCTGCATAGCATAAACCAGGTGAGATGATACCCACCTGTAATCACAGCACTCAGGAGGTACAGGGAGTAGGATTAGAAGTGAAGGCTATTCTCATCTACAGAGCAAAGGCCAGCCTGGGCTACAGGAGACCCTGTCTCAAGAATTAAAAAGCAAAACAAATTAATAAAAAAAACCGCTGGGCATGGTGACACACACCTTTAATCTCAGCTATGGGGAGGTAAAGGCAAGCAGATCTCTGTGAGTTCGAGGGGCCAGCCTGATTTACATTGTGAGTTTCAGGGCAGCCAGGGCTACATAATGAGACCCTAACACACACACACACACACACACACACACACACACACACACACACGAGAGAGAGAGAGAGAGAGAGAGAGAGAGAGAGAGAGAGAGAGAGAGAGAGAAGTGAGGATGTTGGCTTTTATGTTTGTCTTGTGTTTGGTTTGTCTTCTTTGGGATGGGGTAAGTTAGACCCAAAGTTGACCATTTCTTTTAGCACTGAGACACAGTTATGCAAGCATCTGACAGACCTGTTGGTCAGGTTTAACTTGTTGGCTTATGGCTTTAGAGCCTCTGGGCTCAGGGGCTATTAGCAGTCCTCCCCTGAGTTCCTGCCTCTCACCTCACTGGCTTCAGAAGCCTTCAGGGCTTCATGCTTGCAGCTGCTGGGAATAGCAAGGTGCTGTCGCTGATTGGCTGATGCTCCTGGGCTATGAAAGGTGTTACCTTGAATACTGCCTATGTGACAGCTGAATTTTTACCCTACCCGACTGTTATCTTTGGGGCCAGGATGCCTGTAGGCCAGAAGTTGCTATTCAGGTGAGCAGCCAAAGAGGGTGGGAGCCAAGATGGCTGCCAGAGTATCTGCCAGGCAATCTCGAGCTTCACCATTTCACCTACAGGCTAATGACGCATCATCTAGTGCTAGGCCAGTTGCCATAGTTACCACCAGGGTCATAAAGACAGGGGAAGGATACAAAGTTCAAATTCTCAGAGAATTCCCCACTCTTTCCCACAGCAGAGGTGACTATTCCTTTCGGTAATTGGCACATTCCTCCCCAAATTACTATAGTCTGCATTTGTTACCTCAAAGCATTAAGAGCTGAGAAGTTGATTTGTGAGCGGGAAAGACTCAGGTTGCTCTGGAGGCTTGTCACCATGGACTGTCCTAGTCACCCTGTTTCCAGGCTAGACCAGTTATGCTTCCAACTCACAGGCTCACGGATGAAAACAATTTAGGCTATAGATTGTTCTCGACTTCCTTTGTCATTGTAGAATAAGGTGACACAGGATGAGTGAGTGAGGTCTGCTATTGTAGGCCTGTAATCACAGCCTCTGGAGACGGCTAGGTGAAAAGTTCAAGGCTGCTCAGACTAGGGCGGTAAACTGAGCTGGGGACACAAATACTAAGGATGGGAAGAAAGAGGCTCCCTATGGTTTTGTAGACAAAGATTTAAAGAGAAACACTGTGTAGATCATCATTTCAAAGTTCACAATGGTTTGTGTCTTGCCAGTGATAACTGGCCTGTTTGGAAAACATGACCATTACCTCTCCAATCTAGACTTCTCAGAGGGCCTGATGAATGGCGGTTTTGATTAATAATCCAGGTTAATGGATTTCTTCCTCCTTTCTTTTCCTTGAGATAGGATCTTGTTATATAGCTCAGGCTGCTATGAACTCACTATGCAACCCAGGCTGGCCTAAAACTGGAGGCAGTCTTCCTGCTTTAGGCTCCCCAGAAATAAGCAAGGGAATTTGCGTTTTGGTTTTGTTTGTTTTTGTCTGGTCTGTCAAGAAGTTTGCTCTAAAATAATAGCCTTCCCACCAGCCAGGTCTCAGTACCCCTCCTCAGGCCTCCTCACCCTCCTGCCAGCACCTCCATAGTACTGAGATTGTTAGCACCTTAACATTTCTTCTAGGCTCTGCCCAACAGTCAGATAGAGCTTGGCTTACTGTAAAAGGACTGTTTTGCCTCTCATGCTCTCTGATCTTTCTCTCTCTCTCTCTCTCTCTCTCTCTCTCTCTCTCCTCCCTCCTCCCTCCCTCCCTCCTCTCCCCTCTCCCTCGCCTCCCCCCCCATGTTCCCGGCCAGCCTCTTCTCTCTCTCTCTCTCTCTCTCTCTCTCTCTCTTTTCCTGGCCACCAGCTTTTCTTCTCTCTCTCTCTCTCTCTCTCTCTCTCTCTCTCTCTCTCTCTCTCTCTCCTTTCTCTTTCTCTGCCTCTACTTCCTTCTCAACTCCCCTTCCCATGCCTCAGATAAACTTCATTTTATCCTAGATTTGTCGTGTGGCTGATGCCTGGGGCGGGGTGGGGGGTTGGATTCCTCAGCATGGGCTGGCTAAGGCATGCCTCCCACCACACCATACTGCATTTTATAAAACAGGGATGGCAGGTGTGAGTCACCATATGTGGGGTTTAAATGAAATTGGCCCCAAAGGCCCACAGAAAGTGGCACTATTAGGAGGGGTGGCCTTGTTGGAGGAGGTGTGGTCTTGTTAGAGAAAGTGTGTCACTGGGGATGGATTTTGAGGTCTCAGAAGCTCAAACCAGGCCCAGCGTGTCACTTCACTTTCTCCCTCCACGACCATACTGGAGTAAACCTCTGAAACTGTAAACCAGCCCCAATTAAATGTTAGCCTTGATTAGAGGTGCAGTTATGATGTCTCTTCACAGCAATAGAAACCCTAACAAAATAACGCACTTGGCTCTTCTGACTTAATATAAAAACATTATTTCTGGTCTTGAGTTGTTCTTCACAAAGTCATCAGACACTGACTTTCTAAAACACCAGCCTCTCACGGACGCTACTCGCTAGAGAGGTAGAGCTTGGAGGTTGTCTGTTTTAGAGTCTCTTAATGGACATTTCTATAAAGCATCCAGTTTGTTTCCAAAACAGTAGGTAAGTGTAACTTTCATTCTCCCTTCTGACCTCCAGTTGATTTTACAAGTTGCTTTGAAGGTGGGGCCTAAAATGCATCCTTGGTGTACACAGATATACTGTATGTTATTCATTTAAATCTAGAGTCATAACTGCTAGTGATTCCAGCTATGGAAGACTGAGGTAGAATAATGTGAGCTAGAGGTCGGCCTGGATTACCCAGGAAGAAGCTGTCTCGGGGCTTACAACTACCTGTAACTCCAGCTCTGGAACATGCTACCCCCTCTGCTGGCCTTTGTAAACACCTATGCACATGTATGCAAACACACAGACACACGTAAAAGTAAACTAAATAAACAACAACAACAAAAAAAAAAAACTATTTCACAAAATTGGGGAGAGTGGCGTTACCTTTGACCTGCCCATTCCACTCCAAGACTTCGCCCCAGATAGATGCAGAAACTACACATAACATATATACAAATAAGAAAGAGGGAGGAAGCTAGGCACGGAATCCCAGCACTTAGAAAGTAGACACACGAGGATCAGGAGTGTATGGTCATCCTCTGGTACACAGTGAGTTCTAGGACATTCTGGGCTACATGAGACTGATTTTTTTTTTTTTTTAAGATTTATTTATTTTATTTATATGAGTATACTGTAACTGTCTTCAAACATACCAGAAGAGGGCATCAGTTCTCATTACAGGTGGTTGTGAGCCACCATGTGGTTGCTGGGATTTGAACTCAGGTCCTCTGGAAGAACAGT
The DNA here is from genome assembly GCF_011064425.1 of Rattus rattus. NCBI lineage: Eukaryota > Metazoa > Chordata > Mammalia > Rodentia > Muridae > Rattus > Rattus rattus. The sequence goes on from NC_046164.1 coordinate 22,812,755, forward strand.
CAGTGCTCTTAACCACTGAGCCATCTCTCCAGCCCGAGACACTGATTTTTATAATTCAGTATAAGATATTTTAATCTATAGATCCCCCCCCCCAAATTTGAAAAATGGGCTACCTACCTCTTTGAACTTCAGGAACATAAACCAATTTAAAAAAAAAAAATCCTAACTATTGTTTGTTCCCGAGTCTCAAATTATAGAATGATAGCAGCTGTCTCCCTTGTTTGCACTGACCTGTTGACCAGATTTAGACATCTTCTCCATCTCATAATACCTAAGATCTCCATTTTCTTTTCTTCTTCTTCTTTTTTTTTTTTTTTTTTTTCCGGAGCTGGGGCCCGAACCCAGGGCCTTGTGCTTGCTCCACTGAGCTAAATCCCCAACCCCAAGATCTCCATTTTCACACCGTTCGGTACACTTTCACGTGGCTCAGCTCTCGGAGGCTCCCGTCCCACCCGGCTTGTTGAAGGTTTTGCATGCTTATGTATCTACACTTTTGTGTCTTGTTTTGCGTGCAAGCATGGAGGTTGGAGCCTGCAGGAGTCAGGCCTCTCCTTTTACCCACATAAGCTGGTTTGCTGGCCCTTAGCTTCAGCTAGGACTGGTGCATGGACGGCCTTCGGCTCTCCTGTCCTGGTTTGATGAACTTCCTCCTCCTCTCTTGCTTTGCTCCGTTGTATCCTTCAGTATCATCTTGAAAGTGGGACACAGAAGTGAGACCTCGGGATGTTACCTATCCTAATTTTAAATTGTTGTTGTTGTTGTTGTTATTATTATTATTATTTTGGCAGGGTTTCTCTGTGTAGCCTTGGTTGTCCTGGGACTCATTCCGTAGACCAGGCTGGCCTCAAACATCTGACTGCCTCTGCCTCCCAAGTGCTGCGTTTAAAAGCACGCACCACCACTGCTTAGTGTTAAAAATCATCCTTACTTCTGAAGTTTATGCGCAATAAACCATTCATTATCCTTCGTCATGGGGAACTCAATTGTGTTCTAGTTGAACATGCACAATCTTCTGTATGAGGTCGCTCCCCTCTCCCCCTTTGAAAGATTTAAAATTGTCTCTCCCCCTACACCTCTCCTTTTACCCAGTGTCTAGAAAGTTTGAACTGGGTAATACCAGGAAGGGAGAATCAGGATTACCTGAGAGTTTAAGACCACCTTGGCCTACATAGTGACTTTAGGTCAATCTGGCCTATAGAGTGAGACCCTGCTTAAAACTGAGAGGAGCAAGAAGAGGAAGAGGAGGAGGGGAGAAAGAGGAAGAAGAAATAACCTCTACTCTTCAAGTAAAATTTCAAGATATCTTTTGTTTTTGTTTTTGTTTTTTTGTTTTTGTTTTTTTCTCTAAGACTATTTTCTTCCTGACATAGGGTTTCATGTAAGCCTAGGCTGGCCTCCATCTCTGAGGATGACCCGAGTAGTACTTCTGACCCTCCTCCCTGTACTTCCCTGAAAGCTGGGAATGCCAGTGTGCACCTCCAATCCTAGTTTATGTTGCTGGGCTCTGCTCAGTCCCCCACCCACCAACGGATCTACCAATCCCAGCCCATTCCCTCCTTCTCCCCCTTTCCTCATCCGCTCTCTCTTCGTCCTTCGTCCCCAGGGCATTCCCCCTCCTTACAGGGTTTGGGCCCTCTGCTATACAATCTTACCTCCCGGAGGATGTGTACTTTTCAAAATTTCCTCCTCTGCCTGGATTTTCTTTGTTATCTCTACGATTTTTTCCTCCTCCTCCAGTTTGTTTCTTTTGGTGCCAGTCTTTACTCTGGGAAGCCTTTTTCTAAGCCCTAGAGCTCTGCTGATCTGAATGTTTGTTCTGGTTAGTAGTGGATGCTGTGGAATCTGATTGGAAGCTGGGTGTGAATAGCCGGTCTTGTTGCTCTTGGGTGTAAATTTAGATTGACGAGCTTGGGTGGAGGTGTTTTCCCAAGTGCCTGTTTATATAGGTATTTCCTCTGTAGCAATTTAGATTCTGGAGAGAGAGTCTCTAATTTCCTGCCAGAAAGAATAAACCTGACTTCTGGTGCTGTAGTCCAGGGAATGAAAAGGAGGATTTAGTGATCTGCTCACTGCCTCAGGCCACACATTTGGTTCTCCATGGATTTGTGGGGAGGAGAGATTGTTTAACTCCGGTAGGTCTACGGCATTTTCTCACCTACCCTCTCACCTTCTTATCTCTCTTATCTCTCTCTCTTCCTCCCTTCTCCCTGCACCCTCTCTCCCAGACTTCCTTTGTTCCCTTTCCCCCTTAGTGGCCAGTACTGGAATTTACTATACATCCCAGGCTTAATCTCTCAGTCCTTGTGCCTCAGTCTCCCCAGTGTTGGTTTACAGATGTACCCACCATGCTCAGCTCACCCCTTAATGTTTGCAGGGTCCCAGTGTTTGTGTCCTGGCTCTACTTCCCAGCCACCTCTACGCTTTTTTTTTCTTCCTGAGACAGGGTTTCTCTTGATCTCACTCTGTAGACCACGCTGGCCTCACTGAGACCACTCGATGAGACCTATTTGCCTCTGCCTCCCAAGTGCTGGGATTAAAAGCGTGTGCCTACCTCCCCTTCCCACACCAGGCTAAAGAGAAGTTTTTAGGTAGCCTAAAATGAAGCAAGGTGTGCTAGCAAAGGCCTTTAATGCCAATACTTCAGAGGCAGAGGTCATAGGACCTCTGGGTGGAGGCCAGTCTGGTGTACAGAGCATATTCCAGTACACACACACACAGTTCTACAGTTTTCCTTTTGTTATTGCTGTGTTGTTGACTGGCTTTAGTACTAGGGTATTGCTGCCTTGACAGTCTTATTTCCCAGTCTGCTTCATGGACAGTTTGAGACACATTGATATGAACTCTTCTTTAGAGTCTGGTAGGTTGGCCTGGAACTCACTGCAGACCAAACTGCTCTTGAGTTTGAGGCAGTGTTCTTACCTCAGTCTTACCAGTGTGAGCCACAACGTCCAACATGACTGACATGTAAATGTATGTGTGGGATGTACAGGCGTGTAACTCACCATTTCTGTTCACTAGGAGGCGTAGGAATGGTGAGCCTTGAAGCAATGAGCACACTTAGATCCTGGAGCTTGGCTCCTCAGTACTATTTTTTGATAAAAGGAACCAGGAGTGCCTTAGAGAAGTACTTGACTCTAAGGCTGGGACATGTTGAACCTAGAACGTCCTGAGGTACAGGAAAGAAAGAAGTGTTTAAAAGAGAAGTAGAAATATCAAAAGGACTTGTGAACTAATGAACTACCAAACCTGGAACGATTTGAGAGAGTAGAATAATTAAAATGTGCAGAATAAAATCAATGCCCATGAACCCGTACTGACATCAATATAATTAAATGGATAAATGGCAGTAAGGAAAAACTATTTATCACTGAAGATTCCAGTTAATAGATGCAAAATGAATGAGGGATGCAGAGATTATCAGTGTTCTGCCTTAGACAAGCATAGCAGGAGTTATACTCGCAGGCAAGAGCCGGTGATACATGCTAACATCAGGGGCTGCAACACTGGAGAGAAATAACATGTTTGCTATCAAAGCATCCCATAGCCTGCCACAATGAAATGTACTATTAAATGAAATATAAATTTACAAATTAATATATGCTAATAAAAGAAACAATATGCCTTACCCAAGATACTATCAATGCAAATGAGAAAACAGTAACTTTATTTTCTGGCATATACCAGTTTAATGCTTCTATCAAGGTCAATACCACCAATAGGAAGATATTGATAGCATGCATTGAGAAGACAGGATCTCTTAGACGGTATTTTTGCCAAAGATCCATGACTCTAGTCAAACGATGAGAAAAATATAAGAGCAACTAAATTCAGAGACATTCTACAAAGTGACTATAGATGACCTTCAACTTATAAGGGGTTACATTTGAATTAAAGTCATCTGTGATGGTTCATTTAGGGTGTCATGTTTCCAGAGAACACTGGTACATGGGTTAGCCCTCTGGCCAGACCCTCAATGTGAGAGGCATGATCCAGTCGGCTAGGGCCCACATGGAAGAAATGAGTACACAGTCTCTGACTCTTCTAGGTAGAGTGGGCCAAGCCTTCTGAGCGCCATTGCTCCCAGACATCAGACTTCAAACTTTAGTTTGCACTAGCTTTTCCCTTAGGCCCCTTTAGTCTTTGGTCTCAAGAGTCAGGGCTCCAGGACTTGCCTTACTGGTTCTGAGACATCCTGTTTTCTGGGCTAATCAATTTCTCTGACATTCCAGCTTGCAGATGGCCATTGTGAAAAATATTCAACTTCTCTGTGTGAATCAGTCTCCCAATAAACACACACACACACACACACACACACACACACACACACACACACACACACAACACCACCACCACCACCACCACCACCACACCACACACACACTGGAGATAAAGAACCTTAGAACCTTATATGCATCATTATAAGCTGAAAATATAACATAGAACACTTATTATTTTTCGGTATGTATGTTGTATATTTGTTATGTGGAGATAAGAATGTGACTTGTGGGAGTTGATTCTGTTTTTCTTTCCTTCCACCATGTCCAGTGACTCAGGTCAGGTGTGGTAACAAGCACCTTTACCTGCTGAGCCATCCTGTCTGCCCTGGAAAAACAAACAAACAAACAAAACACAAACAAACAAACAAACAAACCACTGTATCTACGCTCACTGTTTTGTGTGACTTTGTTACCCCCTGGCTGTCCAGAGCTGCAGTTTCTGCTGCTGCTTTGCTGGTTAGCATCACAGAAGGGATTCTCACACTTACCACCACTCCAAGTTCAACATTCCCAGTAAAATGTCTTCTGAATGCTTGCTGCTTTTATATCTTCTTAAACACTGGATATTAAGCTCTTATAAGTTGGGCACTATTCAAATTCTGATCAAATGTACCAAGGTCAGAGGATGGGAGGGAGACCAAGGGCACAGGGCCAGTCTTAATGTGGAATTCTGGATTGGATCCTAGGACAGAAAAAGTACATTAGGAGAGAAGGTGGTTAAGCATGAGTAAAGTGTAGTTGTTTTGCCAGATATGAAATTTCTCCCTCAAGTTCATGTGCTGAAGATGGGGTCACCAGCTGTGGCACTATTTTGGGAAGGGTGTTTTGGAACAGAGGTGGGGTAGGGTGGGAGTGAGGTGAGGAGTGGGAGGAGAGGAGGGATGGGTGCTGAGATTGAGATGTAAAGTGAATTAATAAATTAATGAAAAAAACTTTTGAAGGTAGGCCTAGTTGGAGCAAGTAGCCACCTGAGACATGACCTTGACATTTCCCTTCCTGGACCTCTCTGTGTCTCTTCTCAACTTCTTGGCTGCCATGAGGTACATAGTCTCTTCCCCACACCCCCAACGTCCTGATGTCTTTACCTCAGGTGCCAAGTGAAGGATCTGTGTACCTTGAAACTTGTGAAAGAAGGCTAGAGAGATGGCTCAGCAGTTAAGAGCACTGGCTGCTCATCCAGAGGACCTGGGTTCAATTCCCGCACCAAAATGGCAGCTTACAACTTGTGTAACTCTAGTCCCATGAGATCTCTTCTGGGGTACAGACAAAACGCCCATACACATAAGATAAATAATTAAAAAAGAAGAAGAAACTGAAAGAAATCATAAGACAAGAAAGCCTTCAGTTCTTTAAACAGTTTCAGGCTTCTGTTACAGTGCCGAGAGACAGAGCCATAGTCTATACTGTTAACAAGCTGGTTCTGAAGACTAGTTAAAACTATGTAAAGCTAAGTGGGTGGGAGAAGAGTGTATTCAAACTTAAAGTCAAAGTTTTCTATGTGAAATTATCTCAAAATAAAAAGTGAAGGTTGTGGATGAGGTTCAGGCTCAGCTTGTAGAGTGCTTATATAGGATGCACAAAACCTTGGGTTTTGGATGGGCAGTGGTGGTACACGACTTTAATCCTGGCACTTGATCCTGGGAGGCAGAGGCAAACTAGTTCCTGGCCAGCCTGGTCTACAGAGCAAGTTCCAGGGCAGCCAAGCTACACAGAAAAATCCTGTCTAGAAAAACAAACAAACAAAAAACCCCAACCAAACAAAAAAGAAATCTTATTGAGCAATACAGGTGGTTAAGATCAATGAAAAGTTCCCATCAGACAAATTGTCAGGGAGGATGGGTTGAGAGGCTGACTCGTGAGGCTTGCCCTAGTTTCTTCTGTTCTTTGGTCAAGAATAAAGGCCATGACTTGTTTTACGTAGAACTAACTGCTAATGACTAAGCCTTTCCCAATTAGGAGCCACGAGAAAAAAAAAAAAACATGTATTTTTAATTCCCTCATTGGATAGAACTGTAGGAAAATAATGGCTGTGGAAAAACTTTGTTGGCATGTTTCTTTTTCCACCCCTTGGCTAGTCTGAAGACAGGAGATTATGAGAAGCAGCGTAGGGATAACGGCTGTGCTTAGAAAATGGGAAAACCCAGCTAATAAAAACTTGCTACAAGACTGAATCTTGTAGGGGTGTAGAAACTTGGATCAACCCATCAGGGCTCAGATGCCAAACATGAACTTCTCTGACTCAATAATATAGAAGAAAAAATCAGTTAAAAATTTTGTTGCAGTGGTAGAGCGCTTGCCTAGCAAGCTCAAGGCCTTGGGTTCGGTCCCCAGCTCCGAAAAAAAAGAAAAGAAAAAAAAATTTTTTGTTGCATGAATCCATATGTTTTCCTGATATTGTCTCATAGAATGACTTGTAAACTAGACTGTTGATTTGTTATAATAAGAATATAAAGCAGATTGCTTATTTTACTACCTACTGGAGACACTCTTGTCTTGTAGGGAAATCTTCAAGGAAGGCTTAGTCATAGACTATGGTCTGGTTAGCGGGAAGCTGGAGCAGGATAGCAAGACTAGGTCGAGCAAATTATGAATACTGAGCACAGTAATTCAGCAATAAGGATAGAATTTCCAAGAAACGTTGTTTCTTTTTTTCCTCTTTCTTTCTTTTTGAGACATACTCTTTTGTTTTGTTTTGTTTTTTTTTTTCGGAGCTGAGGACTGTACCCAGGGCCTTGCGCTTGCTGGGCAAGCGCTCTACCACTGAGCTAAATCCCCAAACCCTTGAGACATTTTTTTTTTTTAAGATTTATTTATTCATTTATTACATATAAGTTCACTGTAGCTGTCTTCAGACACACCAGCAGAGGGCATCAGATCTCATTACAGATGGTTGTGAGCCACCATGTGGTTGCTGGGAATTGAACTCAGGAACTCTGGAAGAGCAGCCAGTGCTTTTTTTTGCTTTTTTTTTTTTCTTTTCTTTTCTTTTTTTCGGAGCTGGAGGCAGCCAGTGCTCTTAACCGCTGAGCCAGCTCTCCAGCCCGAGACATACTCTTATAGCTTGCTGGTCTCAAATTTGATGTGTAGGCTAGCCCTGAACTTTTGATCCTCCTGCCTCTGCCTCTCAAGCACTAGGATTACACAGGCCGAGCTGATTCGTTTCTGTTGATACTATCTTTCCTGGGGGTTGAGCTGAAGTGGTGTACATTTTCTTTTTCTACCTCTTCAGAGATTCCTGTTAAAGGGAAAGAGAAAGAGAAAGAGGCTTAGCAAACCGACCAGATCTGCAAGAGCAGCCTAGGGCTGCTTGGTCTAAGCTCTTATTTCTCCAGTCAGACATTTCCTCCAGGGTCCAGGCCAACTTCTCCATCACCCAAAGAGATCTTCGTATTTAGAGTTTATGGTATTTTCAGGAATCCATGATAATTTTTATATTTCCTTTAAAATCAAAAGGAAAAAAAAGTTGTGCTTGCACAACCCTGTAATCCTAGGATTTGGAAGTCTGAGACAAGAGGTTTGCTGAGAATCCCAGGCCATCCCAGATTGCACATTGAGTATCTTCTGGCCAGGACTAGACAGCAAAACCTTGTCTTGAGAAGACAAAAAGCAAAAAATGAATAGGCTGGGGGAAGTGGCTCAGCGGTTAGGAACACCTGTTGCTCTTGCAGGAGACCTTGGTTCACCTACCAACATCTATTGGGTGGCTCACTACCACCTGCATGTAACTCCAGTTCCAGGGAATTCGGTACCCTTTTCTGACATCCCAAGATAGCATGTGATGCACATACATATATATACAGACCACACTCATACAGATAAAATAAAACAAGTTGCCAAGGATCAGGCTTGATTTGGAGAGGGGTTCTGAGGAAGAAATGTTTGAGGGTAGCAAAACCAACCACTCAAAAGTCAAATCTTGGATTACAAGTTGACAATGTTCTGCCCGAGACAACTTTCTCTTGCTGTTTTAAAATCTCTCAGGATAGCTCATTTATTCCAGATCAAAAGCCCAGTCTTTTATTTAGATATCAATTGAGTTATTACCCCAGGTTCCCCTTTGCTAATCCCGTGAATCAGCATACCTTGGCCCTGGCCGCTTGATTCTTAGAGACAGCAAGCACATTTTTCTTTTAAACATTGCAAAAGAATTTAGATATCTGTTGCCTGCCTTTGTTAAGCACAGACAATAAGCTAGCTGGGTGGGACCCTGCCCTGGGACCACTATTCCCTCTTCCTCCTCTTTATCTCTTTCCTTAGTAGCTTTCTGACAAGCTGGAGTCTTAGTGCAGCTGCCTCTGTTCTTTTAGGTCTGTGAAGCTCTTTATACAATTCATATTGCATCCTTCTATTTTATGTAGTTGGGAAATTATATTCTTTTGAACTCATGTTTTCAGAATTCTTTTTTACAGCCTTAAGGGCTGTCCTCAAGGTCTCAACATTCACCATTTTGCTGAGACATAGACATACCCTTGCCTTCCTGACTTATGCTGTCTCTGATTATCATGGAGTCATTGACCTTGGCAGAGAGAACATTTGTTGGAGGAACTTGAAAAATATGCACACTTTACAAACAAGTCTTATACCCACAGCAACCATCAACATGCTGCTGGCTCTGTTCCAGGGGTGGGAACCATGTCTTGCCATCCCTTACATGGCCGAGCCAGACTCAGCAGTAAAAATTAAAAGCCATGTATAGTGGCACATGCCTTAATCTCAGCACTCAGGAGGCAGGTGGATCTCTGTGAGTTCAAGGCCACTGTTTTACATAGAGACAGTCAGAGCTATGAGAGAGATCCTGTCTATACATACATACTTTATATACATACATACATACATATGTAAAAACAAAGTAAGAGCTGAAGAGGTAGAATGCTTCCTTAGTATGCATGAAACCCTGGCTTCCATGCTTAGGGCATAAGACAGGCTTGATAGTGCATACTCCAACCCAGAATTTGGGATGTGGGGATTGGAAGATCAAAAACACAAGGATAGTCTCAGTTAAAAAGAGTTAGTAGTGTAATGGCTTGTGTGTAAAGGATGCTAAACAAACATCAGGACCTAAGTTGAATGCCTGGAATCTACACGGTGGAAGAGGACTGACAGCTCTGTGAATGCAACACACTCACCGTGCCACACACGTATCCACAGCCATCCCACACTCATCATACATATCACATACAGTCATTGCACACAAATACATGCACCCAATAAATCTTTAAAAAGTGAATACATTCTTAAAGCTTTATTTTAGTTATTGAATATATCTGTGCTCTATTTGCATGTATGCCTGCATGACAGAAACGGGGCACCAGATTTTATGATAGATGTTTGTGAGCTCCATGTGGTTGCTGGGAATTGAACTCAGGACCTTTGGAAGAGCAGCTGGTGCTCTTCAATGCTGAGCCATCTCCCCAGGTCTAAACTGTAAATCTTAATTCAAAAATTTAAATTGGGAGGAAGCAGCAGACTTCAGTGAGCCTAAGGGAAAGTGTTGCTGCCCTGTGGTACCTGCCAGTTTTCCTCAAATTTGGAGGCTGAGAGTGGCTGCAAGGTTGAGGTCAGCCAGGGTTACATGGTGAGATCCTATCTTTTTTTCGGAGCTGGGGACTGAACCCAGGACCTTGCGCTTGCTAGGCAAGTGCTCTACCACTGAGCCAAATCCCCAACCCCGTGAGATCCTATCTTAACCACTTCTCACAGTGGGTTTTTTGTAAACACATTAATTTAAGAAAACAAATATGCTTTTTTTTTTTTTTTGCCTGCAGAGGTCAGAAGGGATGTCAGGTTCTATGGAACTGGAGATCCCCAGTCCTGTGGAAAAACAGTAGGTACTCTTACCCACTGAGCCATCTCTCCAGCCCCACCTGCCCAAATTAACACATAATTCAATATATTTCCTTAGTATCAGGAGAGCTTTGCACTTTTTATTACATTTATTTGTATGTGGATATGTGTGGGTGTATGCATGCCACATGTATGTAGTGGTCAGGGAACTTGTGGAAATAGATTCTTTCCTCCCACTGCATGAGTCTTGGGTTTACACTCAGGTCATTAGGCTTGGCTTCACTGAATTCTGTCCCCAAATTCAAGTGGCAGAAACCCAGGGCTGGAAGCTTAGTGGTAGAGCACTTTCCTGGGATGTGGAAGATCATGGAGGCCATGTCCACAACTACACACTTCAGTGATGAGTACCCAATTAGAGGTTCCCAACCTTCCTGACGCTGCAGCTCCTCATTCTGTGGTGATCTCTGTGATGGCCTCTCCTGGCTAACAAGCTGACTACATCTGAATGAACTACAACCTAGACATTGGAGCACACCCTTGTGATGGTGACTTTGAGGCTGGAAGACACAGGCTTTTGATCTGGATCTTGAAGCACAGTGGCCATGAAAAGCTTAGGCCCAGGCAAGGGAGTGCAGACCTTTAATCCCAGGAGATAGAGACAAGCAGATCTCTGAGTTCAAGGCCAGTCTGAGACAGAGGAAGCTCCAAGTCCAGGAAAGGAGGTGGCCATTATCTTCTGCTGGAGGCCTTCATAAGGACAATAGAAGAAGAAAGGCTTTTTCGCCTGCACATCTTCTGTTGGAACCTACTTCTTCAGGATCCCGGCTTTTACAGAAGACCAGCTCAAACACCTAGCCTCATGGAACCAAGCAACTACTACTCTTGAACTTCTCATTCATAGTTGGTCCATTGTTGGGTGTGTTGGACTGCAGACACACACCTCTTGGGGATCTGAAATCTGGCCCTCTCATGGCAAACACTTTACCTGATGAATCGTATGTATCTTCGACCTTGAAAATGTTGTGTTAATACCTGCTTTTTACAGATGAGTAATTGTAGGAAATTACATTTTCTTCATGACTGAACCCACTCATATGTATAATTTATTAAGCTTCTAATAATTTCTAACACGTGTTCATAATTTATCACAGAGTAGATACTCTGAGTGTCACCTGAAAGATGCATCTGAGTTTGGAGTACTGAAGCAATTCTGAGGGCACAGAGCACTGTGTCTGTGTGGTAAGGACACCTGACACAATCCACTGAAACTTGTTTACTTTAGATGACAGCAGTAGCAACTACTACCTGATCTCCACGGGACTTGATTAGTTGTTATAGTCCAAGGCTTCATGCACTAGGCCAGAACAGTGCAGTGTTATATTCCCAGACCTTATGAGGGGGAATCGGAAGACACAGAACTAAAACGAGTGATGTGCTATTATGTAACTGGGGAGAGAAGCAGACACTTTCTCTTGGTTTGGCGTCCCTGTCAGAGAGCTTGCTTATTGCACCTTTAACATAGCACACTGCCTATTTTGTACAAGTTTCTGGCTTTGGCAGTGGGAAACACAAGGCTGAGCAGGAAACAATCTATCTTCCAGGAATTGGGAATCCAGTAAGAAAGATCATAACCTATGTAGAAACTAGAATTAAGCAGAATAAGGCAGAGGAATCTAAAGGTACTACAGATTACTCAGATTACTTTTTGTTGCAGTGAAATCGTATTTAGGCTCCAAAAGCAAATATAAGCAAGCAGGTTTAGAACCTATACATTAAATATGTTCCAGACATTCCAAACACGTTTACAAATCCCTATTTCCTTAAGGGCCAGTTTCTGAAATAAAATTTGAGTAGTTGTTACTAGAGGTATTAGCTGGTAGCATCTCGTCATGCTTCACATTCATCCGGTATTTTGGAGAAATGTTACTTTCACATAGTTAATTATAACCCATTATACTACAGTCGACTCCAAGGCTGCAGAGGTGGATCTGCACCACCCACGATAAGTAGCACCCTTGTCCGGATATTCAGAAATTCAAAGATTCCTACATGTCTTCTTTGAAATTACAGGACCTGTGAGGTCCAAAGAGAATGAATGTGGTAAACAGTCCATTTATTCCAATGCTGTCTCCTTTGAAAGATGTGTTGTACTTTTCCTATTGGCTTAGAATGTGAGCCAATAAGGGGAGAGGAGCCCTTGTAACTATTCATAAAGCAGGCCTGGCACTGAACGCTGGTAAAGATGGCTTTGTTCTTTACATCTGGCTGTGAACATTTTGTGGGGTGGATACTTTTCTTCTGATATAGTAAGCAAAACTAATTCAGATTGGGCAGTATTGTGCCTTGAGATATATTCTCTAATGTTAAGAATCCCTCTTTTATTATTCGGATTTAAGATGTGATAAATCCTTAGCAGATGTTCAAAAGAAATTTAAGAACTTAAATACGAGTTCTTATTATCATGCTGAATATATTTCAAGTGAACAAAATTAACATAAGTTTGCTAGGTTTGTTTGAAGTTATAATTACTAAGTTTCTTTCATTTCAAAAGTGGCATATATTACAGTTATTAGTCTCCTAATAGCTGCTCAGAAGCAGATTAATGTCAGGTTCTCAGCAGTAGCTGCTTACACTTGGGATTCTGGGTTATTACATTTCTTTTGTTTACAATATTTAGAATAAGCCTTCATAAAGTTTGTATAGTATTTTTTTTTTTTTAAACACGGGAACTCAAGAGATCTCTAAAAAGACAAAGAAAATGAAAAAAAAAACACAAATCCGTTTGTATTCTTTTCTGTGTGGGAGATTTCATCAGAAAATTTATCATCCTAAGATCTTTGCTTAAATATACTAATTTCTAGAAAAAGCCCACTAGACCATTTTCTCACTGAGTGTGAGAGTGTTCAAACCAGATCTAAAGGGAATGTTTTTTCACTTGTATTCTTTCCAAATCTACATTCAATTTAAGAAATTGCCATTGCAATTGGAAGATAATCTGTGTCTCTGATGTAGCCGAATACGTTATCAAGAGGTTACTATGGCAAGGGTGTGTGTGTGTGGGGGGGGGGGTTAGTAAAAAAAACGCAGAGAGGAAACTCCGGGAGAAAACACACAAAAACAAAAAACAAACAAACAAACAAACAAACAAAAAAACCCACACAAGACTAAAAACCTGAAACGACCAGTAGCATCATTAATTAGAAGGCTAGAGTGAGACACTTTTGTACTCTGCTCTTTTCATGTCAGGACAAAACAAATTAAACAGGAAAGTCAGAGTCCAGCCGGAAAAACATGGAGCGGGCTTAGGGGACGGGCTAATAATCCAGGATCGTTAACAGGGAAGGGAACACTGTTGCTTTTTCTTGGCACCTGAAACTCCAGCTCCACACTGGCAAAGGCCGCAGCTCTTTTGGGCTCAGGCCAGCGGGTTCCGACCGCACGTTGGCGGCGCGGGCTGGGTCCCGGCAGCCTCCGTCCGGGTTGCTGGGGCCGCGGGGCCCTTTGTTCCCGCGGGGCGCCGCCGCCCGTCCGCCCCGAGTGAGCGGCCCCCGTGGGGGACAGCGCGGGGCCCATCGCCTCGCCCCTCGGACCTCGCAGCTGCAGTCCCGCCCGCCCCAGCTCCTAGTTCCTCCCTCGCTGCCCCGGGCCAGAACGACCTTGTTTTGCTTTTCGGGCTCGGGAGAGAGGTGAGGGCTTGACCCGGCCGCGGCTCACCGGGTTGCTTACACGGGGAGCAGTAGCGGGCCCCGCGTCACCGCGAAAGGACCCGCGCCTGCTTTCCCCGGGACCCTCAGGGGCGAGCGACGGGCCGCAAGCTTCCGGGAGAGCCTCGGGGGCCGCGGGTCCCAGGCTGCGCCTCCCGCCAGGCCCGGGACTCACTTCTCTTAACGGAGCCGGCGAGACGCCAGCACCGGTGGGCTCGGGTCTCCGGGCTGGCGCCGTGGCGCGGGCCGACGCATCCTGGAGGGCCCGGGGTGGGGGTGCGGAGCGGCAGAGGTCGCGGCCCCGGGGCGGGGGCGGAGATCCACCTGGCTACGTGGCAGCCATTGCGGCGGCCGCGAGACCCCTCCCCACGCGGCCGCCCACCCGCCCTCTCGCGGCGGGCTCCTGCGCGGCTGCTTTTCCCCGGTCGGACGGAGAGCGGCAGTGTGTCCTCGCTCCGCACGCTCGCTGCGTCTCTCCCCGCGGACACAGCTGCTCGCCAGCCCCGCGCCGTGCCGCGCCAGAGAGCGTAGTGGCGGCGGCGGGAAAGGGTTGCGGACCCGCGGCGCTCACTCGACGACACGGCCCGGGCCTCGACGCCCCGGTCCCGCAGCAGGTAAAGGCGGAGGGTGGAGAGGCAGGCGGCGGGACCCGGGGAGAAGGGGGCCGGCGAGGAAAAGAGCGGGGGCGGGGGGATCCTGGGAGCGCAGAGTCCCAGAGGAGGAGGGCCCGAGGCGGGCGGCGAGAGCCGCGGCAACCCGGGCAGGCGCGGGCCGGGCGCCGGGCGGAAGGGGAGTGAGGCGTCGCGGGAGGCGGGCCCTGGCGCGGGGCCCGAGGCCGAGCGAAGGCGGGCGCCGCGGCAGCTTCCCCGGCCTTCAGCGCCTGGCGGGCCTCCAGGCCCCGACACACCCCTCCCGCCCCCGGACTCTCCGGGTGCCTTCCCGCCCCGACATGACCTCGCGCCCCTGTGAGCGCCCCGCCGTTTCCCAGGCCGAGGCTTGTGGGAACTTGGGCCGCCTGCCCGGGCTCATAGTGCTAGTAGAGCTGTTTATTTACTCACTTCCAAACCATACGCACGTTCGCACGCTCACTCGGCCCGGCCAGGCTTGCTTCCCTCCGGGCGTGTGCGCCTGCGACCCTCGCCCTTTCCGATCCGTAACTTTCCCTCTCGCTCTCCGAAAACTGGGCTTCGAGAGAGTGAGTCAGACCGAGGGCAGAGTTTACCCCTCTTGCGCTTTTGGTTACAACACTTTCTTTATTCCCACCAAAAGAGAGCGGGAAGATTTTTTTTTTTTAAGTCGATGCCAGGTTGGAGGCAGGTCCCGCTGGCTTTAAAGAATCCTCCGGCAAGTGAATTTAGGAGTAGGAGGGGATATTGCTGCACGGACAGGTTTGTACACACTCTGGCCATGCAGTGGTTGTAATGTCTCCATAGCACAGCACAGGTCTGACTTGAGAAGGATTGGCTGTTTTTTCTACTCGGTATCTCCGAGCCAATCAGGAAGCGCGGCTTGCCTGGAGACTGGTTAACTCAGAAAAGGTGGGGATTGGTTGAGCCCGGAGGGGGGAAAAATCCTGAAGATAACCTGGTCTTTTAGAAAACAATGACTGATTTGCAGCTGCCTCTGAGCTCCCAGTTTATTTCTTTTAATACATTACCCATTGATAGCAAGATTCTCCTTTTCATTCCTTAAAAAAAAGAATCACTTCCACTTTTGACTTTCAAATTAGCTCTCAGATGCAACTCATTTGAACTCCTATGGTTCAGTTTTTCACAAATAATTTTTACGTTTTTTTTTTAAAGAAGCATTAACATGCGTTTTTGTGTGTGTTAAGTGTGTTTCAGTTTTCTTTCAGCCGATTTTTTTTTTTTTTTTGTTAAAGGTCAGTCAATTTTTCAGTTACTATGCCAACGTATGATTAAATGTTCTGCGGAGATGGGAGGGGGTACAGTGGTGGAGAGAGATGTTGGGGAAGAATTAGAAAGAAATGGCTGCTGCTCTTCTGCAGAGAGACAATATAGTTAACGAGGAAAAAACAAACAACAGCAACAGCAGCAGCAGCAACAAAAAGCTCAACCTGGAAAGCAGTAACAAACCTCCCTCCCCTGCAGATCATTGTACTGTACTCAGAGCTTCCTGTTCACCTGTTGGCTTTAGCCTCTGTGAAGGGGACACAGTGACAATATTGAACTTAATAGGAAAACGGGCTTAAGTCATGGTAAAGGCATTTATCTTATATGCTAACTCCTTTCAACATAGGTGTGTTTAAAATTTTTTTCTTTTAAGACTTAATGATTTAATACAGTTTATCTGTGCCTTTTGATATACAAAGGAAACTTTATTTTATTTTGAGTTATGATCTTCTTGGTTGATCTCAATTCAAACATCCACCTGCCTCTGCTTCTCAAGTGCTTTAAAGGTTTGGTCACTATACCCAACAGAACAATGTATTAATCAGCTTGAATTTTAGAAACTTAAGTGCCGGCCTTCCCTTCAGCTTTTCGTACACAGAATCGTGTAAGTGTGAGGCAGAGCCAACTGTTAGGCTGCGTGATGAGTCCAACACATAGCTGCTCCCTTTGGGGTAGTTTTTGTAGGTGTTGAGATTGAAGTTCTTTTGATACCCCCTATGCAGATTAATACATTATTTTTATTGTCTTCATTTCATGGTAATAAAATCTTACACTTACTGATGTCTAAAGACTTTAGTATTCCTTGTGTTTAATTTGTCTCACTCTGAAATTCGAACTCACTGTTTTCAGCCTTGTTTTACAGATAAGAAGAGACTGAGGAATATTCAAATTGCTAGAAAAGTCACTCAATCGAGGTATACATGAGGTTCAGGGAACCCTTTCTCTTTAAAAGATTTATTTATTTATTTATTTATTTATTTATTTATTTATTTATTTATATGTATGTGAGTACCGTCAGACACACCAGAAGGGCATCAGATCCCATTACAGATGGTTGTGAGCCACCATGTGGTTGCTGGGATTTGAACTCAGGACCTCTGGAAGAGCAGTCAGTGCTCTTAACCACTGAGCCATCTCTCCAGCCCCAAACCTCTCTTAATACATTTCCATAGCCCTTTGAAACTAGAACTGCTTTTTTTGGTTTTGTTTTTGAGATAGGATCTCATTATGTGCTTCCCTGAACTCTATGTAGACCATGCTGGTCTCAAACTCATATAGAAGTCCACCTGTTTGTACCTCCCAAACTGGCCTAAATTTTTTGATACTGAGAGAAAGACTACATTTTCAAAAACTTGTTCCTCCCATCATTTATAAGATATTCTCCTTATTTTATGTGCCTGTATAAAAAATTACTCTAAGTAAACTGCCTTGTCACTGATTACAGGGTCAAGCACCAGCATGTACACATGGGTGGAATGAGACCTCTGGATCCTCACCTGGACAGTTTTCCTAGCAGTTCGGTTTCCTTATATATAAGGATAGATAACTTTTAAAATGGTGAAGGGTTTTGGTTATTGGATTTGCTTGTGTCTTCCTGCCTGTCCTCAATGAGGGCTCCAGCCTATCGTAGGTTTTGAGACTTGAGAAGGAAGGCCTCACAAGTGCTGGGAGTGCCTTAACTTCGTATCCCACAGTTCAGAGCTCATTGCCTTCCAGTGGCTGTTGGTGCTTCCTACACAGCAGTTAATTGGCTCTTGGAACACACATAACTTAACATCGTAAAAGAGTGCTTCATTGATTCCTATGGGTTATTACACTGATAAGTCAGTGGGATTCTTATGATTACTGTCACTGGAATTGCCAGTCAGAAGTCCCACATTGTTCTGATTCCCGTGTTCACTAAGAAGCCAGGTTCACTAAAAATCCCTAGACTGTCGACCATCAGTTTTTGTTCTAAGTAGGGATTGTCAGCTCCTACTCTATATGGGCTTTTTTGGACATGGTATCAAGGGCCACATTGACCTTGAGTTCATGATGTGGCAGAGCACGGTTCTGGGCTTTGCTCCTGATAAGGACGACAGAGTATTATGTGTACCTGCCAAAGTCCAGTGGACGATGGACTACAATGAGAAGTCTGAAGCCCAGAAATTCTGGTTCAGAACCTAAATGGTGGCAGCTCCTGCTTGTGATCTCAGGACGTGGGAAGCTGAGACAGGAGAACTGTCACAAATAAGGTCAGGGTAGATCTGGGCTGTGAACTCCATAATGACTTCCAGCCAATCAGCGCTAGAAATCCTACCTCAGAAAGTCAGAAAAGAAGGCTGGAGAGCTACCTCAGCAGTTAGGAGCACTGACTCTTTCCAGAGGACCTGGATTTGTTTTCCGATACCCACATGGTTACTAACAGCTGTCTGTGACTCTGGTCTCAGGCTCTCCAACATCCTCTTCTCATCTCCATAGGTACCAAGTGTACATGTTGTACACACACTAGGTGCAGGAAAAGCATCCATACACAGTTTTTAAAAAGTGGGTAGAAGAATGGGTGGAGGGAGAAAGGCAATAAACAGATTATCAAAAAATTGATACAGTTGCCCTCTACAGTGCCCTGGCTGCCCAGCTGGACCCAAGCTCACAAATAACCCCCTGCTGCTGCCTCTCGGGTGCTGGCATTAAAGGCGTGTACCACCATCCTTAATCCATACATTTTAAGAAGGATATTTAGTGTTTCTGTTAATTAAATTTAAGAATTAATTTGGGGGACTAGAAAGATGGCTCAGTGGTTAAGAGCATTGAGTGCTCTTCCAGAGGTCTTGAGTTCAATTCCTAGCACCCACATGGTGGCTCACAACCATCTGTAATGGGATCTGATGCCCTCTTCTGGTGTGTCTGAAGACAGTGACAGTGTACTCACATATAAAATAGATAAGCCTTAAAAAATTGTTTTAAAAAAAGAATTAGTTTGGAAGATTGATGTGAATAGAACTTAATTTTTTGTTTCAAAGTGGGCACTATTCCTCTGTTCTAGGTGGGCTTGGTATCTCTTTCCTGTAATCCTAGTACTGGGGAGGCAGAGGGGGGCGATGTTACTGCACACTCAAGGCCAGTCTAGTCTGTAGTGATTTCCAGGCTAGCTAGGGTTCTATAGTGAGATCCTGTCTTAAAAACAAATCAACCCCCCCACCACCAAAAACAAAAAAGCCCAAACCCAAAAAACAACAAACACCCCACCAAGAATCCTTTCTGTCTTGAACTTCTGAGTCGGTCTGGAATCCCTTCACTTGGCCCTCTTCCCCCTGGACTTTGGCATGTAGGTGGTACTTGTTGTTGGTCTTCCTTCTTTCCTGTGCACTTACTACTTACCGAGTAACAGTGTCTCCGAGACTGGGAATCTGCAAGGCCAGCATTGAGTCTTAGCAGTTTGGCTTAATATCATTTCCAACAGTGGTTTTCAACCTTCTTAAGGCTGAGACCCTTTAATACAGTTCCTCATGTTGTGGTGACACCAACCATAGATGATGTTTGTTGCTACTTCATAACTGTAATTTTGTTATTGTTATGAATCACAATGTAAATATCTGATTTATGCAGCATGTCTGATATGTGGCTTCTATGAAAGGTCATTCAACTCCAGAGGGGTTACCACCCACAGGTTGAGAAGGGCTGTCCTAGAAGAATGGGGATATTAAATATCTTTTGGTGTGAATGACAGATACTTGATTTAAAAAGTATTTTCTGCTGTCATCATGTATGTGCTGATAATTGTGTAAAATTGTTAACCCAAAGATCTTTTCTGGTAACTGGTTATCTGTCTTAATGACATGCCCATTTGGATATTCTTTCTGGTAATTCAGACGACATATTCCAAAACTAGTCATCATCAACTGCAATCTCAACCCAAAAAGTGGCATCTCTTTCTCTCTGGAAAGATTAAACTGGGTATGCAGTGCATATACATAGGCCATTCCTTGTGTTCCTTTTCCTTTTCCTTGTAGTGGATCACTGAGCCTCGTTGGGTTACTTCTAGAACAGTGTCTTGGATGTCTTTGTTATCCTTGATGCTATCACTGTATTCCATGCCAGTGTCATCTCAGCGTGCTTGCTGTCATAGCTTCCTGTCTGGTCATCCAGTGCGTTTGTCTTTCTAACAGAATTGAGCAAGTTTCTTGCTTGTGGGGTTCCCCCCCTTTTCATTGCTTTCATGTGCTAGATTTGGCTTTCGGGATCTGTATACTTTGACTTCAGATTTACTTCATCCTCCCGTGCCTTTCCCCTTCTGCTCAGTGAGCTAGTCTTAGTTATTTGCATTTTTTTCTTTAACACACCAACTTCTTTAAATCTAGGCAGTCTTACAGAAACCTTTGTCTGTCCTGAATGCCTCTGTACTTCCATGGTTACCTGCACTTTTGTTTGCTAAGTCATACTTGTTTGCCGTGTCTCAAGTGTGGGCGGCGCTCTACTAAAAATCTCTGACACAAAACTTGATTGCAGAAGCCGTGTGTTTCCTTAGTACTCTGTGTTCTCATAATCACACTAATTGCTTGCTTATTTGTCATTTTACCATGTACTGTTTAAGGTATAACAAAGTGGCTGAAAAATATGGTCTGATTTGCATTGAAGCATAATAAAAAAGCAATTAAATAGCGATTTGGGAGTTTACTTAGAGAAAGAACAGAGATATTGGATCTGATAGATGAAAATTTTCTAAGGCTGAGTGAGAAATACTCTGACATCTAATTTCCATCTTTTCGGTTTTCTTGTTATTGGGGCATTTTGGTGTTGAAGTGTTGGAAGCGGCCTGCGGGGGTGGGTGGGGTATTGTTGGCTCAGACGACAATGTAATAGAAATTGTGTGATGGAGGTGGTCATGAGGGTGGAATTTGACCATAGCAAGCTGGGCCTTTCCTGTACATATGACGCTTCTGGGCCTCATTCCTCTCCGCTAAGGGTGGGCCTGGCTCCTGTCAGCACAGGCTGATCTATCCGAGTTTCCTGTTAGTGCCTCTGTTATTTCATGACCCCTGATGGAGAAGGGATGGGGAAGGAGACCTGGGCAGAGGTAAAGGATGTGCATTGCTCTTCCTCGCCCCTTGTCTGACTATGCGCTGGTTTTGTAGGTACTTCATCTGTGGGAAGACATTACAGGCCTCAGTATGGTGGGTGCTGAGATGGTAAGTTGACTGTTTAAAAACCAGCACTAGCATAGGATAGTCATTGAGTTTTTCTTTGCTAAATAACATACATACCAGCTTTCTTTTTTCTTTTCTTTTTTTAAAAAAGATTTATTTATTTATCTCATGTATGTGGGTACACTGTCTCTGTCTTCAGACACACCAGAAAAGGGCATCAGATCCCATTACAGATGGTTGTGAGCCACCATGGGTTGCTGGGAATTGAACTCAGGACCTCTGGAGGAGCAGTCAGTGCTCTTAACCGCTGAGCCATCTCTCCAGCCCACATACCAGCTTTCACAATAATAGTCTAAAGTGAATTCAAAGATGCTAAGATAAAGCTATGCCTGGGATGCAATGGGAGTTGAGCTGAGATCAGACTTCAGGGGAGTGGGTGACACATCTAAGAGTTACTGGAGCTAGGCAGCCTTGGTGTGACGTAGAGCATGTGGGCTGAGTGTGATAGACAGATACGTTAGACTGACTTACCTCCTGACAGAAGCCCCTGAGAGATCAGCTGGAGCAGAGAGGGTGTGAAGTATAGGAAGAAGAGGTTGTGAAGTTGAGAGACCAGGTCATGAAAGACCTTGAATGCATTACCAAGGAAGTGGACCATGATTCTGAAAGCCATAGAGTCAGGAAAGATTTGTTTTTAAGGTGCTGGACTAGCCATGTGGTGGCGTGTTGGGTAGTTAACTATTTATTTTGGAGAGAATTCCTTAATAGAATCAGTTATAGCTGTTGAAACCATGAGCTGGGATGAACCTAGAAGAAGAGTAGAACAAAGGCTAGTTATGACAGAACCAGGAGGAACAATGACGTGAAAGAAGTGAGCAGAAGAGCCGTCTGTTAACGCGCCTGAGTGTCGGCTGGGAAAACTCAGTGGGAATCCTCGGTATCCACTGGGATGCATTCTGGGATCCTAACTGGAGGCTGGCCTGCATAGTACAAACCTTACATGTGTTATGTTTATCTCTCTTCTCCACTCCATATGATTAAAGTTTCCATGTACAGAGCACTCTACTGATGCTTTCATGTATATAAAATATGCTTTGCCTTCACGATCTCTAAGTCTAACTAGGAAATAACGGGTGAATAAGAGGAAAGGGGCGGTAAGATGGTTTACGGGGTAAAGGCACTTTGTGCCAAAGCTGATGACCTGAGCTCAGTACCAGATCTCATGTGATGGAAAGGAAGACTAGATTGCTGTAAGTTGTCTTCTGACCCCACACGTACAGCATAGCATGCACATGCTCATACACATGCATCACACATCACATGAAATAAATAAATAGAAAAATCTTAAGGAGGAGAAGAAAAGAAGTTGGAGATATGGTTTGAAGGTGATGGCAGAAGAAATAAGGATTCGATATGAGAGAAGACAAAGTTAAATGATGCCGTCAGAGAGGATCACAGTCAATGAAAGTAAGAATCAGGATTCTGTTTACTAAATACATGGTTCAAGCCACTGTATTTATGGGGCGGAGGAACTTTCTGAGATTGAGAATACTGTTGAGTGCAGAGTTGTAAAGTATGCATTGTGAAACAGACTTTGAGATGGTTTTCAATATGTAGCACATCGGGAAGCTAACTGGAGGCGGGTGTGTGGCATGCAGGTAGAATCCTTTCTTGCACTTGGGCTGTGGATGCAGAAAGATCATCTTTGCTACAAGGCAAGTTTTAGGCCAGCCTGAACTATGTAAAATGTTGCCGGGGGAGAAGCGAGAGAATGAGGGTAAATATCTGACTGTAAATATGTTGAATATGTGCATAGAAAATTCTGGGTTCAGTCCTTAGTACCACTAAAAATAAAAACAAATTAAAAACCCAAGTTAAAGTATAAATATAGATACCCAGGATGAAATACTGTTTAAGAAAAGAAGATTTGGGGTTGGGGATTTAGCTCAGTGGTAGGCGCTTGCCTAGGAAGCGCAAGGCCCTGGGTTCGATCCCCAGCTCGAAAAAAAAAGAACCAAAAAAAAAAAAAAAAAAAAAAAAGAAGATTTGGATTGGGTCTAGCTCTAAGGTAGAGTGCTTCCTAGCATGTTCTCCCTGTCCGTATAAACTCCTGTGATAAAGTGTAACTCGGGAGCATAGTAGGTGATAAGCTACAGTAATGAATAGGAAAATAAGAAATGGTGGACAGTTCCACAATATACTGTCATAAGAGTTAGATGAATGTGGTCTCTCAGATTGGACTGTTGGGGCTGGAGAGATGGCTCAATGGTTCTGCTCTTCTGGAGAACCTAGGTTCAATTCCCAGCACTCAAAGGGCAGGTCCCAACCATCTATAACTCCAGTTCCGGGAGATCCAGTGCCCTCTTTGGGCCTCTGTGGGCACCAGATGTGCATGTGCTACACAAACATACATGTAGGCAAGACATTCATATTTAGTAAAACTATTAAAGGATCATACTCATACTCATTTTGTGATATGAGGTCACACAGTCACAGGGCCTTATGTGATGAGATGAATTGAGGAAGTTGGAGCTCTTGATGAAGCAGCAGACTGCTTTGTTCACTGAATGTGGAAGAGTTGGTTGTATGCATATATGAGTACATATGTATATATATTTTGAGACAGAGTCTTGCTATGTAGCCCTGGCTTGTCTTGGATTCTGTTTCGAGCAGTTTGGCTTTAAACTCGCAGTAATCTGCTGAGTGCTGGGATTACAGATGTACAGAGTCATCCATCTCTGGCTTCCTGAGGACTGTTGAGGGTAGGGAGTTTGACTCAGTTCTAAGGTTGGTCTGGCCCAGTTGCTGTGGGCCTATGGTGAGGCATGGCATCATTGCCTGGAGTGGGGTAGAGCATGGTTGCTCATTTCATTTCAGTAGGAGACAGAAAGAGAGAGGGGCTAGAGACATGATACCCTTCATATGACATGCTTCCAGTGAATTGCTTTCTAAAGTTTCTATCTACCAAAGTAGCCCCAGCTGGGGACCAGACCTTCAACATATAAACCCTTGGCGTGGGGGTGGGGTGGGTATTTTCTATTCAGAGTCCAACAGCACTCCTTGTAACCTTTTGAGCTTACTGGGGATCAAATTTAGGCCTTGTCCATGCTAGGTGAGTGCTACCGCTAAGCCATTTGAAATAAGGTTATGGTAAATAGCACCTGAAATGAAACCTATCACTCTTCCCACCTTGTCTTTGATGAAGATTTGAGGTAGTGTCTCCATGTAGCTCATTCTGGGGTCAAACTTTCTGCGAACCCCAAGCTGGCTAGACTTTTGCCACTCACAGGCATGGACTGTATACCTGGTTATATGAGGCCAGTTTTTATTATTTTTTCACCTAATAATGATTTTTAGTATCGATTAGTGATTTTAGTTTTAATTTTTTAAATCATTTATTTGCAAAATAAAAAAAATGAGATTCGAAAGTAAAAATCGGCTGGAGAGATGGCTCAGTTCTTAAGAGTACAGAGGACCAGGGCTCTATTTACAGTATCAACATAGCAACTGCTATCTGGAACTCTAGTTTTAGGGGATCTGATGCCCTCTTCTGGCATCTGTGGGCACACAGGCATGCATGTGGTGGACAGACATACATGTAGGAAAAACATACATGCATACAGAAAAAAGAAAAGCAAGTTTAATTTTTTAAAGATTAAAAACTGGAACACATTAAAACATTGATTTGTTCTCATTTTGCTTTCAGTTTCTAGACTAATGTAAAGACAATAGCTGAAAAGTCGTGATAGGCTTAGGGGCAGGTTGGACTGTGGACTAGGGTCAAAGGAGTGTCAGATAAGGAAACCCATGGTCTTGGATGGAGCATGTGGACCATTATCCGGTCTAAGGAATAGTCCAAATCAAACTCAAACAAGCAAAATCTGCGTCTTCGTTCCTGATTCTCTCTGATAGTGTCCTACATAGAATAAACAAATGCTTAGTGTTTGTTCTTTGTAAAAATACTTTTAAACTGTAGTGGTTAGGAATGTCAAATGAACTCTTTCTTGTCAGTAGATTTCTATTAACAATATCATGTATTCCTAAATGTTTAATCTAATTTAGATTTTTACTTGTTTAAAATTATAATTTCAATGCTGGGCATGGTTGCACACATCATGCCTTTAATCCTAGCACGTGGGAGGCAGAGGCAGTTGGATCTCTGTGAGTTCCAGGCTAGCATAATCAACAGAGTAAGTATCGAGGTGACATAGTAAGACTCCATATCCCCAAAAGATTCTAATTTAACAGTGCCTTATATTTAACATTGCATTTTATTTTCTAGTAAGAAGACCACTTTAGAGTTGCAGACATCAATCTGTGGCCTTCCTAAGCACATGAGTATTGTCAGTGCCAGCCAGCCCGTAAGTACTACTAAAATTGTAGCAGGTGATTATTACACAGAGGTTTTCAAACTTTGATTTACATATTTGAGTGATTAAAAGAAAAACCATGAGAAAGCAAGTATCCCGTATTTGTTACTAGGTTTTGGAAGAGCTGGTGTTGTGAAATGGTGTGAATTAGTTAAGCTATGACAGCTTGACTATTGGTGCCTTAGGTTTTCCATTTGGTGACTGTTTTAGTCTCTCCTTAAGACCCCCCTCCCAACCTCACACACACACACACACACACACACACACACACACACACACACACACACACACACACACTCACACCCGTTATTTAAGGCAAGAGTTTGTTTGTCTAGCTCTAGCTGTCCTGGACCTCTCTTTGTACACCAGAGATCTGCCTGCCTGCCTCTGCCTCCTGAGTGCTGGGATTAAAGGTGTGTGCCACCATGCCCTTTGATAGATTACTTCTTTATCTTTTATATTTTATATAATGTTAGCCATTTATACATTTTTCATGTGTTTTTTTTTTTTTATGTGTAGAACTATGTTAACAGTTTCAGGTCATGATCCAAGTTCTCCAAAAAACATTGTTACTTTTAGTTAGGATTTCATGGCTGTGAAGAGACACCATGGCCTAGAAAGGGTAACATTTAACTAGGGGCTGGCTACAGTCTCCGAGACTCAGTCCATTGTGATCATAGCATGGTGCGGGAGACCAACTGAGAGTAATGTATTTGAAGACAGCAGAGGGGGATTGAATTCCACACTGGGCAGAGCTTGAGCATAAGTGACCTCACTGCTTGCCCCCACAGTGACACACTTCTTCCAACAAGGCCATACCTACTCCAGTAAGGCCTCCTAATAGTCACTCTCCATTGGCCAAACATTCAATCAAACAGTTTATAGGGGGGTGTTTCTATTCAAACCACCACAAACATGTTGGTCAAGGAGATGAACATCTACAGATGAAAGTGAAAGTTACTTTTTGAGTGGATACCCATAGGTGTATTTTTTTCCTGCTATTTTACTTAGTTCTTTTATCTTTACCTCCCTTCCAACCGTTATTCACCCTAATCCTTCTTCCCCCCTCCCCCCGTGCCACACACACATACACACACACACACACACACACACACACACACACACACACACACACACACTAGGTAGGAGAGAAAGAAGATTAGAGAGGAAGGGGGTGTAGGTCTCTTTAAACTACTTCTTGCTGAATAAGGGTATATTGACTTCCTTGGGACAAGTCCAAGCTTCTTAGTCAGAATTTCTCCAGCTGTAACAACAGAGGCCAACAGGGGCTGCTTCCTCCTCCTCCTCCCCTCCCCTTCCTCTTCTTCCTCTTCTTCCTCCTCCTCTTCCTCCTCTTCCTCCTCTTCCTCCTCCAGAGCTCCTCAGGATTAAACTCTCTGTTGAATCACACCCCTGCCCAAGTGCGAAAATAGTTAGCTGCTGTGGAAAATCTGAAGCAGCCTCATATCCCACACGTGGGATTAAAACAAAAACATGTTTACATGGTTTTTAAAGAAACCAAAACTCTCTACAGATACCCTGGCCAGTCACTTTCTCCATGTTCTGTCATGCTCAGGGATCGTGGTGCTCTGTGCCACTCCGTACACTGCCCCTTTCCTGTGCTCAAGATGAGTGTGTCAGCACTGGGTATATTGCTCTAGCTACTCTGTGTTCTATGGGACAGTGACCGGGAAGAGTAATCATGGATAAATCATGTCAAAATATGTTACAGAGAATACAGGTCAGTAAACTAACAGTGGCAGGGCCTAAAATAAGCAAGGTAATTGTTGCAGTCAGTAGGGAAGGACAGTGAAGATGCAGACACGTGCGTGCCCTTATCTATACTTGGGACAAGGCTACACGGTGCTCAGGACTGGCTTTACCTTGACAGGGTGTCTCAGCTCTCTGGTCTCCAGAACACCTTACTGCTTTTCTTAATGGCTGCACAATACTTAAAGGGTACTATTGCCATAATATAACTTTTCTGTTTTCTACTGATATTCAGGGTGTCCTCACTTATCAATTATTATAGTTTTTAATGATGTATATAGATACATGTTAAAGGCATTTGGTTTCTTTGCTATAAATCATGTCTGTTTTGTGACTTAGTCTTGGTGTCTCTATGAGACTTTAGTATCTGCCTTATCTCTATCATATGGTACATGTCATTTTTTTGGGGGGAAAGGATTTGCCAGGTAACCCCGGGTTGGATTTGAGTTCACAACCCTGCCTTAGCTTCTTTGAGTCCTGGGATTCTGAGATTGCAGGTTTCTGCCATATGGTATGCTTGAAATTATCTTTTACTTGACTTAGTCTTAAAGATCAGGCTGCAGAGATGGCTCAACTATTAAAGGCTAGGCTCACAACCAAAAATATATAGAAAAAATTTGTATTTTTTTTTCCTTTCTAAGACAGGATCTCACTATGTAGCTCTGGCTGTCCTGGAACTTAACTAAGGTCTATGAAGCTGGCCTCAAACCCTCAAAGATCTTCCTGCTTTTCCCTCCTGAGTACTGGGGTTACAGGCCTGTGCCACCACGCCAGTGACCTTCTGACCCTCCTCCCTCCTTCTCCTGAGTGCTGCGGGATTAAAGGTATGTGCCGCAATGCCTGGGAGTTTCTGGTCCTCCTGCCTCTACCTCCCTAGAACGATGATTACAGGCACGTGTCACCACACCCAGTTTTATATAGTGCTAGCCCAGTATTGTGCATGTTAGGTGATCTGTCAACTGAGCTACATCCGGAATCCCAGTACCTTAGCTCTTTAAAACCATTAAAAAAGGGATGTTTGGGAATATCATATAGGATGATGCAAGTTCAAGTCCAGCTTTGTCTACAAAGCAAGTTTAAAGTTAGCCAAAGTTGATTATTAAGGTAGAAGTTTTGGGGATGTACATATGAAATTTATGTTTATAGTATTATTGTTTATTTGATCCAATCTTTTCACATTTCCTCATAGTATACAAACTGTATCTGTCCTTATTTTCTGTATCTTTTTAGAGTATATTCTCTTATTTAGCATAGGTCTGTATGTGACGAAAGTACAACTTGCTTACAACTCATGGATTTACAAGGTTCTTATTATGGAGAAAGGATGACGCAAGATTAGATGAATTAAATATAAATCACTTTAGTACAAAGACGAGACTGTACATTGGATACATAAAGTAACTGAGATTTTAACTGTGCTTTTATGCATTAGAATTTCCCAACTGTATTAAATATTGTTTGGACACTTCTTACATGATGTCTTTCATGTCACCATATTATCTGGACATAAAGAAGGAAAAGAGAGTTTGTAAGCTGGGAAGGTATAGAAGGAAGTTGAGATTTGCTTTTGTGTGCTGGGTGTGGTGGCATATGCCTTTAATTCCAGCACTAAGGAGGCAGAGGCAGCCAGACCTCTGAGAGTTCAAGGCTAGCTTGGTCTTTTTTCTTTTTTTTTTCTTTTTTTTCGGAGCTGGGGACCAAACCCAGGGCCTTGTGCTTGCTAGGCAAGCGCTCTACCACTGAGCTAAATCCCCAACCCCTTAGCCTGGTCTTCATAGGGAGTCCAGGCCATCAATGTTTGTTACACGAGAAACCCTGTCTAACAAGACAAACAAACAAGAAGGTTTGCTTTTGTATGAGATAATGGTAACTTCCCCCCGGTTCTGAAAACTGCAGTTACTGGAAATATATTTGAAAATATAAAAGTGTCCATAACAAAGTAATATATAAAACATGGTCAATCATTTGCCCCTTATATTCCATTTGAATCTGTGTGGGCGGATCCAAGTAAGTAAAAGAAGCCTGAATGTAGCTCAGTAGCAGAGCACCTGCTTAGCGTGTGCAAGGGGCTGGGCTCAGTTCTGCTCACACTTGCTCTCCCTCTCCTTTCCTCTCTCCCTTCCACCCCTCCCCCTCTCTCCCTCCTCCCCTCCCTCCCTCTCCCTCTCCTCCCCCCCCCCAAGCATTTAAAAAGATTTACTTTAGATGTTTTCTTGCTGTGTTGCTAATGCTGGTCATGAGCTTCTTTCTGTACTTGAGTAGTCTTTGTGCTTTGTGTCCACAGTAACCTGAACTATAGCTACACGCTCACACATTCAGCTCAAAACATAGTTTTAGTGACTGCCTTTCTTAGTCACCTGCCTACTGTGGTGAAGAAACACTGTGGCCAGAACAACTCCTATCAAAGAAACCGTTTAATTGGAGAGCGTGGCAGGTGGCAGGCAGGCTTGGTTATGGAGAAGTAAGTGAGAGTTAAACCCTGATTCATGAACAGAGACTGGGACAGGGACAGAGACAGACTGGGCTGGGGCCACACCTCCTAACCCTCTCACATAGTGCCACTCGGTGGTGACTGAGCATTCAATTACATGAGCCTCCGGGGACCATCTCATTCAGACCACCACACTGCTTAAAGTTCTGTCTTACTGAGTAGAGTGAGTGGCCTCGTTTCTACTTAGCAATAAAAACAAATCAAATTTAAAATGAGTAAGTAATAAAGATAGATATTTATTTCTTCAGAGGAGACACACAAGTGGTAAAGTACATGTGATCTTGGCCACCTTAAACCTCAGGGAAGTGCAAATGTAAACTTACTAGCCAGACTAGATACATTTTAATAAAATCTCCACAATTAAAATGAAGGGCAGTAATAGGTCCTGGAGAGTGCAGTGAATTCGGAGCCCTTGTATGTAGCTAGTGGGATTCACAGTGATGTACCTCCTGAAAAATAGTCTGGTGGTTCCTCCCTCAAAGGGTTAAATGTTATATGACTTAGAGTTCTATCTGAGAAATATGAAAACGTGTGTCTACGTAAAGTTCATTCAGGAGCGTTTAGCGTAGGCCTGGACAGATGGCTCAGAGGTTAAGAGCACTCACTGGCCGCTCTTGCAGAGGCCTCAGGTTCAGTTTCAAACACCCACATGATGGCTCACAACTGTCTAGCTCCAGTTCCAGGGCATCCATGTTCTCTTCTGGCCTTCTTGGGCATTGTGCACATGTGGTCCCCTTACAAATACTTATGCACATAAGATAGAGTAAATATTTAAAAAAGAATGGTTAGAGAAAGATTATAATGAAAGTAAATATTAAAATTTCCATCACTTGGAAAGTTTTTAAATATAATGTATTTGTACCATAGCCTTATGCTCAGTAACAAAGTGAATGAAGTGTTGTCAAAGGCTACATCTTAAACATCTTGAAAATGTTTAGTGAAACAAAGCAAACAGTAGTGATAAAAGCCTTATTGCAAGGTTCCGTTTATACAGTGGCCCTGTATGGGCAGCCTACAGAAACAGAAGGGCTTTGTGGTTGCCAGGGATGAGGAGGCGATGGGGTAAGTACTTATTTTATATAAGAGGATATGTCAGGAACTGGAATTAGATTGTGGTGATAGTTTTTCTACTTTGTGGGTTCTTTTCCCACCATTTATCTCCCTTCCTCCACCCCCATTTCACCAGATAGGAGAGAAAGGATGGGGGGGCGGGGCGGATAGAGAGATCCTTGAATCTAATTTCTTCTTGTTTCTTCTTTGAGCATGACTCTTAACATACTACAACCTACCTCCCTGAACCCACCAACAGTCACCAACCCTGCCTCTCGGGGCCCTAGCATTTATATACCCTCTGAAAATTTCCCAGCATTCCGAACATTACACAGTCACAGAAACTATCTGTACCTGGTAAAACCACACCTCTGCAGAGCTAATCATGATTAACTGCTTTGGACAGTCCGAAGCAGCCCTACATACATACCCATACCTGAGATTAAAACAAAAACACATTCTTATAATATTTGTGTTTTTCTAAGAAAACCAAAATTCCAGAATTGCAATACAGTACAGCTCTGTAAATATACTGAAAAATCCCTGAATTATGTACTTTAAAATGGTGAATTTTGGACTTGGAGAGTGTCACACTTCTTAGCATATATGAGGCCCCAGGTTTAATCCTTTGAAACACAAACACCAAACAAACACCAAGTAAATAAAAAATGGAAAAAGAAAAGGGGCTGTCCTGGAATTCTCTGTGTAAACCGGACTGCCTGTTTCTGCCTCCCAGAGTTCTGGGATTAACGGCATGAGGCATTATGCTCGGCTAACAAATGAATTTTGAATTTAGAACCTACTAAGGTTTTGTAAAGTGCCTCAGAGGTGTAAGGGAAAAGGAGTCAAAAGCTGGTTCTGAGATAGGGCTTCCAGCCCAGCACTGCAGGTGAGGCTAACACCAGTGAAAGCCAGCTTGGCCTGCAAGCGAGACGTTGTCTCAAAACAGTGACAGCAAAATGACTCTTGTGGTTTGGTTTCAACAACTGGAAATTGCCTATGGACAAGATTTTATACAGGCCAGCTTGCATGTTTATTGGCAACAGTGTATCTCTGAATAAGCACTGGAGAAAAAAATTATTTAGCTCCTTGTTTCAGAGGTTTTTGTCTGGGCCCTTTTGCTTCTGGGCACTTCAGTGGTGAGGCAGAACATCTGGTAGGAGCCCTGTAGGTCTCCTTGTTATGCAGGCTGGAAGACTGAATTCAGTCTGGGAAACTCCTGTGAAGGTGGTTGGAGATCAACAGGAGCGCCACAAAGTTGTCTGACCTGCACACAAGTACTGTGGCCCACCCTACCCTACTCCCACCTCTCAGGCACACATGATAGTAGCCACGACAATAAACTTATTCAATACGACGTCACCCTTCCCTTGCTAAGCTACTTGATGATTTCAGTACTCTATAGGTTCTTTTGGATTTTTGTATGCACACAAAATTATGTAAATGGTACTTCTGTATGTGAATTTCTTTCTTTCTTAGACCCCTACCCCCAGCCCCTACAGCTTTTGGAGATATCACCTGGCTGTCTTGGAACTCAAAGAAATCTGTCCTGTTACACCGGACCTTTTCTCTTAGGACTTTTATTTCCTTTTTCAGCCTTATATGCTGCCTGCGACCTCTGGCACAGTGTCGTAGGGGAGTGGTTGGAGCAAAATTCTGCTTCTCTGTTTGTGGAGGGAAAGTTTTCAGCAGCTTACAGCTCAGTGAGGCTTCACTGTGCCTCCATGACCTCCTCTCTGTCTCCAGTTTGGGAGAGTCCCATGAGCACCCGCGGGTGCTCGTCAGCCCTGTGTTCTGTGGACACTGAGTTGATTGTGTCGTTTCTCTCCTTTGTTTTGTAAACACCTGGAATTGTATTGACTTTTCAAATATTAAAAAGACTTCATATTTTTAATAAACTGATGCATTGGATTCTTTTATGGCACTTAAGTGGTTAAAGCTTAGATATGCGGGCTGGAGATGGCTCAGTGGTGAGAGCACTGACTACTCTTCCAGAGGTCAGAAGTTCAATTCCCAGCACCCACATGGTGACTCACAACCATCTGTAGTGGGATTTGATGCCCTCTTCTGGTGTGTCTGAAGACGTGACAATGTATTCACATATATAAATAAATAATTTTTTTTTAAAATAAAAAAAGCTTAGGTATGAAGTGTCCAGAGGGCTCTAGTCTTTAGCTGGTGGATATGGACTTTGAGAGGTGATTGGATCACAGGGCTTTGGTATAATCAATGGATTGATTCATTGATCAGTTCACAATTTAGCATTAATTAAAAGGTTGGAAACCAGGAAGTAGGGCCTGGTTGGATGGAGTAGGCGGGCAGCACTCTTGCCAAGGCATCCCCAGTGCTGCTTTCTCCTCAGCTCCCCTGCCAGGTAGAAGCAGCCTCTTCTGTCACTGTTGCTGCTGTCGGATGTGCCTCATCCTAGGTCCATTGCAATGGGGCCATGTGCCCAAACTAAGACTGGAACCCATGCCAAATGATTACTCTTCTGTAGTTTATTGCAAGGATTTTACCACAGTGATGAACAGTGAAATAGGGGCTGTGGGAGAACATACCTTAAGCTTTAACTGCAGCCCTCGGGAGGCAGAGGCAGGTGGATCTCTTGAGTTAGAGACCAGCCTGGTCTACAGAGGTTTACACAGAGAAACCCTGTCTTTGAAAAACCAGAAAGGAAAAAAAGGAAAAGTATAGCTTATGTTATTGTTTTAATATGCTCTCATTAGTGTCTTTGCAGGTCTTATGGTTGGCTGGCTGGCTGGTGACCCCAGGGTCCTGTCTCTTTCCTTCCCTGCTGTGGGATTTTAGGCAGCTGCACTCTGCCGAGCTCTTTATGGGCTCTCAGGCCCAAAGGCAGGCTGATTTACAGGCTGATCGGTCTCCCCAGCCAAGATTCGCTCTTTCCAACCTAGGGATCCGTCATTGCTCAGGCTCCAAGTGTTGGAGGACTTCCTCTGTCCATCTGTTTCTGGTTTCTGGTTGTCTCTCTCGGGCTGCAGTTCTTTGAAGCTCCGTAAGATTTGGCACGTCATGGGGGTTATGGTTTGTTAATGGCAAACTTCTTTGTGCATTTGAAAGAGTGTTTTCTGCCACTGTGGAGAGGAATGGTCCATAAATATTGACTAGATCCTTAATTGGTGGTGGTGTTAATTAGTTCTGTATTCTTGGGATTTTGTATACTTGTTCTACAAGTTGCTGATAGTATAGTCTTGAGATTTTGACAAAAGTAGAATTTGTTTACTTTTTCTTTTAGTTTTGCTTTTTTTCTGTTTGTACTTATGGTTTTTTTTTTTTTTTTTTTTTTGGTTCTTTTTTTTTTTCGGAGCTGGGACTGAACCCAGGGCCTTGCACTTGCTAGGCAAGCGCTCTACCACTGAGCTAAATCCTCAACCCCTGTACTTATGTTTTTAATGCATAGACATTTAGTATTGTTATTTTTTTTCTGGTGGATTGGTCCTTATTATGAACCCCCTTCACCCTCCATAATCTTTGTTCTAAATTCTACTTATATATGATATAATATATAAAAATATTTTTTTTAATTTTAATTAATTTAAATTTAGGCACATATGGCTGGTGGATGTCATTACTGGAAGGTGGAGGGAGCTATGACACAAATTTAATTAAAAGGTAAACTTTATAGTATGTTAAGAGATGTTAAGGACAATCCGTGATTAGCCTAGAAGCAGAGATTGGGCAGAGGGAGTGGGGTATTTGACTTTGAATTGGGTCGTTGGGGAAGCAATTCTTGAAAAGAGAACAAAATCTTAGAGTAAGAATTATCCGTGCTATTATCTTGTGGAAAGAATCCATCAGGGCTGGCGGAGGGCCAGCTAGTGTGTGGGCTTTAGCGTTTACTCCAATGACCTGCAAAACTGCTTGAAAGGGTAGAGCAGGCCCTGGTCCAGTAAGACTTGGTCTGTTGAAAATAGACTATAGGGGCTCTGGTGCAGTGGAAATGAGTTAGGGGTAGGAATATAGGAGCATGACTCACAGTTATCACGTCAAGTAGTAAAGGTAGATTAGGGGGGAATATAAAGATGTTTTCAGAGATTTTTAAGAAATTGTTAATTTTAGATCCAAATAGAGAAAGCAAGCAGACTGTGATCTTCTCCAGATCCATGAGCCTGCCCTTGTGGAGTTTACATCCTATTGCATATGGGTCGTAGACACTTAGCTAAACAAACGCAGTGAGTGAGTAACATGCTAGAAGGTAGCACTCACGAGAAAATCCAGGCAGGACCTGAGGTTGGTTGTGAGGAGCATGAGGATCCAGCTCAGTAGAGCGCTTGCCTAACATACATGAAGCCTGGCTTTGATCCCAGCACCATGTAAAGCTGGAGGTGGAAGCAGGAGGGTCAGAAGTTCAAAGTCATTCTTGGATACCTAGGGAGTTCAAGGTCAATTGGGCAACATGAGACCCTGTCTAAGGAAAAAAAGAAAGGTTCGGTTGTGCTGGATTAACAGTGTGGTCATATTTGAGTAATAGAGATGGTGAGAAAATCAATCTCATAGATTCCAGCTAGAGAAGTAGATAGAGGGACCAAAGCGTAAAGGGCCCCTGGTGGGGGCATGGCTGACACATTGAGGAGGAGCACATTGAGGAGGAGCAGAAGAGCCAAGAGGCTAAGTGTGCTTCAGGTGGCAAGAGCAAGGGAGTGATTAGGAGAAGACAGTGCCAAGATGGCAGTGGTTTGGGTGACAGGCTATTTTTTTTTGTTTGTTTGTTTTTGTTTTGTTTTTTTTCCGAGCTGGGGACCGAACCCAGGGCCTTGCGCTTCTGAGGCAAGCGCTCTACCACTGAGCTAAATCCCCAACCCTGGTAACAGGCCATTTTAAAGCTCACTTTATCCTGAGTGAGAAGGGAAGGGAGGTATCATCCGACCTGTGGATTTGCTCTCACTGCCCGTTTGCCTAAGTAAGTACATTGCAGGAGCAAGAGTGGAATTCTGCAGGTGATTGGTTGGTTAGTGCAAAGGCTGTGATAATTAAGTCTGGGGTGATGGCCATGCGGGGATGCAGAGCGTTCTGGGTCTGTCTGTATTTTAGGAATTGCATCCCCAAACTGTCTTACTACTCAGACTAGAGGAGGCCAGGGTTATTATATTAGTTGAGGTAGAAATACCCAGGAGAGCAGGTTTGAAGGGAGTGGCTAGGAACTCAGTCTTGGACATGTTAAGTTTATGATGCCTATTAGATATCTGGATATAGGTGTTCAATAGGCATTCTGATAATGTTTATGGGTCCTTTTATATTAAAACATGAGTAGTGGTATTAAAACAGTATATTTACTATTTTGAAATGTGTTGTTTTATCCTAATTTTTAACATGTTCAATCCTGACAAAACTGGACTGTATTGGATATAAATTGACTGATTTGTTTTGGCCTTGCTGCTCAAGTTGATGGCACGCTTAGAGTTACACAGACATGTCATTCCACTGTAGAAGTGTAAATGTAATTATGTAGTCTGAGTTTTTTTTTTACTTGCTTTCTATTTTAGGTTCTATTACTACTGGATTTTCAAGAATTTTTAATATAATTTTTCCTTTGAATTATGATTTAAATATCAAAAATCTTTAAATTTTTTTAAAAAAGGGAAATATTTTAGTTTTGGAAGTCAGAATGCCAAGGAAAAGGAAAAATGTTGGGGGAAATCCTTTGCGGAAGACTGCAAACTCTAAGAAAAGTGTCGTGTCCCGTGTTGCTAGTCGTGAGGAGCCAACCACTACTCTTCCTTCCGTGTGTGAGACAAAAATTGATCAGGAAGAACTCTTCACCAGTATCTCAGAGATGTTTTCTGCTCTGGATCCTGATGTAGTTTATTTGATGCTTTCTGAATGTGATTTTAAAGGTGAGAAAAGTTTAGTTTGACTCTTTGCATCTTGTAAGAAGACCTCATATTCTGTGCCACAGTGAAATGTAGGAAAATGATACTCTTATTATTATTTTGTTTATCACGTTAAGTATCTCCTAGGGACAAAGGTGCTGTTTGTATCACTAGGGCTATGAAAGATAAAGATGGTTTCTACTGTAAAGAAACGTGCACTTGTAGGTGCATGTAGATACAGGACACATTTTATCCTCTCAGCTCCTCTAAGACAGGTTGGGCTGTTGACATCTTTCAGTCGTTAACTTGTTAATGAAAAATAATAGTAGGTATCTTACAGGGTAGGACTTTTTGGGGGAGGATTGTTGTTTTGTGGTTTGATTTTGGTAAAGACTTCAGTGTAGTATGCTATAAATAACCTGTAATAAATTGTTTAGAACTATGTTTACAGGCAAAAAGAACTCTTAAGGTACCTGGGTGGATTATCACCTGGTTAGTGTAGCTTTTGGCCATGGTTATTATAAGATAAAGTCATTCTAGATTTGAATGTCTTCTTTTTTTTTTTTTTTCGGAGCTGGGGACCGAACCCAGGGCCTTGCGCTTGCTAGGCAAGTGCTCTACCATTGAGCTAAATCCCCAACCCCTTGAATGTCTTCTTAACGCCGGATACGCTTATGCTCTCGGTCATTGTATGAGCTGTGATGTGAGCATTTCCATCCTGTCCTGATATATACCCAGGCTTCAGTGCTGTATTTGGTGCTCAGAAACGATAGTGATTTGTTGAACATGTGTATAAAGCAGTGTGGGAGCTAGAACCATATCATCTTGTGTCCT
Organism: Rattus rattus; assembly: GCF_011064425.1. Taxonomy (NCBI): domain Eukaryota; kingdom Metazoa; phylum Chordata; class Mammalia; order Rodentia; family Muridae; genus Rattus; species Rattus rattus. Next base: position 22,849,902 of record NC_046164.1, read on the forward strand.
AACAGACTTATTTCTGTTTTTCAGGATCTTCTGTACAGCTTCTTTGTAAATATTGATGTAATGAACAGTTTGAATAGTAGCATTGACGGCACTGAAGCATGTACTCTGCCGTTTAACTTAACCCAGTGAAGCAGCTGCCAGTGCTCTTAAACACTTCTCTTTATAACGAGCTGCCTCTCTCTTTGGGTGCTTCCCTAGTGTTCCAGTGAGTTGTAGTCTAATGTATTTATTTCTGTCTAAGTCTCTCACGAGTACAGAGAGAGAACATTTCAGTGAAAGTTGCCATTTCTGGCTTTCTTCTTAGTCCCAAAGTTTTACTCTGTGCAGCTAGCTCAGGTTAAGGATGGTTTTCTCGCCTTGAAAATAAACTGCAACACCCACCAAGGAGGTGTGCAACACCCACCAAGGAGGTGTGCAACACCCACCAAGGAGGTGTGCAACACCCACCAAGGAGGTGTGCCAGTTTGTGATACCCACAGCCTCTCAGCATTGTTCTAAGATTGTAATAGGAATAAATTGTGCCTTTTCTTTTTAAAATAGAGAATAATGTTGAACATGTTTATATTTGAGTTTTTCTTATATTTTATAAAATAATCATTTGGTTTTTAAGGTCGGTTTTAGGTCATAGTTTTAATTTTTTCCCACACTCTGTTTAAGACTTCCTTTGAGTGACACTTACCTTTGTATTTTGGCTTTTTACTTAGACTGCTTTTCATTATAAATATGCTAGTTCTTTAGTTGAGCACTTCTGGTTTTTCTGCTTCGTAGGTTTTTCCCCCTTCTGTTTGCATTTTTCCCTTTACCTTGTTTCAGTGTTCAGGGCTTCCTGCCTCTGCCGTTCTGCTCTGCTTTCCTGACTGACCTCTGCCAGGCTTGCCTCTCCAACCCCTCTTTATTTTTCTCTTAAGGGAACGTTAACTGGGTCTTACTAGGTGCCAGTCCTTGTGCACGGCACTTTCATGGATTATCTCATTTACCCCACAACAACCTCTGAGGTAGGTACGTTTAGTGTCCCCATATTTTGAACAAGAAGATCTGCTTAAGGGAAGTTAGCACACTTGTTTGAATCAGATCAGGCAGGTAGATACTGAGATGGTGTTTTGACTCCAGAACAGAGCTATGTCCTACAGTTCTGTGCTTTTTCCATGTTTATCTTCCTTAAGATAAAAACAGAAACAAAACAAAGAAAGGCGTCAAAGTTTCAAATGTTTAAAAATCACTTCCTTTTCTTGTGGGGCCCTGAGCAGGCTGGCCCAGGAACCATGCCACCGAGTAGCATGGAAGACCGGAAGACCTGATGGCTCTGTTTGTGTTACAGCCAGAGTGCAGCACTGGAGTCAGACACACCGGCCCTGTTACTGTGTGACTTGGGTCCAGTTCCTATACTTTTTTGAGCTTCATTTTCTTTTATGTTTTCTAGGATGATCGATCTCATGGTATTACTTGAGGATCAGTGAGGTTGTCTGTGTAGTGCTCCAGGCCCAACTGCTGTGTCTGGCAGTCTTCCCTCACCCTTCTTTAGAAAGCCAGTGTGACATATTGGACCCTCTGGGTTTCACCCAGTCTCCTCTAGTGGTTTCTTCCTATTCATCACGCAGAACCCTATGAGCTGACTCTCCAACCAACTTCTCTGAATACTTTTTAAAAAAAAAAGATTTATTTATTATATATAAGTACACTGTAGCTGTCTTAGACACACCAGAAGAGGGCATTAGATCTCATTACAGATGGTTGTGAGACACCATGTGGTTGCTGGGATTTGAACTCAGGACCTCTGGAAGAGCAGTCAGTGCTCTTAACCACTGAGCCATCTCTCCAGCCCCCTTCTCTGAATACTTTAAACAGGTTTCACATTTCCCTTTCCCTTTCCCTTTTTTCTTTTCAGAGAGGGTCTCACTGTGTAGCTCTGGCTGTCCTGGATTTCACTGTGTAGACCAGGCTGGCTTTGAACTCACTGAGATTCACCTGCTTCTGTCTCCCATGTGCTGGAATTAAAGGCAGTTTTGTATTTTCAAGCTTGGCTTTATCTTTTGTCCTGTTTGGCAACTTGATTTTTAATCTTTTAAGTGCCAGATCATATGTTGCTTTATGTGGAGTCTTTTCTTATTCTCCTTCCCATCACTGCAGCATTCACACATTATTAAAAAGTATACACTGTTTAGTTTATATCATGATGGAATTATATTTTAATGTACATGCCTTTATATTTGATTTAAACTTTACAAAATCCTATAAAGTATTTCTGATGCATATATTTTTCATACTGTGAAATACGTGGTGTGAACTGTGTAAATGAACATGTTTACTACAAGAATACCTACTTAAAATACTTAATCCTTAAAAGGACATCCAATAGATAAATAATTGTGGAATGTATCAACTGACTTTAGGCTCTTTATACATGGCCCTACCATCATTCAGTCTATGTGCATATTCGTTAAGCTGTTAAATCTGTTCTTGACAGTAGTTTGGTACAATTTAAAAGAACACAATTCCATGGCTCTATCATTAATACTTCTCTAATGTAGAATTTGATGTATTAGAGTAGTGTTAATTTTTAAACGATGACTTGGATGCTGATACATTTCCATTGTATATATTTTGTTGTTGTTACTGTTATTGTTCTCGTGCAGTTGAAAGTGCCATGGATTGTCTGTTAGAATTATCTGCCACCAATGCCAAGATGGAAGCATCGTCTTCACAAACTTCTGTTGCTCGTGAGAGTAAGCTAGGTGCATCGGGAAGCACAGCAATGGAGACGTGCCGTCCCGAAGACGAGAGTGAGGATTCAAAACTGGATTCATTTTTGGATATGCAGCTAACTGAAGACTTGGATTCCTTAATACAGAATGCTTTTGAGAAATTGAACTCTCCTCCTGATGACCAAGTATACCCATTCTCCCCTCTGCAAGATGCTAATAGTTTTAATGACCCTTCCACCTTTATGAATTCAGATTCAAGTGGTGTGACTTCTCTTCCTTCTGTACAAAACACGGGCTCCAACAGTGAAATTGTCAGGAGTCCTGCTGCTTTACTAGGCTCAAACCCACTGACTTCACACGCAGTTTTGAATGAGCCTGAAAGTTGTGCACAGAGTAGTACGTTGGCATTGGAAGAGGGCTACCTAGAAGACTCTCCTCTCGGTAGCTCTTCAAATCCAGCAAATGACTCTGTTATGGGTTGTGGCAATTTTAGCCAAAGACAGAAAGATCGTTTAGAATCTGAGTGTCCTAGTGTGCAGCATTCTCAAGCCCCTGTAAATGTGGGCAACAGTGAACCTCAGGTTCCTTCAAATCGCTCTCTGCACAATTCAGGGTCTGATTTACCAAGTACAGATGGGGATCAGAAGTCTACTTCTGTGCCAGATGTTTTTGTGCCCTCTGAAGGGTTCAGTTTCAAGCCGCACAAGCATCCTGAACTGCCACCAAAGGGGAAGGATATGAATTACTGCCCGGTGCTCACCCCCTCCCGTTACTCCTTCCGCCCCCACCCCCCCCCCCACTCCGTGACCCGATGATCCCTGCTTTTGATCTCTTTCAAGGAAACCATGGCTTTGTAGCCCCTGTTGTGACCACTGCAGCACATTGGAGACCTGTCAACTACACGTTCCCACCCCCCATCATCTCCCACACCTCCCCAACCAAAGTGTGGCGAGGCAGTGAGGGAGCAAGTGCTTACCAGGTGCAGGAGGCCCCAGTGTCACAGCCTGCGAGGAAGAAGACCACGTCCTATGTAGGCTTAGTTCTCGTCCTTCTCAGAGGGCTGCCGGGCTCAGGGAAATCCTTTCTGGCAAGGTAGGATGTTTTATTGACATTTGTTAGGAAGAATAGTGCATGGATTTGTACAGCTAATGTGAGTATGCAGAACACACAGTTAATAACTGCTTAACACACGGTTAATAACTCAGATATTTTTTGCAATCTTTTAAAAGATATATTGAATTCTTTTTTTCTCATACAGTTTTGACTGACAGAAGTTAAAAAAAAATTAGAGATAGTTTCAAGATATCTGAGACTGTGAAATACTTCTGTGGACGAGAGCTAATTTGATTAGGAGAAAGATGAGGTTAACTTTATTTATGGAGTGTAAAAACCAGACTTGAAAATAAGAAAAATCAGAACATAAGATCCACAGTTGATTTTGAATTCAGGAAAAGAAAATGGTGAATACATGAATTTTACTGATGACTAGAAGTTGAGAACTATCGTATGTTGTTAAATAGTGCTTTTAGAAACACGATTTTAAACTGGGCATGGTGGTACATGCCTGTAATATCAGCCTTGGGAAGGAGACAGTCAGTCAAATCTTTGGGAAACCCTGTCTCAAACAACAGAAAACAAATGAGCAAAAGTAATATAAGTACAGGGAGTAATTATAGAACTAACGATTTCAAACTATTTATTTTTGATGTTTTGAGACAGGGTCTCACAGCATAGCCTGGCTATCCTGGACCCTTAATCTATAGACCAGGCTGGCCGTTCTCTTTGCCTGCAGAGGGCAGGGATTAAAGGTGTATGTTACCACTCATGGCCCAAAGCTTTATCTTGTTGAAAATACAGTTCCTTTGTTTATATTTTTATGCCAAGTCAGTTGTTAGTGCTGTGATGTGGGAGGCCAGGATCAGGGTTAGAACACCCCTGCAATGACCGCTTCAAGGGTGCTCTGGGAAGAGCAGTTGCTTTCTTAGTTTTTCTCTAGAGCTCCTGGCCATTACATTTTTTTTTTTTTAACTTTTTTATTTATTGTATGCATGTGAGTAAACTGTAGCTGTCTTCAGACACACCAGAAGAGGGCATCAGATCTCATTACAGATGGTTGTGAGTCACCATGTGGTTGCTGGGATTTGAACTCAGGACCTCTGGAAGAGCAGTCAGTGCTCTTAACCACGGAGCCATCTCTCCAGCCCGGCCATTACATTTTAAGATGTATTTATTTGCTTTTTTCCCCCCTCCTGAATTAGAATTTATTTTTGTAGCCATATCTGTGTATGTGTGTTTTGAGATAGAAGACTTTGTATCCCAGTCTGCTCTTAGGCTCACAATGTAGCCGATTCATGCATTTTTTTTTTCTGCCTCCTGCCTCTAAACCCCCAAGTGCTGGGATTACAAGTGTGTGCCATCATCGCTGATTTATGTGGTAATAGTGATCAAACCCTGGACCCTGTGCCTGGTAGAAACATGTTCTACCAACTTAACTATATCCCTAGTCCCAGTATTGCAAGCAATATAAAGTCATTTAAGTTACAGCAGTTGCGTTTGTAAAATTAGTGGGAATGAAAGCAATACTTGAGAAGGTAATAGATGTATAGGACTAGGTTTCAGGGCCTTAGAGTCAAATGCAGGTTTTGCCACAAAATACTCTTTATTTTTGATAGAAATATGGGATTATATAGACAGGAGCTGAGAATGGTCCATAACATTAAATTAGCATATGACATGAGGAAAACCTGATGTGTAAACAAGGCCTTCAGGTTTATTGGAAAGATCATGGATGGGTATCTTTTTTAGAAAAGGTAGATTTGTAATCTCTTGCTCCTGCTCCACCTTCCGCTAGGATGGCTGGGGGCTGCTATGCCCACGCAGCAGTTTTACACGAGTCCTGGAGATCTGAGCATTCTCCATGCCGTGACGAGTGACTTAGCTATACTTGTGCATTAATCATCTCTCTGGCCTGTGCTTATTATCTTATTTAAAGATAGTTCAGAAATATGCATATTTAAAAGGAAAAGTGCACCAGGTATGGCAGTCATGCCTGCAGTCTCAGCCCTTGAGATGTGAAGGCTGAAAGATCAGGAGTTCGAGGTCATCCTGGGTTAGAGAGTAAGTTTGAAGCCAGCTTGGGCTGTATGAGACTGTTTCATAAAACAAAACAAAACTATTTCAGAATAATTTGTATAAAGCAAAATAGACCTATCTTGGATTAGTTCTTTTGAAGAGTTGAACTTTTTGCCTAGAGAATTTTCAGTGTAATCTGTTTGAATTTTATCCTCCTTTTAATATTACCACTTGAATTTTTATTTGAATTATGACTGCAAAAGAAGAGGATTTTGGAAAGAAAATTAATGGAAGTAATTCTTTTTGTCATTCATAGGACTTTGCAAGAGGATAACCCAGGGGGTGTCATTCTCAGCACTGATGATTACTTTTATATAAACGGACAGTACCAGTTTGATGTAAAGTACTTAGGGGAAGCCCACGAGTGGAACCAGAACCGAGGTGAGAGCAGCTGCTGGGCTTGGACGATGTTCTCAGTGGTGTGAAGAGGAAAGTTTCTCTAGTACTTGTGGTCTCTGAGAGACACAGAACTTTGTTTACTTATGTTTGTGGGACCTGAACACGCAAATACACAGATGTGCTGCCGCTGAACTAGGACTGGCCCCAGCCGCAAAGAATTGTCCTGAATAATCCCAGCAAGCCAGGAGGCAGAGAGAGGTGGATTGAGCCTGTTTAGCCTGATCTACAGAGTGAGTCTCAGGACAGCCAGGGCTACACAGAGATTTTTTTAAAACAGAAATTACAATTCTTACCCTACTCAGTAAGCAGTGAGAATTAAAAGTGAAGTCTGAGGAACAGGGAAATGTGTCCAATTCCCAGCACCCACCTAAAAATCAGACATGGCAGTGTGTGCTTGTGATCTTAGTGCCGGGAGGCAGAGACAGGAGGGTCTCAGTGCGTTTCAGGCCATCTTGATCTGCATAGAGAGTTCCAGGACAGCCACTCTACACAGTGAGACCCTAGCTCAAAAACAAAAAAACAAAAACAACCCAAAAAACCCCTGATTTTGACCACACACTCCCTGGCCATGGGCACACACACGCACGCATGCACATACACATACACATGCACAGGATGGGGAGAGACATCCATAAAGAAAACATTTTTTTAAAGTTAATTTTTGTAAGAGGATTAGAGTATATGACAGTATTTAGGTTTTATTTAATCAGCAGGGATCCTGTAAGAAGTAAATCTTTTCTACTAGTGTCTCAATAGCTAAACACAGTTACAGTTGTCTGGTAAGCTCTAGTTTTTTGTTTTCTTCTTCTCCCTTCCCTTCACTCTCCTTTCTTCCCCTCTCCTCCCCTCCCCTCCCCTCCTCTCCTTCTCCTCCCTCTCTTTCTATCTTCTTCTCTCCTCCCCTCCCCCCTCTGTCAGGTGTCCTTCTTTCCCCTTCCCTCCCATCCTACAAGGCCTTTGTTTTAAGCTTTGTTTTAGGCCTTTGTTTTAAGGTGGAGGGTAAAGAAGAAGCTGGCCGTGTTGGAAATTTGCCCCCTTTATTACCTAGCCACAGTCCTCTCTCTGTCTTATTGGCCTGCCAGGGAGTCTTAACTCCTACTGTTTTGCCACTGCTGCCCTGTATTTAATGTTATTAAAATTATGTCCTTTTGTGTTGTGTTTTTCAGCAAAAGAAGCCTTTGAGAAGAAGGTCTCTCCAGTGATCATAGATAACACAAACCTCCAAGCGTGGGAAATGAAGCCATACGTTGCTTTGGTTTGTACCACAAGTTTATAATACTGTTTGGGGTCACTGAGGGGATGTCTACTTCACCAGTGAATCTTAAGCACTTGAGAGTATCTTGGTTTGCCTTGAACTGAGTTTCCTCTGGTCTTGTGTGAAATTAGAAGAGTAAGACAACAGCAGGCCTGAGTAAAATGAGGAAGCTCAAATGCAACCTTCCTTCCCCTGCCCTCCCCTCAGCCCACCCTCCCCTCTCTCTCCTCTTTACATAAAAACGATTTTTAGTTCCCAGGCTGAATGGCTGGATTTGGCCTTAAGCCAAGTATCTATTCTTGAGTGCAGGACTCCTGTTTTATCTACCATTGAATCTTCTGGGTGTATCCCTGTGCGTGCATGCATGAGGTGGCATCCTCCATTACCAGCACGCGCTGTGCACATGGAAGCGGGATCTATGCTTCCTTAGTTGGATGCACATTGTATTCCTTATGCCCAGCACATCCTAGCTGCTCATCTCATTTGTTACTAATGTATGGGTCTAGGGTCAGTCAGACGTTTTAACAGATGGAGGCTTTATTAAATAGTGCCCAGGACCATGGACACTGGCCAGATCCATACCTGAGACTCATGCTCAGAGCATGGCTCCAAATTACATTAGATGGGCTTATAAAGGCTTACAGAACTCAAAAGGCTATGTACTTCCTGCCTTCATGCAGTCAGAGGCAAGCATACATACATCCTGCAGGCACCCTGTGCACTTGGGGAAACCAAGCTTGTTTAGAGGAGCATGGAAAAGCTCCCAGCATCCCATGAAGTGATCTGTCCTTAGGCAAGTAGGGCTTACAGGTTAGAAGCGTTTTGTTTATAGATCACTTCAGCACAGTAAACTTAAAGCATAACATCGCATCACGTTTACTGCACTTGAGCTATCTTTTAAGTTTAATTCTTTACTTTTTGAAAGTTGTGCGTGGTGCTGCACATTTTTAATTCCAGAGCTAGGAAGGCAGAGGCAGGTTGATCTCTGTGGGCTCAGGGCTATAGGTTGTTCCAGGAGATCTAGGGCTGTATAGAGAGAGAGACAACCCCCCCCCCCAAGTATTTTCTACAGAAGCAGTAGATTTTATTTTAGTTTTTTGGAACTTGGAATATGATTTGCTTTCCAGCCATCAACTAAAATACTCAGCACTGGGGCAGGCCATCTGGGGCTTACATTGTAGACTGCTCTGTGCATCTTTACATATGTTTCTCCTTCTCGTAGAGAGTTTTGTGATGTTGTCTTCTCTTATGTGTGTGTGTGTGTGTGTGTGTGTGTGTGTGTGTGTGTGTGTGTGTGTGTGTGTGTGTGCTTGCACAAGTTCATGTGCATCATCTGCTTGCAGCAGTCACAGAGGCCAGAAGTGGGCATTGGAGTTGGAAGTGGTTGTGAGCTGCCCCGTGGGTATTGAACTGAGCCCTAGTCCTCTGCAAGACAGCCAGTCTCTTAACCACCGAGCCAACCCCCCCCCCAACACTTTCCTAAGTAGAAAATAAAGTGTTCCAATTGTTTCTGATGTGCCAACTCTTTTGTTGTCTGTAATTGTTTTCTTTCTTTCTTTTTCCCCCCAAAGCTAGGATATCACTTCACAACCCAGGCTGACTTTGAACTCTTGATCTCATTTGTCTATTTTAACCTCTTGAGTGCTGGAGTTACAGACATTCTCTGTTTTATCCAACTTTCCTTTTTTAAAATATGATTTAAAATATAAAAATACTTTTCTAGTATTGATTTCTTGACTTTTCCTAACTTTATTCAGAAATAAATAGGAGACTCTTGCTTCTCACAGTGTGTCAGACTCATTATTTCTTCATACAGACTTGGATAACAGGAGGAGGCTAGGTCAGAAGTGTTAAGTTAGATCAAAGACCACATTTCAGGCACTGCATTTTGAGCAGCGGTGTGGATGTTTTGCATTGCAAAACAACCCGCAGAGACTGCCTGCTTGCTTGACAGGAACAAACACGAGCATGCAGCATGGAGAAAGTAGGGAAGGGAATCAGGGCTGTGTCAGGTGCTCTGAGGTGAGGGGTGGTGAGAGTGTGCCTCTGCCTCCTGAGGGCTGCTGCACCACCACCGCCTGAGGGTAAGCAAAGGGAGAGCTGGTAAATAGCTGGTGTGTGGAAAGGAGTATACAGTGGGGCAAATACGTGTATAGCATTTATGTAGTATGGAGTTAATTGAAGAGGAAGATCACGATGCCTGCGGAGGGGTTCCCGAGGAAGGATGTGTGTAAAAGTGCAGTGGTTGATGGCTGGAGTAGTCATGCTAAAGCTCTGAAACATGGCATAAGCAGTTGTTGGCTTTAAATTATACCAATATTGAATGGAAAGGAGGACTTAGCTCCTTCGTATGGTCGAGGAGGTGGTTTTCTTGTGGATATGAGGGAGAGAGCAGCCAGAGGCATGGAATTTAGCCGTGACTCCTCTAGGTTGAGTCTTCTGGCTTTTTCCCTTGCTTTTGTGTTTGTGTTCCCGATGCTCAGACCCCAGCCTGCCCATCCTCCTCCTCTTTCTTTGGCTAGAATCTCCTGCCTTACAAAATGAACGTGTCCCCTTCCTCAACTTGGGTGTTTCTCACAGGAGACAGAACCTCTCAGTAAGACCCAGGTGTGGTGGTGCATGCTTGTAATTCCAGTTTTTCTACAAAGCAAGTTCAAGGCCAGTCTAGCTACTTGAGACTTTATCTCAAACAAGCGAAGCAGCAGCAGTGGCCCCTGGCAGTAACACTTGCCGTTAGTTTACAAGAAAGCTGAGAGCAGAAGGTTGATCAGTTCAGCCTGCTGACCAGATCGTCCGTGAGGCTGTTTCATTTTTAATGTGATAGTCTATAAAATTGCATTTAATTTTATGGAAAATCATTTGCACCTTTTTTTTTTTTTGTCTTTTCTGTAGTCTCAAAAGCATAAATATAAAGTCCTTTTCCGGGAACCGGACACATGGTGGAAGTTCAAGCCGAAGGAGCTTGCAAGGTAAAACCTGCCTGGAGGTTCTGATTCCTCTACAGCAGTGACCCAAAGTTTGCCAGATTTTTCCCTTTATAAACGATGAGTGAAACAGAACTGATTAGAGTTTTGCTTGTCCACTTAAAAGTTGATTACACGTACTGTGAATGTTTTTGACCAGTTTTAAATAATTATTTCAAAATGCTTATGTATCGTATGTGTGCTTATGTGCATATGAGTGTGTGCACCCACATGTGTCATGTCACTGTGTGAAGGTCGGAGATGATCTCTCTGGAATAAGTTCTCTCCTGCTCCAGGGACTAAACTCAGAATCAGGCAAGCAAGCCTAGTCAGCCATCTTTATGGCCCTTATCCTTGGTTTTATGAAGAGTTGAAGATTTATATTTTATAATTAATAGCCAAGGAATTTTTAGTTGTCTTATGTTGTCAATTGTATACTTCCTTGTAATAATATGCTAATGTTTATAACTAGAAAAGACCCTGGGAGTTGGGTACTCTTGAGCCGTGTGTCTGTTGACGGCAGGGACTTGGAGTTTCTAGAGTGCTGGAGAGTGGGAGGGACAGTGACGGGAAAATGGCAGGCATTTCAGTCTCCTACCCTACTCTTTATTTGGTTGCTTGTCTCGAATTTAAAAATGTTATTTTTAAGAGATGAACATACATTGTCTTTTCCTTTGTGCTCCGAAGATTTAATTTAATTTTAGGGTAGTTTCTTTGTAATGATTTGAATTAATTCAATACAAAGTAAAGGGCAGTCTGACGTTGATTTCTTCACCGTGTTGTAGGACTGTGTCCACTGTCTAATTCGGAAACATTTTCATCCTTTCACAAGGAAGTCACACCACAGCAGTGCCTCGCTCTTCGGCAACCTCTCCTGCGTTTCCTCTCTAGGGTTTCCTATTCTGGACAGTATATATATATACATACACAATGAATTCTCGGAGTCTTTTTCTCTACCATCTTGCATTGAAAATGTTTTCAAGGTTTACCTATGTTGTAGCATGTCATATATCCTGTGTCTCTTAATTGTCTTTCATATGTTACTGGATTTGCTTTCCTATATTGTGTTTGGAGTTTTCGCATTTGTGTAGATGAGTAGGGTTAACAAGCAGCACCCCACCCAGCCCCACCCCCAACACACGTACACCTACCTACCTTGCCCGCTTTTACTATCATAAACTAACAGAGAAGTATTTCCTCTCAATTGAAATTTCGCCCCTCACACCAAAGTTAAGACTTTAACAAACTTGCATTCCTCTGGCATTTGCTTGTGTACAGTGTAAGCAGTCAAGGGCCCTGTTCAGGCTTGATGCGGTCACACACTTGGTGTGTGTTCCTCCCCATTACTCTGAGTAGCGATATGGTTTGGTTTTGCTTTTATTTTTTTCAACAAAGTGGTCCTCATACATCAACAGCTCTTTGCTTGGTTGGTCTTCTTTTCTGTTGTGTGCTGCTTTGCTTAATTTAGGATTTTCTTTATTCTACCTTCTTTGTTTTAAAAAAATATACTTTGCTTATTTCTCTTGTCTTAAAGATGTAGAACATTTTTAAAATAAGAGCATTTGATGCTCAAACTCTCCTGCTATTTTATTTACTTCCTTTTGCGTGTTTACTTGTAAAGCCGCATTATAAGTACATAGCTATGGCTTTGGGTTATTGAGAAATAGGTTTTACAATCTCCAAGACTGTGGATGTTTTTCTTGTGGATTTTCAGTTCTTTTGCAGTAGGGCTACATCGTGTGACCTGTGTGACCCGTGTGATAGCTCCATTCTCTTCTTCTCTCCAATGTCTCACCGTGCTGCCCTGGAGGCCCTGGAACTATAGCAATCTGCCTACCACTGCCTCCTGAGTGCTGGGGTTTGAGACCTGTGTCATCGCAACCAGCCCCAATAGTCACTTTTTAAATGCTCCACACCTGCTTAGTGAGTATGTGCACTGAGGGCTTGAGAGCTCAGTAGGCAGAGTCAGGCTTTGAGGACTTGAGTCTGATCCTCAGGGTTCACATGGTAGGAAGAGAACCAGCTCCTGTAAGTTGTCTTCTGAGCTCCACATGCATGCTGTGGCATGTACACACTCCTACCATACATACATCCACACAGAAGCCCTCCCTGCAGTGGTTATGCTGTGCTCTCTAGTAAATCTTAGCAATTCTGCTGTCTGCTGTGTTCTGGAGCTTTCTGTGCTTGCTTTTCTTTTGGTTGGTCTTGTGGGTTAATCTTTGGACATGGATGGTGAACTCTTCCAATGTGAGACAGTGTGTGAATCCCTCTGCTACAATGCCTGTCAGTCTGTCATCCCACCTGTGTCTACGTTGTATATTTGGAGGGTAGTTAGTGAAATTCCTGAGTATTGTTTGTTTGACGTTACCCTAATTAACTGCACTTTATCCCTTCCCAGTGATTTTTCTTTTGTCTTTAAGACTGGTTTGTTTAATTAATAGAACTGTACCAGCTTCTTTTTAGTTAACATTGGGGAGTTTTTCTCTTTTCATACTTTTACTGTCAACCTTTTAATATCCTTAATGTTTATTTATTGTGCCTAGTATGGCTTGTTTCTCTGTCTGCCTTGCTTTTTCCTGTGTGTGTGTGTGTGTGTGTGTGTGTGTGTGTCTGTGTGTGTGTGTGTGTGTGTGTGTGTGTGTTTTAGAGGGCAGAAGTAGCCCAGGATAGCCTTGAACTCCTGATCCTTCTGCCTCCACTCTCGGGTATTAGGATATCAGGCAAATACCATAGTTCTCAGTCCCATCTTTCTTCATATGCTGCATCAGCTCTCTCTATGGGTGTTTTGCTGCTCACATAGCTGGCCACCTTCTCAGCGTTCACTGTGCCTGATGCTTGTTTTTCCTCTTTATGATTAGTGCTTTGTTTTTGTTTTTTTGAGACAAGGTCTCACTGTGTAGCCCTGGCTGACCTGGAACTCACTATGTAGACCAGGCTTTCCTGGAACTTACTATGTAGACCAGGCTGTCCTTAAATTCAAACTCACAGAGATCCGCCTGCCTCTGTCTTCCAAGTGATGGGATTAAAGTCATGTGCCACCAGGCCTGACTTCTATGATTGTTGTTATTAGAAAAAAATATGTATGTGAAGTTTTTCTCTCATCATATTTTAGAAAATTTAGGTGAAATTTAAGTGTTTCCTTCTGTAATAATTTCTAAATTATATATGTTTTGTTTATATTTTTTAGTGGCCACTTCCATGTTTCACTATGCAAAGCTTACCTCTACAGTTAAACCATTTTCTTTGCCTTCCTACTCACAAATACTATGACTTTATAACACTCACGTGTGGTCGGTTCTCATGAGTGTACATGATATCATTATGTGATTTATACACAACTGTTTGTTTTGCTCAAGTGTTTTCTTTATGCTTCATTTTCCCATTGTAGCATAGACCTTTCTTTAATCTGAGAGTTTGTCTGCCTGGTATTTACCTTTAAACTTTTCTTTACAGTAAGAGTCTGTTTTTGTGAAACTATTTCTTTTTAAGTTCTCCTTTGAAAATATTTTTAACATCTTCATTCTTATAAGAAGACACTTACTGTATATATTCTGAGTTGTCAGCTAGTTTCTGTTGCCGAAAGTAACATTTATGTTTTATTTCTATTGCTGTTGCTAAGTCTTCTCATTCTAATCATTTTTTTATCTATATGACTAGCCATATTTTTTAATTTCTTGCTTAATGTCATCTTTTTCTGAGTGACAGTTTTAGCGTATGTTTTTAGTTATGGATTTCTTTCTCTGTTACCTTGTTTGATTCCTGAAATCAGGACATGTGTGTCACTCATCAGTTCTAGAAAATTCTCAGCGTTTGTCTTTAAACTGCTTTTGTTCCATCTCTCTCTTTTCTTCTTCAGACTTGGATCAGTGGTATACTAGACCTTTTTTTGCTTTGGCCTCTATGTCTATGTTTCTTAACCTCTCTCATATTTTCTATCTCTTTGCTTCTCTGTGATATGAAACCAGACAAGATCGAGGTAGGTAAATATGAAAGCCATATTTACCCAAGAGGCAAACACTAACATTAGCCCTGGAATTCAGATATAAAGGCTTGAATCCCGACTAAGTTAAGAGAGTTACAGCTGAGATGCTTTCATTAAGAAGCAAACCCAAGGGGGACTAAAGCATATTATCTTACCTCCTGGCACTGCAAATCCAGAAACACTCTCAGTCTGAGACCTAAAGATCTCCATGTTCGGGTTAACCAACTGCAAGTTCATTAACAGAGTCAGATGAACGAGCAAGACTGGATGCAAATGCAAATGATTGACTTCATATTTGGACATCCAGAGACTTAATATGCTGGGAATCCAAAAATATTGTTTGAACCTAAAATGTAATAAAATGTGTTTGTTTTAATTTAGTTGGGATCTGGTTTTATTATAACAGGAAGGCACTGTGGGATATTTACTTAGAGTCTCTCTAGTGGGATACTTATTGCTCCTAGTTAATACTTAATTAAAACCCTTTAAATGACAGTCATTGTTTTATGAAATTTTTTTCCAGAGACATCTTTTAAGATGATTGAAACCTTTCTCCTGAATTAATAAAGGATATCTGGAAAAAAAATGTATAGAATGATGGTTTAAAAGAGCCCGGCTAGGTTGGGTGTAGTGGTGTAATCCCAGCACTCAAAAATCTGAGGCAGGAGGATCCCAAGTTTCAGGTCATCAGCCTAGGCTTCATAGCAAGACCACATCTTGAAACAAATGAAAACAAACCTTCTAAAACAAAATGAGCTGGAAATGAAATTCGGACTAGACAGCGCGTGTTATGTAAAGCTAGGTCCTCTAGTCTTCCCATCTCACATGAGAAGTGCATTGGTGTCAGGGATGCGGCTCAGTGGTCATGCGTTACCGTCCCAGCACCGCAGAAAAGGACTTCTGGACTGTGTATGGTTTCTTTTCTGTTTTTTTCCTTTTGGTTGCCAACCTTCTTCCCACTTTTCTCTTCCCTGGACTTTTCAGACGCAATATTCATGGAGTAAGCAAAGAGAAAATATCAAGAATGCTGGAGCACTATCAGCGTTTTGTTTCTGTGCCAATAATTATGAGTTCTTCAGATCCAGAGAAAACCGAACGGATTGAGTTGTGTGCATATGCTTGTGAGGACAGAAATTCTAGGTGGGTTAAAGTATATTTCATGCAAAAATTGCAGTGTGAAGCTATGGTTTCTTTTTTAATGATAGCTTTGAAGACTTGAAATCACTGCTGATCAACTAAAAATAAAGAGGTTTTGTTTTCTTTTTAAACAGTTTCACCTGAAGTCAGCTGAGGACGCTAGCAAGAGACATAAAAGTTCATGTGAAAGATGATTTTTTTTCCCCTTTAAGCTGATAAGGGTTTGTGAGTCTGTGGTTATACAGTGAATACACTTGCCCTTTTTTTTTGAGTATTTTCCTTTTAATTGCTTTTTGTGTACGTCATTTTTGAATTGTTTTTAAGGTTTCGGTGAATGTACTCTGAGATTTTCACATAGAGAATTCAGTTAGTGTTAAATGTGATTTTACTTGGAAAAGTTTGTGGGAGAGTTGGGCCTGAGAATTCCGAAGATGAAGGAAGATGACTTGTCAAACCGAATGAGGGAAAGTCGTTGGCATTCAAAGTATAACGCTAGCATTCAGGAGGATTGTAGAACATCTCGTAAATGACACATTAGAGGAGCGCTCCCTCACCTCAGAGGAAAATTCCCCCTCCTCCCTCCCTCCCTCCCCCTCCCTCCCTCCCTCCCCCTCCTCCTCCCCCCCTCCCCCTCTCCTCTCCCCCCCCCTCTCCCCCCCCCCCCCCTCCCCCCTCCCCCCCCCCCTCCCCCCCCCTCCTCCCCTCCCCCCCCCCCCCCCCCCCTCCCCCCTCCCCCCCCTCCCCCCCTTCCCTCCCCCCCCCTCCCTTCCTCCTCCTCCCCTCCCTCCTCCTCCTCCCCCTCCCTCTCCCCCCCTCCCCCCCTCCCCCCCTTCCTTCCCCCCCCTCTCTCCCTCCCTCCCTCCCCCCCCCCCTCCCTCCCTCCCTCCCTCCCTCCCTCCCTCCCTCCCTCCTTCCTCCCTCCCTCCCTCCCTCCCTCCCTCCCTCCCTCCTCCTTCCTCCCTCCTCCCCCTCCCTCCCTTCCTTCCTTCCTCCTCCCTTCCTTCCTCCCTTCCTCCTCCCTTCCTCCCTCTCTCCCCTCCCTCCTCCCTCCCTCCTCCCTCCCTCCCTCCCTCCCCCCTCCCCTCCCTCTTCCTCCCTCCTCCCCTTCCTTCCTTCCTTCCTTCCTTCCTTCCTTCCTTCCTTCCTTTTTTTTCTTTCCCCCCAAGACAGGGTTTCATACTCTGTCGTTCTAGCTGTTCTAGAACTTGCTTTGTAGACCAGGTGGCTTTGAATTCACAGAGACCTGCCTGCCTCTGCCTCCAAGTTCTGAGATTAAAGGCCTGTGCCACCACTGCCTGGCTTCAGTTTTTCTTAATCATGCAAAAAGTATGTTGTGTTACTGCTCTAGTTAGTAACTAGACCCTGGGAATGCAGAACTTAAACGAGAGGCAGACTGGAGACCCGCGCAGTAGCCAGCTTCTATTCAGGGCATCAGGGGATTTATATTCTGAGGATATTCTGGGGTTTAAGCAAGGTCTTGTGAGCAACAGTCATAGAAGCCCACTCCTATTTACCTCACGTGGGAGTCACAGAAGTGCATTCCAAACACACCCCATGTGTGGAGGAAGAGAGCTCACAGACTGTTGTTAACTTGTTCTCACAAGCTCTCAGATCTCACATAGCTTGACTCGTGGATTATACCTGACAATATTGGTTTCGAGCTCCTGTAAATCGGTGGTTCTCAACCTACCTAGAGCTTCTACCTTTTAGTACATCTCACGCGGTTACTCCCAACCATAAAATTATTTTTGTTGCTACTTCAAAACAGTAATTTTGCTTCTGTTGTGAATTGTAATGTAAATATGTTTCCCAATGGTCTTAGGTGACCCTGTGAAAGGGTTGACAGAGATCATGACCTACAGCTTGAAAGATAAAACTCTCTTTGTAGGAAATGTAGACCCATTGTAACATATGCTAAGCTATGGAGGTGAAGGAAGCCAGCAAGGAACTGTCTTCCCCTGTGAGCACATGAGAACCTTCATTGAGATAGTCAACATGTCTCACTGTGACTGACAACTGAAGGTTGGCTAGTGTCTGCTTCACATGGTGCTCCATGTTGGTAAAGAATTGTGTTTGTGCAATTTTAGGGAAAAGTTAAGATTAGTTCTTACGTTATTTCTTCTACCAGTCTGGGGATCGAACTCAAGGCCCCACGTCTGTTGGGCTAGTGTTCTGTCTCTGAGCTCTACTATTGAGTTATATATATCTCCATCTCAGCTTTTATAATTTTTGTGTAATCTAATTGTAAATATTTAGAATAAATGCTAAGTGTTGGCTGGCTGCATGATTCTTTAATTTAAATCAGTTTTAATTGCACTGTGAGGAAACTTTCTTACCATACTTGAAATGTTTTGTAGCCCAAGAGACAGTGAAGCTGTTACCTCTACAAAAGAAGAAAATGTCTCATCTGCATCTCCAAAGCACTTGGACCTAACGGAAGAGAAAACACTTGAAGTAGCCACACAAGCAGTGTTACCTTCGAGTGAACCCCCGCTACCTCCTACCAGTTTAAACAGAGGAAGAAAGGAGCTGGGTGACGGGAGTCACAGTGTTCATGGCCACTTCATTCAGGAAGACCCAAGCACCTGTTTCCCTAACGCTGAAGGCAGCGTTCAAGCCCCAGATAGAAGTGAGAAAGAACAAGAGGTGGTGTCTGCAAAGGAGCCTTCTGAAGCCGATGCATGGAATCCTGCAGAGGGCGCATCCTCAAATGGTCACTGTGCTGAAGGTGATCAAGAAGCCAGTGAGTTTGCAAGTGCAGCCACCCTTCCAAGGGAAAACCCCTCACCTCCTGAAATACTGGAAGAAAGAACAGCAGGAAAGAAAAAGACCATTGTGAAACAAAAAAGCAAATCCTCTTTGGAGAAACCCAAACCTGAGCTATCCAATTTCGTTGGTGACTGGCCAGTCGATAAGACAATTAGCCAGAGAACCAAAAGGAACCGGAAAACTGAAAAAGGATCATCTGTACAAAATGACAAAAAATGTAATCGCCCACAGTCCCACAAAGTATTAGATACTCGGGTCTCTGTGAATACAGATCCTATCCAGCCCCAAGGATCTCCACATGGAAATGATGATCCTTCAGAAGTACCCAGTAGCTATCACTATGATCCTTACAAAAGTACTGAGCAAACCTCATTCAGCACTGTGAGCGACTGGCCCTCATCTGCTTCATTAGCTCAGAGAGAGCACAGATTGAGAATGCCAAAAGCTGGCTTAAGTGAACCCAACGTAGAATTTGGAACCAATGACAAGTTGGGTGAAATACCCTTATATCCAGCACATGAGGCCTACTGGGGGACTAGCCCTGAAGAACTGAAGACCCTGAGTTCCAGCCTTCGAAGTTCTGAAGTGCTGCCCAGTAAGACAGCTCATGAGCATCATCAGACTCCGCTGAGTCAAATGGTTCCTGGCCAGCACACACTGCCCCTTCCCTTTCCCAGCAGTGCCGCAACTCTTCCTGGAGTGGTGGGGCCCCGAGCTCTAACGCTCCCCGTGGGGGTGTCTGGAATTGTCTCTGGAGTAGATAAAGGCACTTGTACCCAGACTGAGCCCCAAGATTTTGCTCTCTTGTGGAAAATAGAAAAAAATAAAATCAGTGTTTCAGATTCTGTCAGAGTGTTGACAGGAAGAGTAGATGGGTTTAAGCCAAAAGACTTCACTCTTAATAGAAAATTGAATGTTCAGGAAACTATTCCTTATAGAGTAATGCATGATAAAAGTACATTCGTTGAAGAAAGTGAGCTTACCAATGCTGATGAATCTGAAAATCTTAACATCCTTTGCAAGCTGTTCGGGTCCTTTTCCTTAGAAGCCCTGAAAGATTTATATGAGAGATGTAATAAAGATATTATTTGGGCCACAAGCCTCTTGCTGGATTCCGAGACTAAATTGTGTGAGGATGCGGAGGTTGTGAATCCCCCCGAATCATACAGTGAGTCACAAGTTGGACCATTTTCAATGGGGTTGGATTTGAAGGAAATTATTAGCCACAGAGGAACGTCAGAAGGTTCCAATTCTTGTGTATCAGAATTTAGTCCTGGAATTGGTATCAGGAACACCAGTGCACAGTCTGCCAGTGACCCAGAAAAGGGGAACTCCGAGCAGGAAGGGATAAGAGCTATAAACCCTGAAAACCCTGAATCAGTAGCCAGAATATTCCCTAATGCCACTGTAAACGTAAAGAGTAGTAATGGGATGGTGCCTGACTTGTCAGGTGCGTACACCTTTAAGCAGCCCCTTTCACTTACTCCACGGTCTTATGTCCCTAAGGATGTTAGTGAAATAGAAAAAAATCTAGTGACAGAGACTAGAGACAATATTCATTCTTTTCTAAATTTATCTGATATTATTAACTCGGCAACAAGTACTTCAAATCCAGAATTAAATGAAGATGTTTATCTTACTGGCTCTTTGGAAGTAAAGATAAATGAAAATCTTCCTAAGGATTATGTGAAATTTGCAAACATGGAAGAATTTATTAATGAAGATAAACAGGAAATGGAGAAAAGTCTAATGCCAGGAACTGAGTGGTCAGCAGGAGTTAGTGAAGAGAGTAAACCTGAGGTATCAACTCCTGCACCAGTGGCAGCCAAATCTCTGACCATAGACTGTCTGGAGCTGACCTTACCCCCTGAGCTGGCCTTCCAGCTTAACGAGCTGTTTGGCCCTGTTGGTGTTGACTCAGGTAAGGAAAAAGTAAATTGTGTTCACGTGTGAGTGTGTGTGTGTGAGTGAGTGTGTGTGTGTGTGTGTGTGTGTGTGTGTGTGTGTGTGTGAGAGAGAGAGAGAGAGAGAGAGAGAGAGAGAGAGAGAGAGTGTGTGTGTGTCTCTGTGTAAACAGCATATCGTTTCTATTTCAGTTGTAATTTTTGTTGGCTGAATATATCTAATTTATGTCGTATAATTTTACATAGTGCCTAATTTTTGACACAACATGTTTTTAAAGGATTTAAAACAATTAATTTGAAGTTGAGTTATAGAATTTTAAATTTCAATGTATCCATGTTGTAAGTTTTCCTGGTACTTACCTTACAAGTGTTTGCAAAAGTGAACTTTTGGGAATAGAGTACTTGGTGCTGTTTCTGATAGATTAAGGCAGGAATTAACTTCCTAGCATCCTGTTATGGTAAGTTCAGCAAGAGGAATGTATTAAGTTATCGGGGCGTGGGGTAACATAAATAGATTTGTTGTGAAGTTTTGCATGTTGTACCAATTAAGTATGAAAACAATGGCATAGAACATAACAATATCCCAAGTAAATAGAAATGTGGTAGTAATTAATGACAAAATTTAATTTTATGCATGAGTGATGATTCTATTTTTTCTTTTTCTCCCTTTCCTTCACAAGGGTCTCTAACAGTTGAGGATTGTGTGGTGCACATAGACCTGAATCTGGCTAAAGTGATTCATGAGAAGTGGAGAGAATCTGTAATGGTTGGTAACTTCCTTGGATGAAGGCCCCTATCCACCCATGTCATTTTACTCAGATACACATGCGCGTAATTTTTAAAAATCTTATAAAACAGAGCTCTGTAAATAGGGATTATATAATCTATAATATCTCATATATATATATATATTCTTTTACTCTTTATTTTATGTACAATAGTATTTTGCCTGCATATTTGTGAGGGTGTCAGATCCCCTGAAACTAGAGGTACAGACAATTTGCCATTTGGGTGCTGGGAGTTGAACCAGGGTCTCCTGGAAGAGCAGCTAATGCTCTTAACCACTGAACTGTCTCTCTAGCTGAAATAGCTACTCTTAGTAATTTTACTTATATAGTTTCGTTATTTTACTTAGTTTTACTAGTGACTCAGAGCTCACAAGAAGAACTAATGCAGCCTGTAGCCTTGCTTCCCATTGCACCCTCCTTTGCCAACCCTTGCTCTTTGCCTTTGTGTTCAGGAGCGACAGAGACAGGAGGAGGTTTCTCTCGGAAAGCGCATGCAGGGTAAAGTACAGCTGACTTACACTTGGCCTTGATGTTGGAATGTTGACTGCGTACTCTTTAATTCATTCTGAATGTACTCCATAAAATAAGTTACCCAACGATTTAAAAAGTCTGTGCACACACACACATGTATGTATGGAGAATGTATGTCATGGTGTATGTGTAGAGGTCAGAGGGAAGTTTGCAGGTATGTCCTTCCACTATGTGGATTCTGGGGATTGAACTCAGGTAGTCAGGTTTGGCATCAGGTGCCTTTACTCACTATGTCGTCAAGAATTTTGATTTACAAATGAAAAAAACTTTTTTTTGTTTTTTTTTTTTTTTTTTTTTGGAGCTGGGGACCAAACCCAGGGCCTTGCGCTTGCTAGGCAAGCGCCTACCACTGAGCTAAATCCCCAACCCCAAAAAACTTTTTTTTTTTTTGGTGTGTTTATGTATGTGTTTTTTTGCGATTTTGTGTGTGTGTGTGTGTGTGTGTGTGTGTGTGTGTGTGTGTGTGTAGCCCTGGCTGTTCTAGAACTTGCTTTATCTACCAGGCTGGCCTTGATCTCACAGAGATTGCCCTGTTTCTGCCTCCCAAGAGCTAGAATTAAAGTGTGTGCCATCACTGCGCAGCAAGAGATCTTTTTTCTTAGATTTTTTATTTATTTTATGTACACTGCAGCTGTCTTCAGACACACCAGAAGAGGCATCGGATCCCATTACAGATGGCTGTGAGCCACCATGTGGTTGCTGGGAATTGAACTCAGGACCTCTGGAAGAGCAGTCGGTGCTCTTAACCACGAGCCATATCTCCAGCCCAAGAAATCTTTTGTGTATTTATTGAGACAGTTTGAAGCCATGGCTGGTCTCACATTTGCAATACTTTTTTTTTTTAAAGCTTTTTGAGTGCTGGGATCATACTATGCCCAGCTATGAATAAATGTCTCTCTCTCTCTCTCTCTCTCTCTCTCTCTCTCTCTCTCTCTCTCTCTCTCTCTCTGAGTGTCTGTCTCTGTCTGTCTCTCTCAAAGAAAAAAAAATCGATACTGAATCTTGGTGCAGAATAGAAACTTAGAGAAAAGTAAGACCGTACTGTGCTTGTCATGATTGCTGCAGTGTCTTAAGTGTGCTCGGATACATGTCAAAGTGCTTCTTGGTAAGGTCTTAAAAAGCTTTGGGCCTGTCTTCTTGGTAGCGTTATAGAATTATTACTTGGCTATTCACATCTTTTTTTTTTTTTTTTTGGAGCTGGGGACCGAACCCAGGGGGCTATTCACATCTTTATTGATATCAGTATCTGAGATTACAAAGGTAAACCTGAATCTCGAAGGCACTGATTCCAGATGACTTCTACCCAGTCCTGTCCGCAGTGACCTCAGTCACGGCAGGCCTGGTGAGAAGGGCCTCCTTTGTAAAGGAGCACCTTGAGTACCTCTGTGCACGTGCACACTGCAGCCTCACAAGGCACTGTAGGGTGAAGGTTCTTGGGCTCTAGTGCTTCAGGAAAGAAGCTGGTCACACCAATAGGGACTCCCGGGCTTGAGAACCAGAGACATACATCCAGTCAGCCTTGGGAGAGAGGCGGGGAATATGACTAAAATCAACGTGTGAAATTTTTAGGAATTAATAAAAGAGAGAGAGAAAGCTGGCTAAGGTTAGAAGTGACTGGGCTATATCGTAGTTATGTGACTGCCTGTGGCTGCAGCAGCCGCCTCTTTACTTTTCCACCGAGACAGTGCTCTCTCTGAATGTACCTGTCCCCTTAGAGATGCTGTGTTACCCGGTAACTCCCGTCACTGCCAACTTCATGCTTTGTTCTTTATTTTGAATGTAACTTGCTATTTATGGTATCCTCTGGTCTCTTAATATTTGTCAGCATGTTGCTCTCCTCAGTTCTAGGAGTAGGACAGTGCGGCTAAGTGCAGCTCTCCCTGTTGCTCACCACCCAGCATTAACGGTTTTGTTGGGGAGGGAGTAAAAGTGACATGGAAAAGATTGGGAAGCACTGAGCTGATTTATGGTTACCTAGGTCACTGCTCACGTGAAATATTTGCTTGTAGTTATATGAAGGTTTATTTTGAAATTTCAAAGTCATATAAGCTGAAAAGAACTTTAAAATCCCATGTTTCTCTTGTCTTGTGACTAATGCTTACTTTGTACATTGATTGCCGAATCCATGACTCTGCTTTATATTACTCTTGTAGATCCTTCCCTGGCTGGACATACTGTTCTTGATAATTCTGAACAAAAATCATCCCAGAAAACAGGCAAAAGGTTATTGAAGACTTTAGCAGCACCTGAGACCCTGGATCACTGGAACACTCAAACGAAGAAAGTCTCACTTCGAGAAATAATGTCAGAGGAGATTGCCTTACAGGAGAAACATGACTTGGTATGGTTGTCCCAGACACTAGCCTCGGTCTCGGACTGCAGTGTGGTTACATGTGATTTTCATTTAATTCTGTCTCTCATATTTAACCTGGCTAAAGGCGGTCTTTAAACAGGAGGTTATAAATAGAATCTGAAGGCAAGGCTTTGCTTCTAGTTGACACTGATACATGTAGACTGTCCCATTAAGTATGTGTTAGTTTTAGATTTAATTATTTCAGGCTGTTGAGCTGTGTCATTGGTAGTTTTGTTTGTTTTGTTTTATTTTTGACACAGGGTTTCCTGTGTAACCGTGGCTTTCCTGGAACTCACTTTATAGATCAGGCTGGCCTTGAACTCAGAGATCTGACTCTGTCTGCCTCTTGTGTGCTAGGATTAATGAAGCCACCGCCGACTGGCTTCATTGGTAATTTTTAACATTTACTTCAGTTATCTTTTACTTAAAGAAAAATATGAAATCTTTCATTTGAAGATAGTATTGCACATTATTTAGTCACAGTAATTGTATTGCTTTTTAAGGTGTGTTGTCCGCAGGATGATAAGATCCTGAGTTCATAGTGTAGCCATGTTAGAGTTTGTGATTTAGAAACATGACCCGTTAGATCACTAGGACTCTTGGCATTGAGGATTATTTGTGGGGGAGTTGATTTAGGTTATATGGGAAATATTTGGTTTGTTTCTTTGGAGACAGGGCCTCATGCAACTCAGGTGTGCCTGCTCTGCTTGGTTCCATTACTGTGTGACGTGGGCAGAGCTTTATAGTTCCCTTCCTACTGCTGCTTGGTGCTACAAATGAGTTCGACAAAACTGAACTTTTGAGTCTTAATGACAAGTAGAAATTATTTAACTATGTTGTCAACACTAGAAAGCATTAAAGTTACTTTAAAAAGTTTTTCTCTCCCCCTCCCTTCCTCCCCCCCTCTCGGATTTTGAGACAGGGTTTCTCTGTATAGTCCTAGCTATCCTGAAATTCCCCCTGTAGACCAGGCTGGCAGGGTGATTTACCTGCCTCTACCTTCCAAGTGCTGGGATTAAAGGGATATGTCCAGCTACTGAGTGATCTTTTTCATGATTTAGTTTAGAATTTAAAAGAAGACACTCTAGGATCTCCAGGGAGATGGCTCAGTAAGAATACCTCCTGTCAAGCATGTGGCCTTGAGTTCAGACTGCTCAACGCCATCATAATGCTTTAAAAATCCCCAGCTCCGAAAAAAAAGAATCAAAAAAAAAAAAAATGCTTTTAAAAAACAGGTGTGCTTGCGCCTGAGCTGTTGGGCGTATATAGGAAAACCACTGTGGAGACGCCATCCAAAGGAAGGAAGGTAGAATGTGACGGAGCCTCCACAGGGAGCATGCAGTGCATGGCGCTCTGTGCCACACAGACAGGGACAGAGAGAACTATTTTAGGAAACTATTTAGGAAAGTGTTGACAGTTTTACTTCATTTACTTATTTAAAAATTTTACCTTTTTGTACTTGGGTTTCAGTACATAGCCCTGACTGGCCTTGAACTCACTACCTTTCTATCTTAGATGTCAAGCACTATACACATTTGGAACTCTGCTTGGCTGGAGTAGCAGTTCTAGATAGGCAGCTTTATGGAGTGTGAAAAGTAATAATACTCACATAGTTACTTTTTAGTAAATATATTCGTGAGAAAATTTTAAACAATTAAAAGTACTAAGGGTTTCTGTCAACCTGAATTTGTAACTTTAGATACATTGTAGCTTCTGCCCATTTAGGAAAATAAGGTTTTGAGTATGGTCCTAGCATCACACACACGGTGTCTCTTAATGAGGACTCATGGGAGACATTTCTTTTGGGTTTCAATGCCAGAAACCTCCTGAGCAGCTGGTTTGTTTTTATTTTATGGACACTGAAACTGTTTCTTTCCCCTTTGCTTTTGCTACTTAGGTAGCTCAGAACTAAATTTGTAGCAATTTATAGGATTGATATGGACTTATATATTAATTATATTTGCTAGCTAATCTTTGACTTTATTTATATCCTGTCTTTTTAATAGTTACATTGATTAATGATTTTTTAAAATCTTTTTCTACTCTATTTTTTATTTTTAGAGATTTTTATTTATTTCATGTATATGAGAACACTGTCGCTGTCTTCAAACACACCAGCAGAGGGCATCAGATCCCATTACAGATGGGTGTGAGCCACCATGTGGTTGCTGGGAATTGAACTCAGGACCTCTGGAAGAGCAGTTAGTGCTCTTAACCACTAAGCCATCTCTCCAGCCCCAGAATGAAACCATTTTGCTCACTTCATTTGTACAATAACCTCTGAACCATCTCTCCAGCCCCTGATTAATGATTGATAATGTCCCAAGTAAAGCATCATTATGTGATTTTTTTTTTTTTTTGTAGGAATATCATAGCATTTATACCAGCCTGGTATGGTCCACTGAATACTTAGGCTACAGCATACACCAGTATATATTATGACTATACGTGTAGCTTCATCCTTGCTGTACTGTATAATAGACTGTTGGGTGTATGTATGTATATGTGTGTGTGTGTGTGTGTGTGTGTGTGTGTGTGTGTGTGTGTGTGTGTGTGTGAGATTATATGTATTTGCTAACATCTTCAATGCTTGTCAAAAATGGGATCTAAATAAGTAATGTAAGAATACCTATATACCTATATTACTCTCTTCATCTTATGATCAGTTAAGAAAGTTGGTGATTGCATATAAATCATTGGTCTTTTTGCAACAAAATAATTAGGCTTTTGTTCAGTATTGTGTGGCTTATAAATTTCATCTTACAGATTTTCATCTCATGGGTGATTGTTTTCTGTTCTGTTTTAGAAAAGGGAGACACTTATGTTTGAAAAAGACTGTGCCACAAAACTAAAGGAGAAGCAGCTCTTTAAGATATTTCCAGCTATTAATCAAAATTTCCTGGTGGACATTTTCAAAGATCACAAGTGAGTGAGTGCTAAAAGGACTGGCCAGTGTCCCTGGACATATTTGCCAAATTATCTCTAGTGTTCACGTAATAAGTTGTTAAATTTGAAATATATATCCAGAAAGTGAAAATTTCTAGCAACTTGTCTTGTATTACTTGTTGATTTTTTCTTCAAGTTTTTTTTTTTTTTGTTGTTGTTGTTACTTTTTTACCATGGGAAACACGCCCAGATAACAGGTAGCTGAGAGGTAGACAGTGTTTTACTTAAACTTTTAAATTAGAATCTCATGGTATTTACGTGGAGTTTGTTACAATACATATATCAGCCCGGAATTGTATTATCTGTGTTTGATTTTGGAAGGAATCTGAAATTATGTATAGCTCCCCAAAAGATTCATGGAATATAGATGTTGCAATTGAAAGAAACATTTTAATTTTAGCTAATGTTCCCAAAATAGGCAGGAACTCAGCTTGGTATTTAAACAAGCAAGGGCTACGTATCCTATCTCTAAATAATTAAAAAAATTAGAAATCCAGTTATCAGTGTTACCTCCTACTATTATTTTGGTGTTAGGGATTGAGCCCAGATCCTTACATCTTTGATTTGTTAAAAGCATTTAGTGGTCTCATGTATCCAGACTGTCCTTAAACTTGCTTTGTAGCTAAGGATGACCTTGAACTTCTGACCTTGCTGCCTCGACCTCTCAAGTCCTAGGCTTAGTATCTGCTGTCATGGTCAATTTTATGTAGTTATGAGGATCAAACCCTGGACATGTTAGCCGGGTATTCTACCAACTAGGCCACCTCCCCAGCCCGGTTATGTTAATTTTTACTGTGTATAAACACAAAATTGTGTGTATCAATGAGTGATAGAATGTTTTGACCTATGTGTTAGGTTAACATATTTTTTTCTTAAGTCCTGGCTATCCTAAACTCTTTGTAGAGCAGGCTGCCCTCAAACTCACAAAGATCCTCCTGCTTCTGCCTCCTGAGTGTTAAAGGCAGGCACCACCATGCATGGTAACATGGTTTTTTAACACCTGAGTTTTTTTTCTTCTTCATTCATTCATTTGCTTATTTATTGTGTGTGAAGCAGCAAGGTGAGTGTGGAGGTCAGAGGACAACTCTGAGGACTTGGCTCTCTCCTTTCAATATGTGGATTCTGGGGATCAAATTCAGATCATCAGGTGTGGGAGCAAGACTACGTGTTGAGCTATTGCCCCTGCCCATTTACTACTATTGCTACTACTGCTGCTATTACCACGACTGCTACCACTGCCACCACTGCCGCCTTTCAAAGTATGGGACTGAGAGATGGCTCAGTGTTTCAGAGGACCAGAGTTTGATTACTAATACCATGGTGGCTCACAACAGTCAGTAACTCCAGTTCCCGGGAAACTGATGCCCTCTTCTGGACTTGTCGGGCACCAGGCATGCCTATGGTACACAGACATACATGCAGGTGAAACAGTCATACACATAAAATAAAATAATAAATAAAAATGCTAACACACCTTTCAGGACACTGTTCTAGCTTCTTGAAATGCACAGCATATAATTATTTTCTATAATCCCGTACACATAACAATGCATTACTCATATTTAATTGTAACTTAGTACCTCATTCTTCCTTCTCCCAGTGTTTTTCACTATGGATAATTAAACCAGAGATAGATATAAGCTAGGCAGGTGCCCTATTATGAGCTGTATTCTCAACCTGTTAAATTTTTATTTTAAGACAGGATTTTGCTCTGTAGCCCAGGCTGGCCTTAAACTTGTGATCCTCCTGCCCCAGCTACCTAGTAGCTAGAATTGTGGTATGTGCCAATGTGCCTCGCTTGGTAGCACTTTTTAAAATTAGATTTTGAGGCTGGGGATAAAATACTTGACTGGAATGAACAGGCCTTGTGGTTGATCCTCATCACGAGAAAGCATTAAGGAGGCAGAGGCAGGCAGGTCTCTGTGAGTTTACATCAACTTGATCTCTGTAGCAAGTTCTGGAGCACCCACGGCTGCACTGAGACCTGTCTTTAAAAAAAAAGTTGAGACCTGATTACTTTTTATTTTCTCTGAGATCATTCTTGAGTCTTTGAGCGTGTTATGTTTCAGTATTAAAAACTTAAAAAACTAAGCCAATTTCTTATACTTTTTAAAATTAAAAATATTTACTACTTTATGCATATGTGTGTTTGCCCACATGTATGTATGCATGTATGTATGTGTACCCCGTGCATGCCTAGTGCTCACAGAACTGAAGTTGGAGTTATACACAGTTGTGAGCAGTTATGTAGATGCTGGGAACCAAACCTGAGTTCTCTTAGGCAGTGCTTGAGGCTGCTTTATGGTGGTTATGCCACAGAACTTTCATTTTCTTTTATTTAAATATATTCAAACAGCTATTCACTGGAAAACACTGTGCAGTTTCTAAACTGTGTTCTTGAAGGAGACCCTGTGAAGACAGTTATAGCTCAAGAGTGTGCCCACCAAAATGAGAATAACACTTCTCATTCTGCTCAGAAGTCGAAAGAGAAAAAGGTATGGAGTGGTTTGATCTTTTACCCTGTTGGCAAATAAATGTATATAAAAATAGGGTTTGTTTATTGAGTATAATAATTTAATGATTATTTTTCACTATTTTGAGTAGTCTGAAAGTTTAATGATCAATAACACACTTTTAAAGAATATCTGTGTACTCAGAGAATGAATTTATACTTAAGTACGTTCTTGGTTAATATTGGTACAATGAAAATCATCTAAATTTAAATTCTTGTAGATTCTGTGTAGACTTTTCTTTCTTTTTTTCCCCCTTAGGCAGAATTTCTCGGTGTAGCCCTGGCTGTCCTGGAACTTGCTATTTAGACCAGACTGGACTCAGAGATCCACCTGCCTCTGCCTCTGTGTAGACATAGTAGCTTATGAAGCATAATTGAACAGCAATGGTTTTTATTATATCATAGGTCTTAGAATCTAAATATGTGGGCAGAAATAATTTAACTTCTTTCCTAAGTGGTTTTTCTTTTTACCTTGAAAATGCCTTTTCTATGTTTGGATAACTCATTATAAATCAATAAAATTGTAGTTGATTTTTACTTGTAATGCTGTATCAGCATCATTGTTACTTTAAGTATTGGAGTGTTTTACCTACATGTAGGTATGCATATAAGCGCAATGTGTGTGCAGGGCTGATGGAGACCACAAAAAGTTATCGGATCCCTTCAAAATTCCAGTTATGAGAAGTTGTGAGACTCCGTGTAGGTGCTGGGAACCACCCCCCGGTCCTCTGCAAGAGCAGCAGTGCTTTTGACAGAACCATCTCTACAGCCCCTGCTTTGTTCTGTGTGCTTTTGAGACAGGGTTTCAGGATGTAGTCCTGGCTGGCCTACAACTCTGTGTAAACCAGAGTGGCCTTGAACTCAAGGCCTCGGCTTTCAAGTACTGTGATTGAAGTTCTGGGTCACCATGCCTGACTCATAATTAAGTTTTTTGTAGAGCACAATGATGTCTGTTATTGTAAACCTATAGTTTCAGGGTCTAAGCAAAATGTTAATGAGGAAAGTATATAACTCTTATTATATATTAAGATAGTTTTTCTTAATATTTTTGTCAGTTAAAAATTATATGTAACATAATATATACAGTGTTTTTATAGTACTTACTATAAATTAAATGATAGTCTATAAAACTTTAAACATCTGCCATTAAAGATTTTTATAGAATACATTATAAATTGATAATATTTCTAAGCAAAATGGTAATTTGTAGCATTTTAAAATCTAGTAAGTAACCTACTTGATCAAATAATTCTATCAATAAAAGCATGGTTTTCTTTTTCTTATTGGATATTTTCTTTACATTTCAAAAGTTATCCCCTTCCCGATTTTCCCTTTGAAATGCCTTTATCCCATTCCCCCATCTCCCTGCCTCTATGAGGGTGTTCCCCAACCCACCTACCCACTCCCTCCCATCTCCCTGCCCTGGCATTCCCCTACATGGGGGCATTGAGCCTCCACAGGGCCAAGGGCCTCTCCTCTCATTAATACCCTATAAGGCCATCCTCTGCTACATATGTGGCTGGAGCCATGGGTCCCTCCGTGTGTACTCTTTGGTTGGTGGTTTAGTCTCTGGCAGCTCTGGAGGGTCTGGTTGGTTGATACTGTTGTTCTTCCTATGGAGCTGCAGGCCCCTTCATTTCCTTCAGTCCATTCTCTAACTCCTCCATTGGGGTCCATTCTCAGTCCAGTGGTTGGCTGAGAGCATCTGCCTCTGTATTTGTCAGGCTCTGGCAGAGCCTCTCAGGAGACAGCTATATCAGGCTCCTGTCAGCATGCACTTGTTGGCATCGACAATATTGTCTGGGTTTGGTGACAGTATATGGGATGGATCCCCATGTGGGGCTGTCTCTGGATGACCTTTCCCTCAGTCTCTGCTCCATACTTTGTCTCTGTATTTCCTCCTGTGAATATTTTGTTCTTCCTTCCAAGAAGGACTGAAGCAGCCACTCTTTTGTCTTCTAACTTCTTGAGCTTCATGTGGTCTGTGGATTGTATCTTTGGTATTCCCAGCTTTTGGGCTAATATTCACTTATCAGTGTGTGTATCATGTGTGTTCTTCTGTGATTGAGTTACCTCACTTAGGATGATATTTTCCAGTTCCATCCATTTGCCTATGAATTTCATGAAGTCATTGTTTTTAATAGCTGAGTAGTCTCCATTCTGTAGATGTACTACATTTTCTGTATCTATTCTCTGTTGAAGGACATCTGGGTTCTTTCCAGCTTCTGGCTATTATAAATAAGGCTGCTATGAACAGAGTGGAGCATATGGCTTTGCTGTATGTTGGAGCATCATTTGGATATATGCCCAGGAGTGGTATAGCTGGGTCCTCAGATAGTACTATATCCAATTTCTTGAGGAACCTTCAGACTGATTTCCAAAGTGGTTGTACCAGCTTTCAATCCCACCAACAATGGAGGAGTGTTCCTCTTTCTTCCCATCCACGCCAGCATCTGTTGTCACCTGAGTTTTTGATCTTAGCCATTCTGACTGGTATGAGGTGGAATCTTCAGGATTGTTTTGATTTGCATTTCCCAAGAATATACCTTCTTTTCAGCACCTCATGGTATTTTCTCCAAAAATTGACCATATAATCAGTCATAAAGCAGGCCTCAACAGATATAAGAAGATTGAAATAATCCCATACATCCTATCAGATCACCATGGACTATAGCAGAAAGGCCATGTACTCATGGGAGTTGAACAATGCTCTACTCAATGATAACTTGGTCAAGGAAGAAATAAAGAAATTAAAGACTTTTTAGAATTTAATGAAAATGAAGGCACAACATACTCAAACTTGTGGGACACAATGAAAGCAGTGCTAAGAGGAAAACTCATAGCTCTGAGTGCCTCCAAAAAGAAACTGGAGAGAGTATACACTAGCAGCTTGACAGCACACCTAAAAGCTATAGAACAAAATGAAGCAAATATACCCAAGAGGAGTAGAAGGCAGGAAATAATCAAACTGAGAGCTGAAAGCAACCAAGTAGAAACAAAAAGAACTATACAAAGAATCAACAAAAAAATCAATAAGATAGAAAACCCTTAGCGAGACTAACCAGAGGGTACAGAGAGAGTATCCAAATTAACAAAACCAGGAATGAAAAGGGAGACAGAATCTAAGGAAATTAAAAAAATCATCAGGTCCTACTACAAAAGCCTATATTAAACAAAACTGGAAAATCTGGAGGAAATGGACAATTTTCTAGACAGATACCAGGTACCAAAGTTAAATCAGGATCAGAGAAACCATCTAAATAGTCCCATAACTCCTAAAGAAATAGAAGCAGTCATTAAAAGTCTCCCAACTAACAAAAGCCCAGGACCAGATGGATTTAGTGCAGAATTCTATCAGACCTTCAAAGAAGACCTAATACCAATATTCTTCAAACTATTCCACAAAATAGAAACAGAAGGAGCATTACCCAATTCCTTCTATGAAGCCACAATTACACTTATACCTAAACTACACAAAGACCCAACAAAGAAAGAGAACTTCAGATCAATCACCTTTATGAACATTGATGCAAAAATACTCAATAAAATTCTTGCAAACTGAATCCAAGAACACATCAAAACGATCATCCATCATGATCAAGTAGACTTCATCCCAGGCATGCAGGGATGGTTCAATATACAGAAATCCATCAACACAATCCACTATGTAAACAGACTCAAAAGAAAAAAGCCACATGATCATCTCATTAGATGCTGAGAAAGCATTTGACAAACATCTACACCCCTTCATGAGAAAGTCTTGGAAATTTCAGGAATTCAAGGCCCATACCTAAACAGAGTAAAAGCCATATACAGCAAACCAGTAGCCAACATCAAACGAAATGGAGAGAAACTTGAAACAGTCCCACTAAAATCAGGGACTAGACAAGGCTGCCTACTCTCTG
This sequence comes from Rattus rattus, assembly GCF_011064425.1. Lineage (NCBI taxonomy): Eukaryota > Metazoa > Chordata > Mammalia > Rodentia > Muridae > Rattus > Rattus rattus. The sequence continues at coordinate 22,883,180 of NC_046164.1, forward strand.
CCTACTTATTCAATATAATACTTGAAGTCCTAGCCAGAGCAATCAGACAACAAACAGTCAATGGGATAAAATTAGAAAGGAAGAAGTCAAAATATCACTATTTGCAGATGATATGATAGTATATTTAAGTGATCCCAAAAGTTCCACCAGAGAACTACTAAAGCTGATAAACAACTTCAGCAAAGTGGCTGGGTATAAAACTAACTCAAATTAGTAGCCTTCCTCTACTCAAAGGATAAACAGGCTGAGCAGGAAATTAGGGAAATGACACCCTTCACAATAGTCACAAACAATATAAAATACCTTGGTGTGAATCTAACCAAGCAAGTGAGAGATCTGTATGACAAGAAATTCCAAGTCTTGAAGAAAGAAATTGAAGAAAATCTCAGAAAATGGAAAGACCTTCCATGCTCATGGATTGGCAGGATTAATATAGTAAAGATGGCCACTTTGCCAAAAGCAATCTACAGATTCAATGCAGTCCCCATCAAAATTCCAACTCACTGCTTCATAGAGTTAGAAAGCAATTTGCAAATTCACTTGGAATAACAAAAAACCCAGGATAGCGAAAACTATTCTCAACAATAAAAGTACTGCTGGGGGAATCGTGATCCCCAACCTCAAGCAGTATTACAGAGCAATAGTCATAAAAACTGTATGGTATTGGTACAGAGACAGGCAGGTAGATCAGTGGACTAGAATGAAGACCCAGAAGTGAGCCCACACACCTATAGTCACTTGATCTTTGATAAAGGAGCTATAACCATCCAGTGGAAGAAAGATAGCATTTCAACAAATGGTGCTGGTTCAATTGGAGGTCAGCATGTAGAAGAATGCAAATTGATCCATTCTTGTCACCTTGTACAAAGCTCAAGTCTAAGTGGATCAAAGACTAATACATAAAAAAAAGGTACACTAAATCTATAAGGAGAAGAAATTTCAAAGAGCCTCAAACAAATCGGCACAAAAGAAAATTTCCTGGAGCGAACAGTGGCTCAGGATCTAAGATCAACTATAGACAATTGGGACCTCATAAAATTGCAAAGCTTCTGTAAGACAAAGGACACTGTCAGTAGGACGAAAGGGCAACCAACAGATTGGGGAGAGCATGGTTTTCTAAGGTATTGAAAATTATAATTTTGTTTGGTTTTGGTTTTGGATATATAAATTTTGAATTATATAATGTAGCATATGACTTATACTGTTAAGGTTTCCATCAGTCATTTGAAACCATACATCTCTTAAGTTAAGACAGATGCTGTTGGTAAGTAGTTCTCTGCAAAAAATAACTTTGAAGAAAAGAATTAATAAAAAGACAGTTTGACTTAGAGATAACTGTATTTCAATTTTTAAACATTAGCTTTTGATATTCTAAAGCAGTGGTTCTTAACCTTCCTAATTCTGTGACCCTTTAAGAAGTTTGTCATGTTGTGGTGAGCCCCCAACCATAAGATTATTTTGTTGCTACTTCATAACTGTAATTATGTGATTGCTATAAATCATGATGTATATATCTGATATGTGAATGTGACTGGTATAAATCATAATGTATATATCTGATATGTGACCCACAAATGGTTTGTGACCCACAGGTTGAGAACCACTGTTCAAAAAGTATTTGGATTATACTGTCTGAAAATATTACCCAAACTGCAGCTTTCTTACTTGACGGAAAGCATAGGGACAGTTTGTATAATTACTATTTTCACCATTGTATGTTTTACATAGAGTGACTTGCTTCTTTAAGGACCTGTTCTGGATAACAAATGTGTGTACACACACACACACACACACACACACACACACACACACACACACACACACACACACACACACACACACACACACACACACTTACTTGGTTGCTGTGCTTGGTTTCTGAGAGAGGATCTTGATATGTAGCTTATACTGTTCTCACCCAACTGCTTGGCCTCTGTGATACTGGGATTGTGAGGGTCCAGGCTGTATTGTAAAAGGCTCCTGAAGCTCTCTTCCTGACCACAGTGACTAATGGTACATAGCAGGTTGAAATCTGCCCATATTATCAGCCATGCTAACTACATGAGGTATTCTGGTTTTTCTAATTATTTGTTTTTAATTGGCTTTTTAAAATCATAAGTTGAAATTTCTCATTGCTACTTGGAAACTTTTTGTCTGTTTAAAGCAAGATATCACATACCTTGGGCTGGCTTCATATTCCCTATGTAGTCAAGAATGACATGAATCCTGCCTGCCCCTGAGTGCTGGGAAGATAGATGTGTAATCCTAGCCAAGCTTGAAACTTTGAATAGGCTTAAACCCAAACCAAAACTGGGATTTCTGTGCTGTATACATTTGTATTGCTTTCTATTTTACCTTCTGTCTTTTGGGTTGATTTTATGGCCTAACTATAATAATTTTGAAGATGAGCTGGTGGTGACTGTCCTGGCACACTCCTTTAACCCTAGTACTCAGAGGGAGCAGAGGCAGGTGGAATTTGAGGCCAACCTGGTCTACAGAGTGAGTTCCAGGATAGCCAGGGCTACACAGAGAAACCCTCTCCCCCCACCAAAAAAGGAAGTCATAATTTTGAAGAACATTTTTACGTCTCCTACAAGTGGTTAATGAAGGGGTAGTGTTAGTGGCATGGAACAGCTGACAGTAGGACGTCCTGACGTACAGTGCGAGCCCTGAGGGAAAGAGGAGTCTAACTGGTCGTTCGCTTTTCTTCCTTGGCTGCTTTCTCCCAATCCCCAAGGTAGGGTTTCCTCCGTGTAGTCCTGGCTTCCTGGAACTCCCTCTGTAAACCAGGCTTGATCAGCCTGGCTTTGCACTCAGAGATCCACCTATCTCTGCCTCCCAATTGCTGGGATTAAATAGTCTCATGTAGTCCAGAGTAGCCTCTAATTTCTGTGTAGTCAGGCTGTTAGGATCTTCCTGTCAGTTTATGACCATATCATGCTGAACGCATCCAATTGCCTGATCTTCCTGCTTTTGTGTGATAGATAAATACTAGGGTTACAGACATGTACTACTACTCCTGGCTCAGGCCTGGTTTGTGCATACATTTTCTGACAAGAAGACATTCATTCAGAATAAGACATCCATTCCAAACTCTGTGTAATATGCATTGTGTTCTTCTAGGCAAAGAAACCAAAAGAGGCTGATGACACCGCAGGTGACCCATCTTTCCAGGATTTTGAGTACCCTGAGTATGATGACTATAGGGCAGAAGCTTTCTTGCACCAGCAGAAGAGGATGGAGTGCTACAGCAAGGCCAAGGAAGCCTATCGCATGGGCAAAAAGAATGTGGCCACCTTTTATGCTCAGCAGGTGAAGTAGAAAACTGGTTATAGTTTGTTCATCAATCATTAAGTACTTGAAGTTTGGCTTAACAATTTGGGGAAGAATTTGGAGATTATCTAAGTGACATATAAAGTGGCCTAATGTTAAAGAATGCCACAATTGTGACACTTTTGTTTCCTTTGTTGAATTTGTTCTTCACCTCAGTGTGAACTTGCTCCACACATGCCAGAACAGGTGTTCTACCACTCAGCTGCACTTCCTCCTCAACTCCTCCCCTCCTCTCCTCCTCCACCTTCCCTCCCCTCCCCTCTTCCCCGCTTCCCCTCCCCTCGTCTCCTCTCTCCCTCCCCTCCTCCTCTCCCTTCCCCCTCCCCTCCCCTCCCTCTCCTTCTCCCCTCCTCTTCTCATTTATTTTTATATTGAGACTGACTCTCACTAAATTATGCAGGCTGCCCTTAAACTTGTGACAGTTTCAAGCTTTCCAGGTTACTGGGAGCACTGGGAGCATGTCTGTACACTGGGCCTAGGGAATTGTGGTTTGTTTTCCTGGACTTTCCCTTAGGTTAAATTGAATCATCTGATGGTCTCATGGCAGTTTACCATCCACTAGTGTGTGTGCACAGATAGAATTTCCTGGAGGAGAGAAAGCAGGAAAGGTTGTGTTAGACTGGAGTCCCATGGGTCTTACATTGTCAATGACATGTCGATCTTTAGTAAAGCATTTATTTGTGTGTGTATATGTATATTTGGTACATGCACAGTAGTGTGTAAATGCGAGTTCCTGTGGATACAGAGGCCATTCCACTATCACATTCCCATTTACTGCCTTAAGGCAGGCAGTAAGGTAGTACTAAGCTGGAAATTCAGCCTTTCAGCTAGGCTGGCTTGCCAGTGAACTCCCAGGATCTACCTGTCTCTTCCCCTGATGCTGGGGTTAGCACACATACAGATATTCCCAGCTTTTTACATTGACTTGAACTCAGGCTGTCATGAAAAGAAGTTGTCAAACTAGGATAGCCTTTTGAGCCCTAATAATAGTCTTTGGGGCAGGGAGTAACTAGAAGCTGTTTTAAAGGGACCATCAAGCTGAGAGACCTATAATTATCAAAGAATATACTTTATTAATCAAATCAAACATTAAACTTACTGGTTCTTGTGCGAAATATTGTATTCTTTTATGTATTTTGTTTAAGGATTTTTTTTAAATTTTATTACTATGAGTAGTTTAAAAACCATATTATTCACTTACTAAATTTCTCCAAAGTTTGGTTCATCATCTTTTAGCCTGTTGCATCAAGATACTAAATTTAGTGTTCTTAATTTTGTTTAGGGCACTTCTACTTCTTTGCCTGTCTTAAGTGGTAATTATCAAAAGTTTCTGTTGGTGATGTGTTTATGATTAAAGGGTAGTCTTCATGAGCAGAAGATGAGAGAAGCTAATCACCTCGCTGCTGTGGAGATCTTTGAGAAAGTCAATGCCTCCCTGCTACCACAGAACGTCTTAGACCTCCACGGGCTGCATGTGGATGAAGCTATAGAACACTTGACAGCAGTTCTACAGCAGAAAACGGAAGGTGGGGCGTGCTGATGGCATTGGTAGTGACAGACTTGCCAACAGTGAATCTGCTTCCTTTGTAGACATTTGTATTAGTCATTCCTCAGAGAATTGTCACTGGTGTGACCACTAAGATTTCCTTCTTGGAATTATTTCTATTCCTTTATTATGTCTGTTAAAGGAGGGGTCAGTGTAATGTGGGACTCTGTACTTATAATTGGGACCTGCCTTGAATATTGCCTTGAACAGATGTTTGCTCAGGTACAAAAGCAGGTAAGGACTTTGATAGGATTGCCCCAGAGGCGGGCTTTCTAGACACCTGCAGAGCGGCAGTGCCCCTTTCTTTCTGCTGGCATTTAGTCACACAGGTAACAGGGAAGGCCACACCTGACATTCCCTAAATTGTGTATTTTTCCAGGACCTTTACTAGATCTTTTTCGAGACTTAACTGTGCTTTACAGTGTCTGATTGTGTAGCGTCTTGCTTCTTCTCTTCAGTGGTGGCACTCCATGGAAAGAAGTCTGTCTTGCTTATCTCACACAGATAATATATAGGTAATGGGAGTGGTATATAAATTCATCTGCTTATTCTGAAACTTTGCAACTGTGTTGAAGAGGTTATAGAATAATAAAGTGTCATAGGCCAGTTAACCTGTACCAAGAGCAGCAGAGGTTGGGGATTTAGCTCAGGGGGAGGGCGCTTGCCAAGGAAGCGAAAGGCCCTGGGTTCGATCCCCAGCCCCGGAAAAAAAAACAAAAAAAAAAAAAAAAAAAAAAAGGCATATGCCAAGAGCAGCAGATATTGATGTTTCTCATTTTTAAAATGCTTCCTTTCATACTTCTCTCCAGTCTCCTCCTTTTTCCTGTTGGTTTTACTCTGTTTTTCCAAGACAAGGTTTCTCCATATAGCTCTGTTGTTCTGGAATTCTCTGTAGATCAGGCTGTTTGGGAACTTTGAGATCTGCCTGCCTCTGCCTCTCAAGGGCTAGGATTAAAGGCATGTGCCACCATACCTGTCACACACACACACACACACACACACACACACACACACACACACACACACACACACCTACCTACCTATTTTTTTTTAAATTCTGTATTTAGCTGAAGTTGTTTTCTGTGTCTTCCTAGCCCACTACTTAAAATTTTTTTTAGATTTATTTTATGTATATGAGTATTTTGCTTGCATGAATATTTGCATTACTTTTATGTCTGGTCAGAAGAGGACATTGGATCATCTTGAATTGGAGATATGGGTGGTTGTACGCCTGTGTGTGTGTGCGCTGGGAGCTGAACCTGGGACATGTAGAAGAGTAGCAAGTGCTTTTATGGTGAACCATCTTTCCAGTTCAGTTCCCCAATACTTTTAAGAGCAAGAATTTTGGTGTGGGAAAAGGTGTTGTGACATTGGGGAGATAGAAACAAATGTCTGCTCAGCCCAGATAGAGAGTCCATGGCAGAAAGGCTAAAGGTGCTCCTGAAGTCTGACTCCAGATTATTGCGTTATTGCCCTTACTTACAGGGGTATGTGTGTCATGGTTTGGGTGAGAATGGTTCCTATAAGCTCCTGTTTGAGTCTCCAGTTGGTGGGACTGCTTGGAAAGGATTAGAGGTGTGGCCTTTATTGGAGGAGGCATGTCACTGGGGATGGGCTTTGGGGTTTCAAAAGCCCAGCCCATTCCAAGTTAGCTCTGCCTCATACTATTGAGTAATGATGAAAACTCTCGGCTACCGCTCAGCACCGTGTGTCTGTTGCTGTGCTCCTCGTCATGATGGCCGTGGGCTGTAAACTCCCAATAAACTTTCCTGCAGCAGTAGAAAAGTGACTAGGACAACAGGTGAGAGGTTACTTTTAGGAGCATAGCAGACTGTAGTGTAGTGTAGTGAGTTACACAGTGCAGTGCTACTGATGGTTGCCATACTGTACTTCAGACCGCAGACCTTACTCCTACAGTAGAAAATGCTTGTCTTTGATCACAGTGTTGATCTTCTGTCCTGAGCCACTCTACTTTCTATGAGTTTCAACTTTGAGTTTCAACTTTGAGATTCCATATGTTAGTAACATCATACAATCTTTTCTTTCAGTCTGGCTAATTTCACTTAGTATAATGCCTTCTAGGCTCAACCATGCTTCCGCTCCCTCCCTTTCTCCCTCCCTTTCTTCCTCCTTCCTTCGTGTGTGTGTGTGTGTGTGTGTGTGTGTGAGTGTGAGTGTATGTGTGTATGTATGCATGTATGTGTGTGTGTATGTGTATATGTGTGTGTACATATGTGTGTGTGTGTATGTGTGTGTATGCATGTATGTGTGTGTGTATGTGTGTTTGTGTGTGTACATATGTGTGTGTGTGTATGTGTGTGTATGCATGTACGTGTGTGTGTGTCTGTATACAATGATCTATTTAATAGAGTTGTCCATGAAGATGAAGTTCTCATATATGAATGGATTTGTAAGAATGCTACTTAAAAGAAGGCCAATACAAAAGGTGACATTGATGTGAAATGTCCTTAGAGAGTAGATTAGTGATTGCTTGGGCTAGAACTGTTACCTACTGAATGGTTTCCTTTTTGAAAGGAGGGAGTATTGGAAGCAAGTGTCGATTGTGTGGTTGAAGCGGTTAATATGCTTAAAACCCCAACACTGTTCAGTTATAAGGGAGTTGTTTGTTTGGAGACAATATATCACTAAAGTTGCTCAGGCTGGTGTAGCACAGGTTGGCTTTGAACCTAACTCTCTCTGTATGTAACACAGGTTGACCTTGAACTTATGATTCTGCCTTAGCCTCCAAAATGGCTATGATTAAGGCTTTCAGCATATGGCTCAGCAGTCACTTGCCCAGGGTAGTATTTGGCCAAGACCTCAGGTGCAAAAAGCCGTCTTGTGCGTGTTTGTGGTAGCCTGTCCACCACTTACCACCAGATGGCGGAATTGTTGAGTAGAAGTGTTTGGGGTAGTGGGTAGAAATCTATGGGGTATCCTGCATTATGTTTTAGTCAGAATATAAAAAGAGTTTTCAAAATTGAGGATAAATAGAGACATCTGGGTGGGTAAAGATAAACCACAAACTCAAGAGTTTGGATGTGATTAATTACAGGGATTCATAGGGGACAGAGGAGCAAGGTAAACATCACCACAAAAATGCAAGCAGAAAATAAAGACTATAATTGGAGGAGAAATAGCTCTATTTTTAAAAAGTAAACAAAGAAAAGTAAGGGGAAAGAAAACCTTTGATTTATAGCTCCCTAAAAAATACATCAGATTGGGCACAGTGGCACACACCTTTAGTCCCAACACTTAGAAGTCAGAGGCAGGTGGTTCTCTGTGAATCTGAGGAGAATCTGGTCTACAGCCAGAGCTGTATAGTGAAATGTTTTAAATATATGTGTGTGTGTGTGTGTGTGTGTGTGTGTGTGTGTGTGTGTGTGTGTGTGTGTGTGTGTGTGTGTCGTGTCTATTTATGAATAAGAACATAATTTTTTTACATTAAGTACTTTATTATTAATAGGACTTCTTTGTTTTTATTGTTGTTGTTACTGTATTAGAGCTATTGTTGACCTCAGAATTTGTATATCTATCTTCTTGTAAGTTGCCATGTGGGTGCTGGGAATTGAACCTGGGTCCTCAGGAAGATCAGCCAGTGCTCTTAACCCCATGCCATCCCTCAGGCTACATCTACTTTCAAATATGAAGAGGCAGCTGCATATTTTCAAGAGATGAGTGTCATTCAGTATTTTAAAAAATTTTCTCCTGGGAAGAATTTGACAGTGAATTATCTTTGATAGGCTATGTTAAAAGTGGATTTGCTAATAGCTAGCTGTTTCTGTAAGTGATTTATAAAGTGGGGGCTGTTATTATCTCCTTTCTTAGTGTGAAGAAGCTGATACCAAGAAGCCGATGAATTTGCCCGTGGACACACACAGTTGATTTGTGGTAGCACTGTGATTCATACTAAAGCTGATTGGCTTTAGAGTGTTTCATTAGTAGGATTGATTCTAATTCACAAAAGTAGGTCATGTAAAGCAATGTCTGAGTCCAGTCGTGTAGCAATTTTTGGATATAATTAATATTGTTGTTATTATTCAGGAAGACTTGTAGAGATTGGAAATCTCTCTTTTCACTTAAGCCTTATTGATACAGAGTCTCACTGTGTCCCTCAGACTGACTTTCAACTCACTTGTAACCCTGGCTGCCTTACTCGACATCCTCTTTCTTGGCCTCTTGCTACCGAGTGTGTGTTTCAGGCCTCGTTCCACTCAAGTCTTTACATGGATAAACTGCTTCAAGGCTCTAATGGACAAGGGAAATTTAAGTCTCCCTTGAGTTTTAAATCTCTAGAACATCATTAAAATAATTTCATATGCTTTTGAATAGTTAGATTTTCTGTCAAGAATGTAAAAAAATGATTTTAATTGTTCTAATTCCCATTTTAACAGAATTTAAGCAGAGTGGCGGTAAGCCCTATCTTTCAGTGATTACTGGGAGAGGAAACCACAGCCAGGGAGGAGTTGCTCGAATCAAACCAGCTGTCATTAAATACCTCACAAGCCACAGCTTCAGGTGAGTGTGGACTTCTGCTACTAGTATGTTCAAAACCATTCAAGTAACCACCTCAGCTCAGCTCTCTGATTTCAGTCACACATTAGTTCAAGCACAGCTTCCTAGGTTTGCTAGTTTATATTGTCTGGTAACGAGAAACCAGAGGAAAAGATGGCTTTGTCAGTGACAATCTGCTAAGACTTTCTATTGCAAATTTAAAATTAAATATATATATATATATATATGTATATGTATATGTGTGTGTGTATATATATATATATATATGTATATGTATATGTGTGTATATATACACACATATTTTCGAATCCTCTGTTACTGTACTACCTAGCAGAAGTAGAGGACATACGAGGGTTTGAGCCTTTCTGGTTTTGAAGGACATAGTGCATTTGTGGGACTTTGACTGAAATAGAAAGAATTTGGATATGTTTAAACTGTAGCCGAAGTTCTAACTGAATTTGTATATTCTCTAAGTTAAATGCACAATTGACTTTTATTGACAGGTAGGAAGTGTCCTTTTCCAATGTAGTCATTAGCCAGCAGTAGAAACAGAAGGAGAACCTCCCTGGGCGAAGCTTTGCTGCTCAGTAGATTCTCTGAGCATACTAGTCGTTAAAGCTCTCTCTTCTCCTTGGAATCTTCCAATTGCAGTTAGTGTAAGACTTTTTATGCCGTGCGATATTACTTGTACCTTTAGAAATCAGTAGTATTAATTTTGTACATAGAGGTTAGAAACCTTTTGGGGCTAGTTTTGCAATTGGCTTGGTTGGATTAGAACTTTGTCGAGCTGTGGTAATACCACCACTTATCTTTCATACAGCAGACTCTTCTTCATGAAGGTCAAATTCAGGCTTAAGACGTTCTGAAAAATCACGTTATGTTGATTAGTGGTCTAGGACTAACCTGCAGCTTTAGGGCTGTATTTGCTTGGATAGTAAACCAGGGGATTGCAAACAGAGATCCTGGATGTCCTGGATGTTAATAAAGGAGGCAATGCTGGTAACACATATTAAGTAGAGACAGTTCAAACTGATTACAAGATAGGTTTTTTTAAGTAGTTTAAAATTTTATATTTAAATAACTCCTCTTTCATTTCCACAGGTTCTCTGAGATTAAACCAGGGTGCTTGAAAGTCATGCTGAAGTGAAACTTAAAGCCCTGGACTTAGAAGTGTGAGGTTTGTGGGCTGACGTTGGTTTTACTTGTAGTAATTCAGTCAGTTCTATTTTCAAATGTATTTATTAGGAATGTAAAACAAGAAAAATGCTTTTCAGAATTCAAGGAAAAATTTTTTTTTACTTGATCAAATGCCAATCTGTTACTTTTCAAAATATTGAAAGGAATTTTTATTGATTACAAAGTGTCTAAAAAATGTATCACCTGCAGTTTAAAGTCTTAAGTGCTATATCATTGTTAGGAAAACAAACCAACCAACAAACACTGCCTTTGTGCTACGGTTCACGTTTAGAAAAGTCCTAAAGGGGACTGAGTGTGAGGGCGGCACGCCTCAGCCTCTCCAGGGTTGCGTTAAATAGTGAAGGAGAAAGGTGAGCAGCAAAACACAAGGTGGTTTTGTTTTTTGTTTTTTTTCTGGTTTCAAAGCTTAACACAAAATCACTTGATTTTGCTGTTCATACAGACAGGGGGACACTTGATTGTATTTTCCTCTGTATCTCTCGTCCTTTCCCTTCTATACTGGTGTGTGTGTTTTTCCGGGATGAATGTTGGGTGTGAGAGTAACTTGTAGTCTCATAGGTACAATAGGTAGCTTTCAGAGGAGAAGCGGTGCTTGGTGTCTCCTGTGTGTCCTGGACTCCCTGCAGTGGCACGGAGGCTAAATGGCTGTTTCAGACTCCAGACATCATTTCTAAGCTACAGGGAGTCAGTCCTACTGACTTAAGTGCAAAACCATTTTTGGTACAACTGTAAAAGAACCCTTGCAATTAGAAAGACTTTTTTTACCTTTATTTTGAAAAGAAGCCAACTTTCTGAAAGAAAAGTCTCATCGAATTTTTTGAGCTAGTGTCCTGTTTGTGTGTAAATACTGGTTTCCTTTCTACAGACTTAGTGTGGCAAAGTGTAATTTTTCTAGAACAACACAGTAGTTAAGTAAATCTAACTTTGGACATACAGAGTATTTTCAACATATGCGCTGTTCACAAGCAATTGTGTTGCATTTAGACCTTCATAAGGAATGCGGCAGTGCCCTCCTCCGAAAGATCTGACAGCATGAGCTCCCAAAGAGCGTTTTAATGGGAATCAAAAGTAGAATCATGTTTTAGTCTTGTGAATCATGCTTTTAAAAAAGAGCCTTACCATTCAATTTTATTTCCATAAAAACAAAAATCTATGTTTGTTACCTATAAATAGTTAGTGATTACTGATACTCAAGTATTTATATTTTTAGACTTGTAATAATTTGTTTTAAAAATTGCAGTAGTGTAGCATACCATTTTTGGTAATGCTTGGAAGTGTTTTTTATATATATATATTACAAATAAAGCAGTTCCCTTTTATAACTTAGTACAAAAACCATAATCAGTAGTTAATAAAGTAAGCATATTCCTGTGTTCAAGTTAAGATGATAGAAAAATGAGACAATTTAACACCTGGAATTATTGGAGTGTGTGCAGCTGCATACTCATTTTCTGTGTTTTATATTTTCTCATGTTTTAATATTTGAATATTTCAGACAATTTATATTATTACTGTGATTCTAATTAAGAGAGCAGTGAGAAGTACTAGTGTGCTTCTAGCTGGAGGCTGTGGCTAGAGGCCTCCAGAAAGCAGCTCTTTTTACTGCTGCGCCAGCCTGATTGTCAGAAGTCCGCTATGGTTCTTCATGATGGAGCAAACCTAATGCAGACCTCAAGATCGCTATGAAGACCCAGTTGGCCTCAAACTCACAATCCTTCTGCCTCACCTTCCTAAATATTGAGACTATAGATATGTTTTGCCGTGCTTGGCTTCATATTCTTTAATCATTATCTATAAATAACAAAGTTTGAACATTATATATATTTATAGTCCCAAATTCCCTTCCCTGCCCTCCTATCTGTATCATTGAAGCAGTTACAATTATAAAAGATCATTTTCTAAACTTTCATTTGCTGACCTCTAAATCTTGTGTCCCAGCCAGAGGTAGAGGACTCTGGGGATCAAAGATTTTTCTTTTGCTCCCTTTTGAATTTTGTATGTCCCAGGTAAAGATGGTTTAGAGATGATCCAGGTGAGAAGAGCTCTTTGTAAACCTAGTATTTTAAAACATTTTAAAAGTATAGCATTTTTCCCCAAAACTTGGAAGATCTTAGTAGCAGTTATATACATTTAAAATCTGTTACTGGTGTCCACCCAGTGAGATACAGAATTGATAGGAATCACATGACAGTCAGTGTGAGCGCCAGGCCCTCACAACCATTTTCAGTCTCTTTCCTTATCCTGTGAGACAATTGGCTCATGTTTTCTGACATCTATTAGCTGTTGATACATTGGTGTTATTTTTGAGTTGAAGTTTTCTTCTGTTTATGAGTATTTCCATACTACTTGTATACTGTGACATTTACGTATCATCCATATCATATAGTGGGAACTGTGACTGAAATGACAGGTATTATAACAGATTTTGAGAACAAACAGCTTCCAGTTTTTTGGGGGATGTTTCCTGTCCTTTGTTTTGGTCTTCTTTATAAATTCAAGTGTTCTGTTCGCTTTAGAAGGATGTGTGTAAGGGCAAGGTTAGTTAGTTTCAGCTGGCAGTTGGAAACTTTTGAAACTCAAATTGCTCTGACAATGTTTTAACTGCTCTCAATTAAGAAAATGTAAGAAATGGACAAACTAACGTGTGCTGTTTTTTCTGAGTGCTTTTCTATTGTGCAATGAGGTGACACTGATAATGTTCTGTGCCGTGCTTAAGTGTTGCTTATTTTTAATACTTGTAAAGAAAACAGACATAAGTGTCTGCGTGGCCAAAACCAAGTGCCATTTAAAAGGAAAAGTAAGTTGATGTAGAATGTATGTTAATGGTGCTTATTTTTAAAGTGTGATTTAAGTTTACAGTATTACTTGATGCCTCTTTACAGAAGTGACTAGAGAAACGAGGCTAGAACACACCTGTGTCCTGAAGCCTTCGTAACCTCAGTTAGATGATGCCGGAGTTCATTCACTGTCCTCACATTTGAGCGCTTGACTTCCGTGGTCAGGTGATGAACCTGCTTTGTTGAGTTACCCCTCTCCGCCTCATTAAAGTGCCCCATTGCAGCTAGCAGCTGAAGAATAGACTGTAAGCTTTTCAGACGGTGTATCAGAAACAAAATGTTTTTATGTGTACTATAAAAATGTGATTTTTGCTGTCAACCTGTACTTTTTTTATTGAAAATGTTTATAACTTTGCTTTTAAAATTTCTTATGAAACCATTTACAAATTACATACTTAATTTAATAAAATGCTTTCATCACAGTCCAGGGCGAAGGAATCCTTTGTTTCATGTGGGTATTAAAGATGTGTCTTTGAGTCTCTGAGAACCACTTCTGTACAACTGTGCCAGCTTGTGTTGCTTTTGCAAGTGGGTTCACTTTTGGACCAGAGAAGTGGTCAAAATTAGGAGTTGTTATTTGTTCCCATTAGGAACACAAGTAATACTCTAACATCAGCTTCACTCAACTCAAAAAAAAAAAAAAAAGGAGAATTTATCAATTATTCAAAGATGTCAAAGGGTTGGGGATTTAGCTCAGTGGTAGAGCACTTGCCTAGCAAACGCAAGGCCCTGGGTTCGGTCCCCAGCTCCGAAAAATAGAAAAAAGAAAAAAAAAAAGATGTCAAAATAATTATTCAACAAATATTTCCTGAGCACTTGTTACTGAAGATACAGTGTAATGTGGTTTCTACCACAGGTGTCTTTAGTCTCAGCAATTACTGTGTCTAATGATTCGTTTGCATATGTTTTCATATATGTCTACCCGTGGTTATGTAAGATCTCTTTACATAACGGTGCTACTCCAGCTCAGTGGCTGGAGACAGACAGGACTACAGACACTAACTGGCTTGCCCAACACTGACCTAGACCATCTGATGCCCAGTGTGTAACAGCTACATACATCCTTAAGAGGGTGTGAGCTGGGTGTGGTGCTGCAGAGACAGGAGGATCTCTGTGAGTTTGAGGCTGCATGTGAGACCTTTATGGTCAGACCCTGTCTCAAATAAGAATAATTTAATTCGGTCCCCAGCTCCGAAAAAAAGAAAAATTAAAAAAAAAAAAAGAAAAGAGGGGAGGGGTAGCTGGTTAACATGTCTGAAAACCTCTCATTTATGGAGTCGCCTTTGTCCTGTATCCAGAGAAAGCCAGTATTTTGGGGAGATGGAGGGTGACCAAATATTTTGGATAAGACATAATGACTTATTTCCCTCTTGATATTAAATGCCAGAGATAAAGGTCTAGGACTGGTGTGAGCTCTCTAATCCATGAACCGTTTTGTAGGATTTAAGGTCCTTTCAGTTTTCTGCCATCTCGTTGGAAGGACAGGAGGGTGGCAGTGGGTGGGTGCCAGCACTTTGAAAGGTGCTTTTTGGAATCTCTGTAGTACATTTCATTTTGTAGTTTATTACCCAGAGTGCAGTTATGTTTTTACATGGCACCTACAAGCATGTCTGGGAAGTTACCTGTTTCAGATTGCCTATATGTAGCTAAGTTTTGAGCATTCTTGTGAAAGAAAGAGAATATGAGGGAATGAATTCAGTCTCTGCCTTGTCATTTTTACCATGATATATATACAAATAAATAGAAATTAGTTCTTGATGCATTCCTTTAGTAGGTAATTAATAACTTCCAAATACTAAAGAGTAATAAGGAAGACCCACAATGTCATGTATTTTGATCTTAAACATTCAAGTAATCTTAGTAATGGCTGAGGAAATGGATTTTGGGTTCATCTGTTGACTGCAAACAGGATCACTTTTGAATTGACCACCTTAGTGGTAGCAACTGGGTGTAGCCTGTAGGTTATTCCTGGTGATGATGCTTAGTTAATCCATTTGCATATTACTTTATCCTCCTCTTTTAATTACTTCATTCCAAAAGCTCAATATTGGGTGCATGTTATTTGCAACAAGTAAAACGGAGCTTGGCTTCCATCTGCATCTGAGGACTCGGAGCCTGCTTATAAAGAAGGAACTGGGGAGAGGAGGCCACCGTTTTGCAGATGGCAGTGAGCTTCACCACAGCTCTCCTGCTTCAAATGTATAATTGAATGTCTTTCTGTACGAAAAAGATTGAAGCATTTGGAAGTCTTTGCTTGCCTTTGCTGGGTTCTGGAGCTGTCTTTGTGGTCACAACTTCTTTCATTAGTTTTAATAGCTGAAGAAATATTAGCTCTTCAATATGGCTGAAGTTTCACAATAGAAGCATATTCATTATGTAAGGGTGGGAAATGGTAGTGGGTGTAACCCGTCAGTGGCTTGTCTCTCTTCGGATGCAGGAAGCTGCAGGCTGTGGCAGTGAGATGAAGTGGGTTGTTAGGCCACTTATTTAAAGGGTATGGTACTCACAGTAGGCGGGCGGCCTGTGGTCTTCATTAGGAAAGGAGCAACATGGCCAGCAGAGTTCAGTCAGTCTCCTTGGGGATGCTAGCTGATCTAGTCATGCTCCTGGTAGCGTTACATCAATAGCCTTTTCTGTTTAATATGAGATAAGAGCATGTTCTGTACATACCTGGACTGACGCACTGGGGGGATTTGGAAAACTACAAATTCTGAACGAAAGTATTAATGCTCTAAAAACATGGCACAATTGGCAATCAGGGAGAGGGCTCTTCCAAAACCAGGCAGAAACCTCTTGCCAAAGGTACCTCAGAAGACAACTCAGACAAAGCCCAGAGAACTTGGTACTAATAAGACACAACCCATAAATAAGCACACTACATCCTCGAAGGCATGAGAATAAATCAGATAACGTAGTTTCCCACCCCAGGCTGCTGCAGGGAACACTGCCACTGTTTAATCTTCGGTTTCCACAGAGTAACAGCTGAAAGTCACACACCCCATGGTAATCAAAAAGCAGCACCCACCCCAGCCCACCCCGCCTGTCTTAAGCAGAGGAACTGTGCTTAAATAGTCCCAGACTAGTCATGCCATTGCTAGCTGCCCGCAGAGGCTACTGCAGAGCTCAGAAAACTCACCTGCATCTGGAAGAACGAAGCTTTCTACCCGGAAATTTATAGGAATTATGGAAGTACTCACTCTGTCGAGCAAACCACTGGGCTCACTCACCAAAATACAGAGAGCCGGAAGCGAACAAGATGGTTTCTTCAAAACCAGTTGAGAGAACACCGATGAAGGGAGGACTTAGACATCAAGACTTGAAGTGTGTCCACCAGTTGCCATCTGTGAACTTCTATGTGGGTACTGGCTCAGCAGGACAAAGTGTCCCACAGTAAAAGTGACCAACGGTGTGAGCACCGAGTGGGTAGTGGTCATGCCGGACTCTCAGAGTGTAGTGCTCTTGGAAGTGCATGCTGAGAATGACGTGGTGGCGATTTACGTGAAAATAGGTGCGTGTGTGCTGGGGAGGAACTAATGCTGCAGCCCAGGGTCAGCATGGATTCAAGGGTGGTGGGGGGAAGGAACTAATGCTGCAGCCCAGGGTCGGCATGGATTCAAGCACAAAATGGGTTTGGTCCCCAGCCAGAGGTGAGGGAGTGGAGAAGGGAGTGGAGGTTCTTATGAATCAAGATTGAACACAGACTGGTGTGTACACTGACTCTAGCACTCGAGAGGAAGAGCCAGGTGGGTTGTGAATTTGTAGTTCTCTGGACTGTAAGGGGAGAGCTTGCCTCAAAAAAACCAAAATCAGTTTGGATGTAAGTTAGTAACTACTGAAGATGGGATGAATATTGATTATACCATAATGTCTACCTTAAAACTACAGGCTTTTTTTGGTTGTGGTGGGATTTTTGGTTTGTTCTGTTTTATGAGACATGGTCTCATGAAGTAGCATAGTTCCTCTCATTCCTGCCTTCCACATGTGCCACTGTGTCCAACTGAAACTTTTCTAGTCAGTGGGTTATTTAAAGAAGTGATGGTAGGTAGGTTCGTCTCTGGAGTGAGCTCTTGAACATTGCAGAATTAACCTGCCTAATAGTTATCACCTCTGCCAGGTTTAAAGGTGAGGTACCAGGAAGGGAGCCACCAAGGCTCCACCACCACAGCTGTTTCTAGCCTACCCTGAGTGCGTATCAGAGAAGCTTTGCAGAAAACTGTGAAGTCTCTGCTACGTGATTCCTCTGCGGAGTGAGCAGTAGCAACAGAGCAGAGCCCCATACCTTACTCCTTCCAGACCTCAGCAAGGCCTGTTCTCCGAGAGAACTGCATCTTCAGGCACCATCTGAGAGGCAAGCTTTGCAGCCCTACAACACAGCAAGGACAGATATGGGGCAGGGGAAGGGGATGTCCATGTTGGCTACATTGGGGACACTAGACAGATGGACAGGGGCAGTTGTAGGTCTCATCCTAGCTACTTGGGGATCTTAGGGACATTTGTCCACAAGCTTAAGAGAAGTCTCTGCAGCGTGACATGACCCTGAAAAAACAGACTTTAGGCATGTGGTCATTACTTTTCTTTCTGCCTGATCAGAGCAAGCTAAGGGAGGAAGGACTTATTTTGGTTCACAGTCTGAAGGTGCAGGCCATCCTGGTGGGAAGATGTGGTGCTGGGGTTGGTCACTGTATCCATATGAAGAAGCAGAAGGAGATGAATGCTAGTGCCCAGAGCCTTCCGATTTAATTACAGGGAGGGGCCACCCATGGTTAAGGGGAATCTTTAGTCCTCAGTTGAGCCTCAGTGCCCTCACAGACATCCCCAGAAGTAGCGTCTCCATGGCAATTGCAATCAAGTTGACAATGAAGATTAATCGTGGCATGGGCTGTATAGAAGTGTGCCAGGAATTGGGTGAGGTAGTGATGCTGCAATTCCAGCATTCAGGGGACGGGTGGAAGCAGGAGAACAGGGAACTCAAGCTCATCTTTACCTTCATGAGTCCATGGTCTCACGTGAAAATGTGAAAACATTGAGGGAAGGTCCAGCTCCAGGATATAGTTACTGTTTTACCCAGCAGCAAGTGCAATACATTATTATCTGATGTAACTTTATCTTTTTGTACATGAAAACAAAAATGGGTATGTTAGGAAGAACTGTAAAACTTCTTTTTAAGTGTAAACGAGTAGGACTCGAGTCTTAAAAATTTTTAATTTTTATTTCTCAGAGCAGTAGTTTTCAAGCTGTATACACAAAGAAATGTCCATAAAATATTAGTTAAAAATGCATATTTCTACCCTCAAGATTGGACCCTGAATTTTAAGTGAACTTGCTAGGTCCTTAAGATGAACAGTCCCCACCGAAGACTTCCTCCTTGGCTCCTACCGCACTCCTGGTCTCTACCCTTTGTGCTTACGTACGTACGCTTCCTTGCTTAGGCCTCAGAACAGTTGGGTGCGGGGAAACGGAGGAGCTGAGGCACCTTGTCCAAGACTGTTCATGAATCAGTAGAATGAGGGTTCAGACTGAATCTGCCAGGCTCACAGCCTGTGCCCTGGGCCTGCGTGGTGCATTCCCCTCATGCATGGAGCTTGAGTTGTTCACACTTGCAGTTAGTTAAGGGGAAACAGGACTCCTGGTGACTGCATGCTGTTAACAAGACTCACCGGCCTGGTGCGTTTCCCTAGTCTTAGGGCTGTTACTCATTTCTTAACACTTTCCAGCTCTGTCCACTTCCAGCTTCCAAGCTCCCATCCTTGCATGCATGCACACAGACATGCAAAAGCCAGAAGACATCGCCTTTCTTCGTTGCTGCCTCCTCGTTGAGATGGTCTCTGACCCTCAGTGCCTGGGTTATAGGCATTGTTAGAGCAGGATTGATAGTGACATGGAAGTAAAAGGAGATGACCTCTTTAGAAGCAGATTGTCCTTTAATCAGAACAATGAAAGGGAGCGGGATCCTTGCAGGCTGTATAGGGCGGAAAGGGGACTCTGGGGACGGTTCCCCTGCAGGTGCAGAGGCTGGCACATTTATCTTAGCAGAACCTTCCTGAGTCCCAAAAGCCTGAAGGTGTGGCCAATCAAGTCAAGTTTCTCAGTCCAGCAGGGGTTTTTAGGTCACTAACTTCATGCATGCACACCCATGCTGGTCTTACATGGGTGCTGGGGATTCACTCTTAGGCCTTCATGCTTGTACAACAAACGCTCTTACCTGAGCCATCTCCAACTCCTCCCACATTCGGTTTTATTAATGACAAAGATGTGCCTATACACGGTGTAAACCGTGTATAGTCACCACTACAACCAAGCTAATAGCATGTCCATCACTCCTCAGGTTATCTCCTGACCTGAGACAGAAGCCTGGTATTTGAAAACAAAGGCATGATACAGGGAAATGGAGTCTTGAAGACAAACAACTTCAGAAAGTCAGTGTCTGAAGGAAAGTGGGAGGAGGTGGGAAGGGAGCGAATTTCAGAGTTTGAAGTATTAGCGATGAGGATCCTTGTTCCCCAGCTTGATTTGTGGCATATCAGAGATGGTTGTCATCAGAGTAGAGAAGGTCAGAGAACTAATACCAGATTTGTGGGCCATCCACTCTACACATTGTCCAGAAAGGTTACAGTCAGTGTGGTAGAGTGCAAGATTGAAAGCCAGCCTGCTGGAAGACGGGTGAAC
The DNA here is from genome assembly GCF_011064425.1 of Rattus rattus. Classification (NCBI taxonomy): domain Eukaryota; kingdom Metazoa; phylum Chordata; class Mammalia; order Rodentia; family Muridae; genus Rattus; species Rattus rattus. The sequence goes on from NC_046164.1 coordinate 22,903,274, forward strand.
TAGAAAAAATGTTTCTTTTATTCGGACAGTCCCTATCTTTCACCCTGGCTGGATATGACTCAGTCCAGTGGCGCTTGGAGGGAGGTTTTGTTAGGGTCATTCTTTACTCTGCTGTTTTGTATTCACTCAGGGAGGAGATGGATAAGGTGACAGGAGAAGCTCAGGAAGGGATCACGAGGAACGGATGTGGTCTGGGCCTTTCTGAATCACTTTGCAGTGGGAATTCAGTTTGACGTTCCTTCTTGTCTGTTTTCCCATCTTTTAGAAAGCTGATGGGATGGCTCAGTGCATAAAGATACTTGCTGCCCCATAATGCAAACCTAGTGTCTTAGTTAGAGTTTCCATTTCTGTGAAGAGACACCATGACCAAGGCAACTCTTACAAAGGACAGCATTTAATTGGGGCTGGCTTACAGATTCAGAGGTTCAATCCATTATCAGAGACAGGGAGCATGGCAGCATCCAGGCAGACATGGGGCAGGAGGAGCTGAGCATTCTACATCTTGGTCTGAAGGCAGCCACGAGGGGACTCTCTTCCATGCTGGGTAGAGCTTGAGTCTAGGACCTCAAAGCCCACCCTTACAGTGACACACTTCTTCCAACGAGGCCACACCTCCTAATAGTGCCATGTCTCATGGGCCAAGCATATTCAAACCACCACACCTGGTGACTTGAGCTTGATTTCTGGAACCCACTTAAAGATGGGAGGAGAGAACCAACTCCACAAAGTTGTCCTCTGACCTCCACACATGATCCATGTCCACCCACCCACGTCATACACACACACACACACACACACACACACACACACACACACGATTTAAAAGATGATACATTATTTCACAATGCTACCATTTTACTACAGATAGGAAAACTGAGGATTCATGGCCACTCCCCTTAGCCTCTTTGCTAAGACTTCAAAGTAAATGAGTGCACATTTAGCTTTGGAGGCTCAAGGACAATTTTGTTCTGTATTTCCTTTGACTTATTAGTGTGGGAGGCAGAGGACAACTTTTGGGTGAGTTTCTCTCCTGCCTTGTTGAGTCAGGCAGGGGATGTTGTTTCTGCTACTGTGGTGTGTACTCCCGCTAGTTAGCACGCTGTCTTTGAGCTGCTGTGTAATTCTCCCACCTCCGTTTCCCATCTCCAGAAAGGGTGCTGGGATTACAGATGTGAGCCACCACAAATGGTTCTGTGGGTTCCAGGCATTGAACTTAGGCCGTCAGATTTAGGCAGAAGCATTTTTACCGACTCAGCCTTGATCTGTTCCCCTCCCTTCTTCGGGAAAATTAATTTCTCCTCAAAAAATAATTCCCAGCAGTTAGCACTTAGGGATCTGTCTTTTAAAGTACCTTATTAATCTTGTACTATACTCATGGAATTCTTAGCTAGAATTTCCGAATATAGCTTTTCCCTTGGCTTTTATATGTCTTGGTTCCTGTCCTTGGAGTCTGAAGTCACAAGCCTTTGATTTTATTTGAGCCAACTCAGATCTCTTTTTGGAAGTGTTTTTAAGGGGGATAGAACCGAGGTTGGGAAGATGGCTTGGTGTGTAAAGCCTTTGGCACAGAGTCAAGTAAAGACCAAAATTCAGATCTCCAGAGCGCATATAAGTGCTGGGCAGCCTCCTGCAGCTCGAGAACTTGGGGAGGGGGGCAGGGACAGAGAATCTCTAGGCAAACTGGCTAGCTCTGGGTTCACCAGGAGACCTCATTTCAGTAAATAAAGTGGGGGGGGCAATCAAAAGGCACCCCACATCAGCTTTGGACTCCCGTGTGTGTAAGTGCACACACATGCTAGCACACTCATGCATATGCAAAAAAGTAAGCAAGATACACAAAGCTATTCATTCTATGACCCCATTTTTAAAGCAGGAAATATGGGAGGCTGGGTCTGGAGAGATGGCTCAGGGGTTAAGAACATTTGCTGTTTTTCCAGAGGATAGAGTTCAATTCCCAGCACTCACATCAGGCCAGCAGCTCACAGCTGTTATTAACTCCAGCCAAAGGAAATCCAGTGCCTCTAGCTTCTACAAGCACCTACAATAATATGTACACACCCACATGCATATATACAAATCTACACATATTTAAAAATAAAATGTTAGGAACAGAAAATGTGTAGCTGTGTCTCTCTCTCACCTCTCTCTCTCTCTCTCTCTCTCTCTCTGCCCCTCTTTTGTGTGTGTGTGTGTGTGTGTGTGTGTGTGTGTGTGTGTGTGTGTGTACAGTATAAACACATAAAATGAGATGAATAAATTCTGGGGTGTCTTAGGGTTTCAATTGCTGTGACAAAGCACCAGGACCAAAAAGCAAGTTGGGGAGAAAGGTTTTATTTGGCTTACACTTCTGCATTGCTGTTCACCACCAAAGAAAGTCAGGACAGGATCCTGGAGGTGGGAGTGGATGCAGAGGCAGTGGAGGGGTGCTGCTTACTGCCTTATTCCCCATGGCTTGCGCAGCCCGCTTTCCTATAGGACCCAGTGCCGAGGTCCTGCCTTGGTGAGGAGAGTCTTGAGAAAGGCTGGAATGGGAATGGTGCTGATTGGACAAGGACTCGGAGTCAGTAGTAGGTGCGAGCTGCTGGTTCAGGTCCTCACTCTGCTCCCTGACGATTCTCAGTGTTCTTTGTTCTTCAGCTTAATTCTTAATTCCATGATTTCTCCGGAGAGAGCCTGAACCCAGTCTTTTATTTACTAAAGCTCCATCAACAAGGCTTTGATCATTGTTAATAATTATCAAGAATTCTTAGAGTTACGTAAACTCTGAGTCCCGGATCAATGGTCCCAGACCCCATTTCCTTTGAGCAGAACCAAGCACAAAGCAAAAGCACATTTCCTTATAGGTCCCCACAGCCTGTTCTGTATGGGCACAGCTCCTCCAGTTTTCTGGTACAGCAGACAGCAGTCTTTAGTAACTGCTTCCATGTAAGAATCAAAGTGACAAACTACTAAAACGAATGTGATTCCTTATAAAGTTTTGAGTTCATGTAAGTAAAACAGTAAAGCAGTTCTCTCTCTACTATCTTCCCAGGCACTGTTACTGCCAATGCTTCAGTCAGCTAGGAAAACAGAATTAAATTTTTATTGGATTTTTTTAATTTACATCTCAAATGTTATCCCCCTTTCCCAGTTTTCCATCCATAAACCCCCTATTCCAGCCCCCTCCCCCTTCTTCTATCAGGTGTTCCCCCATCTACCCACCCACCCCTTCACGGTTCCCCGCCCTGATGTTCCACTACACTGGGGGGCGGGGGGCTCCAGCCTTGGCAGGACCAAGGGCTTCTCCTCCCATTGGTGCCCAACAAGGCCATCCTCTGCTACATATGCAGCTGGAACCATGGGTCTGTCCATGTGTTCTCTTTGGATGGTGGTTTAGTCCCTGGAAGCTCTGGTTGTTTGTTATTGTTCTTATGGGGTTGCAAGCCCCTTCAGCTCCTTCAATCCTTTCTCTAACTCCTCCATTGGGGACCCCATTCTCACTTTAATGGTTGGCTGTGAGCATCCGCCTCTGATTTGTCATGCTCTGGTAGAGCCTCTCAGGAGACAGCGAGCATTAACTTTTTATATGCTTCTATATCACTTTTAATTCTCTAATCTTTATTTCCTTATCCTAGCAATTCTATAGCCTCATGTTTCCAATACTAATTATTCCTAAATCATACATAAATTCTTATTTTTCTATCCATACCCTTTCTTCCTGAAACTAACTCTCTACCCTTAATATCTCTAAATTCATCCTGACTAATCAATGCAGCAGTCGTGGGACCAGAGGGTACATGTGCTTCCTCATGATCCCAAGTTCAAGGCCACGTAGGCTTTTATGGCCCTTGTGATTAAATTGCCTAGATCCTTTCCCATGACCCTGAAGGCCATTTGGAGGGCCTGTTCCTCTTCCTCCACAGCCTCATGACCATCTCCATTCCTCATTGCTGAAAACTGCCTCTATTTCAGTTACTATGGTGTGATTAGCTCTGAGTACTGGGGGAAGTAGATTCCCCAGAAAGAAAGACTGAAAGATTAGTAAGGAAGGACAGCAGATCAACTTCGGGGCAACAGCAACCATCAGCACACATGGGGGTCATGGGATGAACTGTCCGGCATGCTCCAGGGGCAGGAACTATGTCACACCTCCCTTTACACAGCCATGCCCGGCAACCCAGGACCAACGGAGAGATGGTACCACCACAGTGGGCTGGGCCCTCCCCACACTGATCACTAACTGAGAAAATGCCTTACAGCTGGATCTCATGGGCCATTTCCTCAAAGGAGGCTCCTTCCTTCCCGATGGCTCTGGCTTGTGTCAAGGTGACATAAAACCAGCTGGTATAGTGATCCTAATGACTCAGTTTTAGAAGTGTCATGTTAAGGCAGGAAAGGGCTGGAGAGATGGCTCAGTGGTTAGAGCACTGACTGCTCTTCCAGGGGTCCTGAGTTCAAATCTCAGCAACCACATGGTGGCTCACAACCATCTGTAATGGGATCAGATACCCTCTTCTGGTGTGTCTGAAGACTGCTACAGAGTACTCATATAAATAAAATAAATCTTTAACAAAAAGGAGGAGAGGAGGAGGAGGAAGAGGAGGAAGAGGAGGAGGAGGAAGAGGAGGAGGAGGAGGAGGAGGAGGAGGAGGAGGAGGAAGAGGAGGCGGCGGCAGTAAAAGAGTTGCTGCAGAGACGGCTGATTGGCAAGAAGTCATACCGCTTTTTGTGAGGATCAGAGTTTGGTTGTCAGCAACCAAAGCAGACAGCTCCCAACTTCCGGTAAGTCTAGCTCCAGCGAGATCTGACACCCCTGGGCTCTGCAGACTCCTGCCTGCACTCACATGCTGTGCACACAGAAGCGGGCACTTACACATAATCCTTTGCTAACCCTTACTTGTGCTCCTTGGTGGCCTGACATGAAACACGCATGCTATGTGTAAGGGCCTCAGGCAGAAGGGCGAGCGCTTCCTTCAACCTGCGCTCCCCGCAGCCTTTCTGTCTCACCCTGCTCATGTATTGTAGATACCCCAAAGTTTCTGTCTCCGTGTTCCTTACTTTGCCCTTCTCACAAACCCTTTCACATCTCTGTGTTTCTCTTTGTGTGTTTTTTCCCTCCATAGCGAACATCCCCAGATCTTTTGGTTACAAACCTTCTCAGTGGTTCTCAACCTATGAGTTGAGGGGTTGTATATCAGATATCCTGCATATCAGCTGTTAATGATTCATGCCAGTAGAGAAATTACAGTTATGAGAGAGCAACAAAAATAATTTTATGGTAGGGGTACCACGACATGAGGGACCGTATTAAAAGGTTGCAGCAGTAGGAGGGTTGTTCTGTACTGAGGTCTTCAACTCTTTGCTTCTCACTCTCCTTGGTTTGCATTTATCCTGTCTGATAAGCCAATGGGGAGGATGGGAGCTGTAGATAGAAAGTGATCAGGGTACAAATGTCAGAGGAGGAAGGAAACTGTGAATACTCCCACACTGATAATTTTCGTTTCTGTTGCATATGAAAAAATTCTGAAGACTTTAAGAAGCAGACCCTCAGAGTTGGTGGGTCATCTAGCTTTCATTGCCTGAACAGTTATTTTGTAACCTGTGTATATTGGTTTTTAAAGATAGATACATTTTAAAATGGGTTACAATTAATAGATGTATATTTTTACATATAATGAAAATTACACTTATTGTGTATGTACAAATGGTAATTTTTCTTAAATATATTTTAGCATTTTATTTTTAATGGGTATATGGTAATTGTACACATTTATAGAGGGCAAAGTGAGACATCTCAATATACACATGATAGACCAGGGTAAATTATTTATATTTTATTTCACTCCAGACTGTACATATCAAATATTGACTAATCAGGCTAGTGTCTAAAAAGGTGCAGGATTTTCAGGCAATGAATCATCTCCATTTCAGTCTTCATCTGAGACTGTAGCTGCTGCTAGCCAAGGGAGGGAAGCAGGCCCTGATGGCCTAAGATGTACTAGCCATTCCCGAGGGAATGAAGGGGAAGCCATTCCCGAGGGAATGAAGGGGAAGCCATTCCCGAGGGAATGAAGGGGAAGCCATTCCCGAGGGAATGAAGGGGAAGCCAGACCTGACGGAAGAGCGTTTTCTGAGGGAATGAAGTCTTGCATTAGCAGGCTGTAGGTGTTCGTTCAATTCCAGGCAGGAAAAATACACACCTAAACATTTGGCAGAATTCCCGAATATCAGAAAATCTCGTTTTTCAATAGGAGAAAAAAAGGTCATAGCTGCACAACTGGGAGAGCCAGGAAGAAACTCAAAAAGTCTTGTCCAGTGAGGCATCATTCAGCTGCCAACGTGAATGACAGAATGTAAAGACGTCAACAACAGTCACACACACATGCAAACGCATATGTGCGCATGCGTGCGCGGGTGCACACACACACACACACACACACACACACACACACACACACACAGAACAGATTAAAGGTCTCTGACCAAACAGCAAATTATGAGAAAAGACATTTAAAGAAAGGAGAGAAGCACAAAAGTGAAGGATGAATAAGCAATGGGCCAGGCTTTACTGTGTATGTGCACACACATACATGTGTGCATGCATATGAACACATATGTACATACATACAAAGGTGAGGGATAAGTAAGCAATGGGCCAGGCTTTACTGTGTGCACACACACAAAAACATGTACTTACATACAAAGGTGAAGGCTAAGTAAGCAACGTGCCATGACTTACTATGTATGTGGGTGCACATACATACATGCACATGTGCACATACATGTGTGAATGCACATAAACACATACATACAATGTATTATACATGGATGATGATCATGGAATGAATAAAAATATGCAGTCTACATGTTATATAAAAACTCTTAAGATAGTTGAGATCTAGGGAGAACCTGGCAGTAAAAGTTACAGAATTTCTCAGCAGAACTCAAGATGTGGAGTTAACGGAAGAGGTTTAAGAAAAAACATTCTATCCTGGAGTAGTGGTGCATGCCTTTAATCCCAGTGATCAGGGGGCAGATTTCTCATGGTGGGTGGATCTCTGTGAATTCAAAGCCAGCCTGGTCTACATAGTGAGTTCCAGGCTAGCCATGGCTACATAGTAAGAGCCTATCTCAAAAATATAAAGCGGACAAACCACTAAAACCAGAAAGAAAGAAGGAAAAAGAAAACAAAAACAAAACCCATTCTAGGTGGCTGGCTGAAAGATCCTGCTATGTAACTGTTAAGGCCTGGGTTTAGATCACACTACCCAGCATTCTTAACTCTTGAGCCATCTCTCTGGCCCCTCAAGTAATATGTCTTCAGGGATAGGCAATTAGTGTTGACAGTAAGAAGAACCGGAGACAAGGGAGGGCCTTGACTGAGCCATGTTGCAGTCATGCTATGGAATATTGTGCCCTCACCTGAAAGCACGGACTGGTCCTATTCCAGTTATCTATTGCCATGTAATAGACCCCTATAGCATGCTGTCATAAAATACATTTTTATTATGTTCAGGGATTCTGTGTGTCTGGAATTTGGATAATACAGAGCAAGACTGTGGAAGCAATTTGTCTGTTTCTATGGTGACTAAGGCCTGTGAACATGATGTTTATATGCACTGTGTGAAAGATGTGTCTGTCCTTCCTTGCCTGCCAAAGGCACCTCTTGATTGATTATAATAAAAACTGATGGCCAATAAGCTGAGGCAGGATTAGAAGGTGGGGCATCTGGAAGAGAGAGAGGAACTCTGGGAAATAGGCATGGGAGATTTGCCACGGAGACTCGAGACATGGAGGAAGTTGGACGTATGAAACTGAGGAGAGGTAACCAACCACGTAGCAGAACTTACATTAGTATAAATGAGATAATTGAGTGCCACAAGCCTAGCTTAACGTCTGGGCATTCACCAATAATCTCCATGTTCTTATTCAGGAACTAGGGCTGACATAGAAAAGACATAATGGTTACAGAGGCCTCATGGGAAGTTGAAAACTAACGACTCAAGGCAGGTTCTCGAATCACCGGAAGAGTCACACATCAGAACATCCAGCCGTTGTCCTAAGATGTTAGCCCAAGCCATCTTCCAGAACTCTCACACCTGGGTGCCCAGTGTAGCCTGCGGTCCCTCACAACACGGTAGCTGGAAGAAGGTGAGAGAAGATGACAGAAATGTTCCTTCTAACATAGTCACACAGTTTCTGTCACAGTCTCTCAACATGATTGGGACTGACCCCCCCCAGGTTCCAAGACAGCAGAGCTGGGTCCCACATGTTTACTGGAATGAGACAGCTTCTTTAAGAATATGGAACAGGACACGCTGTGATTGTTCCGGATCCAGGCCCCACACCCCACTGTAGGTCTGGATCAGGTCACTTGAGGACATTGCCTGATGCATTAGTGTTAAGTAAACAAGCACACAAAAGCCCTAAACATATACCCAGTGCTATTTTTGGAAAAGAGTTAGTGCCAAGTCTGATAAATGTGTGTATCCATGACTTCAAAGAGAGGCCAAAAGGTCTGTAGAGGTAAATGCTGTCATTTATCTACAGGTAACATGGGCTAAGGGTAGTGTCTAGGGGAGAGAACAGTATGGAGAAGTGGGCAGTGCTGTAGTTACAGGGGTGCTGAAGGGCCATATCTAGAATTGTAGGAAGGTGGAGGGAGAGAGGGAAGAAGAGGGAGGAGGGAGAGAAGCAAAAGTTATAAGAAGACTTTTCAAACTTCATGATGAATATCTGTGCGAGAGTATATAAGGTGTGTGTACCTGGGCATGTGTCCACAGACCAGAGGACAGTGTTAGGTATGGAGGTCAGAGGTCAGAGGTCAGGAGTTCCTCCTTTTTTTCCACCAGGGGATCCCAGGTTGTTAGGCTTTCATTGAGTTGTCTCCTTGCCCCCTTCTTTATTTCGTGAGATAGGGTCTCATGTAGCCCAGGGTTGTCTCAAACTCATTGTGTAGCCAAGGATTGCCTTGGACTTTTAGTCCTCCTGCCTTTACCTCCTGAGGGCTGGATTCCAGGCTTGCACCAACACATTCGCCTTATGAAGGACTAGGGACCAAACCCAGGCCTCCATGCCTGCGAGGCAAGCACTCCGCCAGCTGCACTCCCAGTCCCTAGGCTTTATTTAGCTCCTCTTAGGCTGCCTCGGACCCTTGGCCAATCCCTTCAAGCCACAGGGGTATGTAGGGAATGCTGTCAATGCTGAGGGACAGTCTGTGTGTAAGCTAGCCAGAAGAGGGCTTGGCTTCAGATTCTCTCTGAAATATAGATGGATTTTAGGGGCAGAATTCTGCACCTCCCCAGGTTCAGCTGTGGAAATCACGGCAGCAATTTAGAATGTTATCTGAGCTAAGGCCAGCTTACAGCTTAGCCCAGTGCCTCAGGCGCTCGCTGGGGGAGCTTGGACTGCCCAGCTGCCAAATACCTTGCCCATCACCCCACAGGTCTCAGGAGTAACTGTCTCCCCTCCCGTGCTTTTCCCTTTGATCTTTTCTCATTTCTTCTTTCCCAGAAGAGAGGACAAGAAATACCAAGCCCAGATTTGAGGTTTGGACCATCAGCTTTTCTTCACTTACTAATAACTACAAAAGCAACAGACGTGTGTGTGTGTGTGTGTGTGTGTGTGTGTGTGTGTGTGTGTGTGTGTGTGTGACAGAAAGATACAAAAACATCAGGAGACTGCATGAGTGGTGCACACTGAGACGCTGAGGCGGGAGGACCTGCAGTCCAAGGTAGCACAAGCGACACAGTGAGAACCTGTCCCTCAGGCCAAACTGAATAACGCCTGCCCTGCTGCCCCCAAGAGACGGGGAGCGGTCATGTTGGAGAGGATGAGGGAAAAGGAAGTCCTTGACCAGCATCAGTGGGACTGCACATCCGTCCAGTCACTATGGACAGAAGTTGTAGGCACCTAAGGAAGATTAAAATCTCACTTAGTCCCTCTACTTTAATTCCATTACTAAGATTTCCATGGGACTCAGCCATCCCTCTTTCTTCTGGGCATTTCCCCAAAGCTAATGAGATCGCTGCTCTGTGGAGGCATCCTCTCTCTGGTGCTCACTGCAGCGCTGGATAACACACGGAAACGATCTAAATGTTCATCAGCAAGGGAAATGGGCAGAATAAATTGTAAATGTACAATGGCGCACTATTCAGGGTTCTGAAAGGAGGAGCCTGTGCTGTAACATGGGTGACCTGGGGGCCATTAGGCGAAGTGAAGCAGACCAGACATGGGAAGACAAACGTGGTAGTCTCTCAACTATGTGTGGAATTAGAGTAGAGGGGACTAAGTGAGATTTACAGAGATAGGGAATAAAACATTGTTAGCATGGATGGGGTGGTGGAGGAAAAGGAGAAACATAAGCCAAAGGGTACAAACCATGGCAATCCGGACGAGCCTTACCAGCTAATGGGTAGCACACATGTAGTTAATAGCAGTGTACTGTGAACAGAACAGTCCCCACCCCCAGTCAGTGATTAATGTTTTGCTTCATCATATTCCTGTGCATATTAGATAGTTAAAATTGTTAATATTAACTGATTAAATGTGCAATTGTCTTTACTTTTGCAATGAGGATTAAATAGTTTATTTAAATTGTGTGTGTGTTTGTGTGTGGTGTGTGGTGTGTGTGTGTGTGTGTGTGTGTGTGTTTGTGTGTGGTGTGTGTGTGTGTGTGTGTGATGTATATGTGGGTGAGTGCACTCAGAAGACAGCTTTGTGGCATCAGTTCTCTCTTTCCGTTTTTATGATTTCTGGGTACCAAACTCAGGTCATCAGGCTTGTGTGGGGAAGGCTTCACTTGCAGAACCACCCTACATCTCTCTAGCCCTAAATGGTCTTTCCTGATGTGTGTAACAGTGATTATACCGGTTACAAATATCCTCTTTTGAGGGTGGGGTTAGGGGTAGGATTGCTCTGTGTAGCCCTGGATGTCCTGGAACTCACTCTGAAGACTGGGCTGACCTAGAGCTCAGTAATCAGCTTGCCTCTGCCTCCTGAGTGCTGGGATTAAAGGCGTAGGCTACCACCTCCCAGCACAAACCTTCTCTTTAATATCTAGAAATATAATATATTTAGGTTTATATTTATATCATAGCATCATCTGTTTGTTGCTGGAAAATCATGCTGGCTCAAGTTCTCATCATTGATAACGTGATGAAAATCTGTCATTACTTCCAGAACTGATTCTTAGTTTCCTTTTTAATATTTCTCTCTCCCTTTCTTTGTTTGGATCACTGTTCAGCACCTGAGCGATGAGAAAGTGCCATTCTGGAAAACAGCATTTCCCAGGTGAATCTAAAAAGCACGACTTTCTCTCCTCCAGCTCAGGTTAAGGACAGAAGGATTCATCAATGAATCACTGCGGTGACGTAGGAGACACAGGAGGGGAACCATCTAACGGCTTAAGCAATTAAGACTGCTACTTTTTTTTCCCCATGGAGTGAGATTTTCTGAGCTCCCAGTGCTGGGTTTGCATCTAAAATTGTCAGTCAATGTAGATGCTACGTGGTGCAGGCCACAGAGCAGGCTACACGGCAGGCTGGTCCTCTCCTCTGCTTCCCAGAACTTTTTTCTGTCTAGGGAGGAAGAGTCGAGCTGGCTGGTACGAGCTAGTGCTCAGAGCCTTACTTCTTAGGGAGGTTGGTTATGGAAGGAGACAAACCAGTGTGGGCTTTGAGAAGATGGGGGAGAAGGCTGGGCAGAGCAAAGGAGAGGAAGGAAGAAGGGGCGGGTGGTCCTTTGTTGCTTTGCTTTTTAAGACTTCAATGTGAGTAAGGTTCATTATGGGAATATTCTCTCTCTCTCTCTCTCTCTGTCAACCTCCAATATCTTCCCTCCGATGCTGTCCACCTTGGATTCTGTTGTGTTGAGATAGGGTTACTCACGGCTGAGCTTGCTAAGTAGGCTAGGCTGGCTGACAGTGATCCCAGCACTGGGATTACAAGCAAACACCACAACGCCTGGCTTTTGCTGTTCTTTGTTTAATTTTTGAGACAGGGTTTGATCCTTCCATCTGCCCGTGCCTTCTGAGTACTGGGATTAAAGGTGTGTGACACTGTGACAGGCACTGCTTGGCTTTTGTACATAGGTTCTGAATATCAAACCCAGGTCTTGAGCTTGCATGGTAGGTAGTTTACTGACAGGACGATCCCCCCAGTTTTATGTGCTGAGCAAGTGCTTACAGTCTCTAGCATTGAGTTCTCATTGCAAAGGTGGGGCAGGGTTCTCTAAGGATGCTCTTGGCTCTGTCTCTCGTTTCTTCCAGCATCCCATGCAAGAGGTTTATGATGAGAGGACAGCTCTACTGAAAAAGCCTTATGTGGCCATTGGTGTTTTTGAGGATCAATTTGTCTCTTGAAATTCAAATTAAATTGCTTCAAACAAATGTGTTTACAATGAAATAGGAGGAAAGGAAAAGAAAAAAAATTAAGTATTTAACTTATAAAATGTTTTAACTAATAAATAATTTATAATATAATACAAAACATAGAACAAAGTAACGTGGATGTGAATTCTTTGTTCAGAAATATGTACAACTGTTGGACCTGGTAGGAGGCCTGTAATCCCAGCTACTCAGGAGACTGAGACAGGAGGACCACTATTCTGAGGCCTGGGCTGTGTAATGAATTTAGGCCTGGCCTGGATAAACTTTGAGAGACTCTGATGAGAAGATAAAAAACAAACAAACAAGCAAACAAACAAACACTGAAAAAAAAGTATATTTCAAAGCAAAGCAAAACAAAACAAAACAAACCCTAAAAGCACAAACCTTCCAGCTTTTGTACTAGAAAGGTCCAACCCTCTGGAAGAGCTTGAGGAACTATGAGAAGAATTTGTGGGTCTGAGGACAGCACGTGCTTTTTGATGAGTTGCAATGGTGGTTAGTTACCACATTTTCTCAGTGTGGAAACCATGAGTCTGTGCTAGTGTGCTCCACAAGGGTCAAGCTCTTAGGATAACAGCATAAAGTCACCCAAGACTAACCCGCAGAGGCCTACCAGGGATCCCTGAGACCCGGCTCCAAAGCTGAGCCCTCTGCCTTGCTCCAGAGCTGAGCCCTCTGCCTTCTAACGGGATAGCACATTTGTGTGGGGTGGGACCAGATGGGTTTGCCCAGTAGCTGCTTGGGAGCTGCAATACTGGGGAGGTTCCTGATGAAAACCCAGAATCCTTTGCGTGTGATCTTCTATTGGCTGAGTGTCTGCAGCTAGCGCTTCGGTTTGATTTCCTGTACTGTGCTCTGCCCTTCTTGTTTGCGGCCCGCAGTCTGTCTTCAATTGGGAAGTTTCATTTCTATCAGGATGTGCAGGTGATAGAAAGCTTAAGGTCATTTGTAAGGGCTAAGTACATGAGTGAGGGACTCATTTATGGCTTATTTAAATACAAAGGCATCTTGGAAAATTGTCCTTAAACTCACCAAAGTAGTACAGTAGCTACCATTTATTGAAATGTTGAGTTGCACAGAGGGTGGCTGGTATACACTAATCATTGATCCTCTAAATAACGTCAGGTACCCCATTTACCAGTTAAGGACACCAAAGGCATACAAATAAGAATAGCTTCCTTGAGGTTTCCTCAGAAATATTCCTCATGCTCAATTCTACTCAAATGTTTCACTGCTTTTGTAAGTGTAATGCTTCACAAAGCTACAACAGGAGTTGACATCAAGGGAGACCAGGTAAACGACTCACCTTTCCCACCACGGGGTACCATGCAGCTCAAAAGATGTGGCTATCAGTTTTCCAGAACTAGACAGATATCGGCACTGTGGCAATTGGTTAAAATAAAATAAAACTAAAGTGCAAAGCAATGTGTGTTGTATCACTCTCTGGAATAAAGAAAACACGGTATGCAAAAACAGACGGGGCACGAGCTGTAGGAGCCGAGTGTGATTGTGGCTTTCACTTCATGATCCAAGGCCCTTGTTCAAACTTGACCACCAAAGGGGGATGGTAGGAAAAGGAAAACACTTTTTCTCATTGGAGATACTCCTGGCAGTCGCTTGGTGGAGGGTTGCTAGGGTGGAGAAGGTGGGTGGGGGTGGGGGTGGGGTGGAGGTGGGGTGAGAGTGGGGCGGGGCATAGCCCTTACTGCTCTAATTCCAGACCTGTGCCGTGTCACAGTTCCATCCTGAGCTCTGAGCACGTGCGTGGTTAAAAGTGATGTTCTATGGCTCAGGAAAGGGAGTTAAACATGTGTACAAGAGGTGGATACTTTCTTCTGTTTTAGACAGGATCTCATTCTGTGGCCCAGACTGGCCAAGAATTCACTAGAGAGCCTAGAATGGTCATGGACTAGTGGTGATTCTCCTGCCTCAGCCTCCTAAGTGCTGGAATTATAGACAGGAGTCATCATGCCCAGTTATTTGATACTTTTTAATGTAAAAAAAAAATGTAGCCTATTTAGAAAATGGGGGGATGGGGGAGATAGGCAATCGGCAGTCAATCCTATCTCCTTAAATAGTTTCCTTAGTGATTTCTCGAACATTCTGAACACTCTTTTGTTACAGGGAAACTCAGTCTCCATCCTGCCTCCTTCACTGCTGTCTCCTCCACGTCATCTAATAAGGCTCGTGGTTTTCTTAACTACTGTGATAGATATTATTACTTCTCATTGTTATCTGTGGTGCTGAGGCCAAACCCAGGGGTCTTGCACATGTTAGGCAAGCTCTGTACTTCTGAGCTAGGCTAACAGTACCACTCAGTTTCTGAATATTATTTTTAAATGCTCATACGTGGGCTGGGGATGTAGTTGGTAGAGGGCTTGCCTAATATGCACAAAGTTCTAGGGTTGGTCTTCAGCGCTGGATAAAACTGGATGGATGGCACATGAATGTAATCCCAGTACCAAGTGGGTACAAGGAGGAGATTCAGAGATTTAGTCCATCCTTGGCTATGTATGAGCTCAAGGATAGCCTGGGCCACATGAGAACTTGACTCAAAACAAAACAGCAACAACCAAACTTACCTGTAAGACAACCCAGTATCTTTATATATTTTTTAAAGATTTATTAATTTATTTATTTTTTGTATGTGAGTACACTGTAGCTGTCTCAGATACACCAGAAGAGGGCATCAGATCCCATTACAGATGGTTGTGAGCCACCATGTGGTGGCTGGGGATTGAACTCAGGACCTCTGGAAGAGCAGTCAGTGCTCTTAACCTCTGAGCCATCTCTCCAGCCCTGGTTCTTCATATTTTATAAGATATTAGTAGCATCAACTTCAAATCTTTCTTATTTGATTTTTTTTCTATTTTAACTACACCATTAACAGGCCTTCAGTTCCAGCTTCAGGCTTACATAATTGAGCCATTTCATCCTCACAAACAAAGAGCATAAGAGGTGGTGCGAGGGTCAGCAGGGCCAGGCTTCTGCTCGGTCTCTGCAGTACACTTGTCTTTCCAGTCCTTGGTCCACATCTAATTTAGCCCTGAACTCAAGAAAAAAAAATGGCAGGGCCCACTGCCAATATCTCCTGTTCTGCTGTTTGGGAGGAAAGCAACATTTTCCTCCACGTTTCTTTGACTCGAACTGGGTGATATGGACACTTGTAGCTGCAAGGAAAGCGGGGAAGCCAAGAAGAAGAAGATTCTTTTTTATCATCTTTGATCGGACAGCATGAGTCACATCCTGGCATGGGACATTTTACACTTTTCTTTTCCAAATAGAGTTTGTTTTAGAAAGAAAAGAAATAAATGGCTCCTGGGCATAGCAAGGAAAATTAGAAATAAGTTAAGGACAGGTGTTA
Organism: Rattus rattus; assembly: GCF_011064425.1. Classification (NCBI taxonomy): domain Eukaryota; kingdom Metazoa; phylum Chordata; class Mammalia; order Rodentia; family Muridae; genus Rattus; species Rattus rattus. Next base: position 22,919,005 of record NC_046164.1, read on the forward strand.
TTCTGTGTTAAGCATCAAGACAACACAGAGATAATGAGAACTATAGAAGTGGGGTTTTTTTGTTTGTTTGTTTATTTATTTATTTATTTATTAAAGATTTATTTATTTATTTTGTATCGAGTACACTGTAGCTGTCTCAGACACACCAGAAGAGGACATCAGATCCCACTACAGATGGTTGTGAGCCACCATGTGGTTGCTGGGATTTGAACTCAGGACCTCTGGAAGAGCAGTCAGTGCTCTTAACCATTGAGCCATCTCTCCAGCCCTATTTTTTTTTATTTTTTATTTTTGCATCAAGTTTTCAAAAACAACTCTCTATGCTACTTGAACCAGAATGGAAAAACACACTTTAAATACTGCACTGTACTTATTGGACAGTATATATATTGAAACCACACCTGCCTTAAAAAAAATTCCCACGTTGTGGGGGCAGGAGATACCTCAAAAAGAAAAAAAAAGAAGTGAAATCAAACACACTAGATAATCTACTCACAGAAGAGACTGAAGTAGACAAAGAATGTACAGAGACCGAAAAAGTAAAGAAAAGAATGAGAGGAATTATTTCTAGTATCACAATTCGGTTACCTATTACTGTTCTACAGAATTATTCTTAGCCTTCAGACGTATGGGTGCATGTTTTTTCATATAGAACTGAGATCGGGGGGCTGGAGAGATGCCTCAACAGTTAAGAGCATGAGCTGTTTTTCCAAGACTGCAGATGATTCCACTTGAGTGGGTTCTGATGCCTCTTCTGGCCCCTGTGGGCACACACATGCAAGTGGCATATAGTCTCACACATGCATGCACACACACATATCAAAACAATTCTTTAAACGTTTCTATTTTATTGAACATATAACTTCATAACTTACCTTTATTCTAGTATGTCTGTGACCTCTGTTGAATAGGTCAAAGGTCAGTCTCTTGCCATTCAGTATGACCTCTCCTATTATAAACGGCTAATTTGGAAAAGTAGTTTGGTTTGGGGGAGGGTAACTTGTTAGGAGTCAAGTGATCCGTGTGTTTCTCTCTCTGGCTGTGTGATCTTGGGTAAGTTGCTCAGCCTCTCTGAGTTTCTGATTTTTCATTTACGAAATAAAATACAGATAATGCTAATGGTTTTTGATGTTTTATGGTAATCTTGTGAGGGAGTCAGTTCTGGGAACTATGAATTGAAAAATAAAGATTTTTAATTAAGCTAAAATAAAGCTTAGAAATTTAAAGAAGCTTAAAATTTTATAATTAAAAGGTAAAAAGACAGGAATTAGCAAAAAAAAAAAAAACCCTATATTTTGGATGATGAATGTCATCATGATGTATGTTTAAATGGTAAAAACTGCTTTGCTTTTTATACACATTTAAGAAATGAAAAGTCTTATTTGGAAAAAGTATTTTAATAAAAAGATGTATGCAGTTAAAAGGATTAAAATGAACAGATATTTATGACTAGTCTTGAAATTATTTTCTTTCTTTTTTTTTTTTTCAGAGCTGAGGACTGAACCCAGGGCCTTGCGCTTGCTAGGCAAGTGCTCTACCACTGAGCTAAATCCCCAACCCCTTAATCTTGAAATTTTAAATGCAATTTAAACAGAAAGTGCCCATTTATGACAGTTACAAGAAGACTTCTTTTTCTTTTAAATGATAAAATATGCACGGTCACATAAGTAATAAAAATAACAATAATACTAGTAATAATAATGATAATAATACGTGGGTTTGGTTTGAAGCCCTATCTCGCCATCGTTGGCTGCACCTGTCACAAACATGTTTTCCTTTAATGAGCATCAAGCATTTCCCACTACCGCTTTCTTTCTGAGCTCAGACACTGAATTAATTCTCCGGAAATCCCACTCTCTTGTTTCTGAACACTTCTTCATCTTCCCTGAAGAAGATAAAGTTGGTAGATGGCCCAGATTTGTCCAGCTGTGACTCCCATGTTAAGGGAAAGCTGAGACAGGATTTCTAATAGGTTTAATCCCCACCTCTGGAGTTCCCCACCGGGGGAGGGTCTGCCTGAGGGTTGCAATGCACATCTGGTTGGAATCATGTAACCGTGACTCTAGAGAGACTCAGTGACGGGAAGATGACTTTGCTGAGCTCCGCTATGGTTCGGTGGTTTTCCTCTGAGACTTGACGGCTATAAAATCACTAGCTGTTACACAAAAGAGGTTGGGGATAAAGCTAAGGGTTTGTAGAAGAAACTTAGGTAGACTTGCTCAATGCAGTTACAGAGTTTAGCTGGCATTTGTTCACTGAGCAGGAAGGACATGGTGTGCACACTGTCTCTAAAGATTCTGTGATTTACTGACTTGATATTGTCATTTTGGGAGTGAGGCAATACAATAACAAGAAAGACTGGAGAGCAATACCTCCTAGAAGGAAGTAAAGGCCACTGTGCTAAGGGACTCTCTCACTGGGCCCTTGACTGTCCCCAGAAATGATGTCAGTTGGATGAGGTGCAACTTTGCTCTGCCTGTTTTATGCATTTTATCTACAGGCTGAACTGCAGTTTATATATAATTACAGATATTCTGCTGTGTATTTCTCTCCTCAAAGGTTCTATCAGCAAGAAGGAGAATAGGATATACACTCTTACCAAATGGTTCAACTTACATCATTTCCATCGGACGAGCTGGGGTCTCTAGGACGTGGAGTTAGGACATGGAGTTAGTCAAGAGTGAAGGAAGGTAGCTCAGTGGGTGAGTGTCTGCCCTAGGAGCACAAGGCCTTGGTTTAGACACCCAGTGCCAATTTTAAAAAGCAAATTGATTTGAAAAAAAAAAAAGAGCATGTAGGTTGATCTGAATTCAGTTTTCTGAAGCTCTGGACAAACTGTTCCAGATTTACCAGCGGACCAGTTTCAGTCAGACAGACACTTTTCCCTGAAGCAAACAGAGCTGGAAGGAGCCAGCTGCTTGCACAGGCGAAGACTTTATCAACCATTTTAACTCAGTGAGTGGAGTCTACAAAGAAAAACAAAGCCTACGTTTATGCAAGGCCTAAAACCTAAACATGTTCTGGATATGTGTATAAAAGTATTTTTTGAGCTGGTACATGTACTTAGAATGCTATGTTTCGGTCAGGTGTAGCAGTTCACTCCTTTAATCTCGGCTTAGGAGGTGGAGGCAGGAGGGCCTCTGAGTTGAGCGGAAATTTCATCTCCATATCAAGTTCCAGGAAAACCAGAACTCCACAATAGAGAGATCCTGTCTCAAACAAACAAGAGCAAAACAAATAAAACTACTACTGATCATTTCATTCTCAACTCGGGATGTATTCTGATTTCCTTGTCTGTTAGTTTATAAATACGCACAGACATTTACGCAGATAGTCCTCTTCTTGAAGGTTACTTGTGTAAGAAAGGGAATTCACAGTTTTTACTTCAGTGATACAGTATTTATCATTTAAATGATACTTGGGCATTTCTCTTATTTAAGACTTATTTGCCTATTTTTTATTTGTGTGTGTGTGTGTGTGTGTGTGTGTGTTTGCCTGAAGAGGCCAGAGGAGGGTGTCATATCCCCTGGAGCTGTAGTTACAGGTGGTAGTTAGCTGCCTGATACCCACCTGGTGCTGGGAACTGAACTTGTGTCCTCTGGAAGACCAGAGAGTGCTCTTAACCACTGAGCCATCTCTGTAGACCAATGGACATTTCTAAGACAAGAAGTTAACTGGGGCCAGGAGATTCATATAAAACACATTTCTTCACTTAAGAGCTCTCTCTGTACTTGGTCAGATCATGAACCATCAGTCCTTTGTAGAAAAAGTAGTTCAAAGTAGAAAAAAAAATCTTTTGTGTGGCATTTATAAGGCAGTGACATGCCTTATGTATGAATGAAGGCACATTTGCAAGCTTCCAGAACTTTTTCAAGAAAGCAAATGAAAGCCATTTTCACACATGGTTCACACTGAAACAAAACTGCTCTTGTTTTATTGTATGGTGACAATAGCTTGTAAAAATAGCACCTAAAAATGAGTGTGATTGCAAGCTATGATCCTGTGTGCTCATGCAGGAAGTGAGAGGAAGAAGAGGAGGTAGAGAGGGGAAAAGGGACAGAGGTGGGGGTGAGAGGAGGGGAGAGAGAGGGAGAAAGAGAGGGACAGAGGGAGAGAGGGAGAGAGGGAGAGAGAGAGGGAGAGAGGAGAGAGAGAGAAAAGGAGAGAGGGAGAAAGGAGAGAGAGAGGAGGAGAGAGTAGAGAGATTGAGGGAGAGAAGGAGAGAAGGAGAGAGAGAGGAAGAGAGGGAGAGAGAGGGAGAGAGAGAGGGAGAAAGGAGAGAGAGGAGGAGAGAGTAGAGAGATTGAGGGAGAGAAGGAGAGAGAAAGAGAAAGAGGAAAGAGAGAAAGAGAGGGAGAGAGAAAACTATTTAAAGGGGCAAGGAAAGGAGAGAGAAAATGAAACTCTCTTTCAGTGATGAGAATAGAGGTTCCTTATTATTAACACAGGCCCTTGTTGCACGGACCATGTTGGCTTCAAACTCTCCATCCTCCTGCCTCAGCATCTCTAGTTTTGGGATTACAGGCATGAGGCAGGCATATTAATAGTAGTTTTTAAAGTTTAAAATTGATCCTCACAAGCCATTTTTAATTCAGGATACATTTTGGAGGTTGAGGTACCCTACCTGATGTGGGAGAATTAATATTTAAAGGACATGGCTGTATCCTGTATTCGAGTGTATCTAAATTCAATGGCTGTCACTGTGAAACAAAAAGATGTCCTCTGGGGTCAGCCTCGGCCATCTTATATTTGTGACCCTAAGCTAGACACGTAAACTCTCTGTTCCTCAGTTTCTTCCTTTGTCAACCCAGATAACGCTGACATGTTATATCTTCATAACTGTCGGGGTGGTTAATAGGAAAACTCATGAAAAGTGCGTAGCATGTACAGGTTAGGTGCTCAGCAAACCGTTCAGCAGTGGCCCCTGGTACTATTCTACAAGACAGATTGGCAAGCTGAAGTAGAAAACAGCCTTGTGGCAGAGGCTGGGGCTTGCTCACCAGGCGCACGAGCCATTGTCTAGAGGAAAGCCAGCAGTCTGTTCATAGAAAAAGACCCGGGATTTGGAGAGGAGAGACAACAGAGGCTCAGAACTGTGAGGAGTGTAGGTTGAGAGGAGGGCTGGGTTAGGGTGAAAATAAGCTGGGTCCCTGATGCTGGGGCAGGGCTGCCCTTCTCAGCTGAGGGCCTGTTGGCACATGGAGGAACAGGAAACAGCAATGAAATTACCATTAAGGGATGATTCTAATGTCAAGGATCTTGTAAACAAAACAGGCACAATGGCTCCAAAAGGACTTTATCTTCTTCCCCAGAGGGGAAGCATCTCCTGCCTCCCTTGCCTCTCCTGCCTCTAAGCTTCCTTTTCCTTTCCTTCTAGCCAGTACATTGTAGTAGAAAGTATAACACACACACACACACACACACACACACACACACACACACACACATATCTCACATATATATGGCTGACCCCCTCCATAAGCAAACTCAGAAGACCAAGTTTTTTTTTTCCTAGTGCCTAGCATAGTGTCTAGTAAATAGTAAAACAAAATAGTAAAAAAAAGTAAATGCTTGCCCAACAAAAGATAATGATATTCTAAGCATTCACAGTGCGATGACATCAGGGGATACTCTTGAATGTTCCATGACGTTCATATTCTGTGTTAGACATTCTGTCATTGCATTAATAACGCATTAATTTTTTTTTCCGGAGCTGGGGACCGAACCCAGGGCCTTGTGCTTGCTAAGCAAGCGCTCTACCACTGAGCTGAATCCCCAACCCCTAATAACACATTAATTTGAAAGTTTCTGGACAGTGTATATACAACACTGCAGTCCCGTTTGTGAGGTACGGGGCTATGTGAGTTTATCCTCACGAGGATTTGGGCATTGACAAAATCTCTCCAGTCCTACAGTTCAGCAGTTGTCATTGAAGGTGGGGTAAAGGAGAGCGTGAGAGGATCCCAGGGGGAAAAAGCTCAAATGAGTGGCTGTCATAGCACCCGTGAGGTGTGTAGCCACCACATCCCAAACACTGGATAGCTTTAATTAATTAATTTGTTATGAGATGGGTCTCCCTACGGGGGCAGGAGCCTTACACTTCTGAAATACCCACATCAGCCTTCCTATTGCTGGGATCTGGTGACTGTAGGCATTGGCCACTGCCCCAGACTAGGCATATATATATATATATATTATTTTTAGGTTTTTAATACAGTCTATCCAGGCTAGATAGTAATCTACCTGTTTTGCTAATGGGATGGTCAGGTCCTTGTTCTTAGTCAGAAGTGGAGTTAGGTTTAAAAATATGTCTGGTTTGAATGGGAACTTACCCTTCCTCCACACTTCCACACTGCCCGTGCGTGCTTCAGGCTGCTCCCTCTAAAACGACATTGATCGGCGACTCCGGGGAGAAGGCATATGAGGTTTTCCCTGATCTGCCTGGCAACTGAAATGTTTGCACTCCGTGCTCTGAGCAGATGTTCTGGTTACGGTTACCCTGTGATGTCTGTGCCCAACCCGAAGATCTCTATCAAGGCAACGAGTTCTGTGGGAGCGTGAGAAGAGGCAGAGAAGGCCGCATCCTCCTCCTGCACAGACTGGCTGTGCTGGAGCCTGTGGCGTGAAGTTTGCTCGCTCCTTAGGTGTTCACACACTGGACCCCAAAATGCTGCCCTCATCCCCTCACATTTCAGTTTTTCTCTTGTGGATTTGTTCTCAGGGTCTGCAGAATCCCTTCTTTAAAGATGTCACCAGTAGAGCACAGTCTTTGCCTTTATAGATGGGATTTGATTTTCTCAGTCCCGTGCTACTCTAGCCACTTAGTGAGGTGGGTGAACAGTGGGCTATTCTGGGTAGAGAATGGCATTGTGCCCCCCCCTTTTATCATGTTGTCCCTGAAGGAGTTTGTAAGGGCTCTAGAAACTGCCTGATTAATATCTGTCATGTGGGGAGAGCACATCTGGGGCCGCTTTGAGGAATAATGGTCATTTGACTACATCGGCTCTACCTGACAGTAGCACAGAATGACTGTCACCTTCTGTGACTAGACTGCAGTGCCATGAAGAGAGTTTTGCAATCAGAAAAACCACAGTGCAAATATTTGCTTGATACATGCAGATACCTGAGGCAAGTAGACTGAAGCGAAAACAGCAGCCGAGAATCCCAGGAACGGAAAAGCAATGGTACGTTAGGCCAGAATGTCAGGGTAGAAACAGCAGATGAGAATGACAGGGGTGGGGTGGGGTGGGGTGGGGGGATGATGTGTTTTTTTTTTTCTTCTTCCATTTTTATTGAATTGGGTATTTCTTATTTACATTTCAAATGTTATTCCTTTTCCCGGTTTCCTGTCCATCAGCCCCTTAACCCCTCTCCCTCCCCTTCTATATGGGTGTTCCCCTCCCATCCACCACAATTGCCACCCCCCAACAATCCCCTACACTGGAGGTCCAGCCTTGGCAGGACCAAGGGCTTCCCCTTCCACTGGTGCTCTTACTAGGATATTCATTGCTACCTATGTTGTTGGAGCCCAGGGTCAGTGCATGTATAGTCTTTGGGTAGTGGCTTAGTCCCTGGAAGCTCTGGTTGGTTGGCCTTGTTTTTTTTTTTTTTTTTCCTTTTCTTTTCTTTTTTTCGGAGCTGGGGACTGAACCCAGGGCCTTGCACCTGCTAGGCAAGCGCTCTACCACTGAGCTAAATCCCCAACCCCAGGCCTTGTTGTTCTTATGGGGTCGCAAGCCCCTTCAGCTCTTTCAGTCCTTTCTCTAATTCCTCTAATGGGGGTCCCATTCTCAGTTCAGTGGTTTGCTGCTAGCATTGACTTCTGTATTTGACGTGTTCTGGCTGTGTCTCTCAGGAGAGATCTACATCCGGTTCCTGTCAGCCTGCACTTCTTAGCTTCATCCATCTTATCTAGTTCGGTGGCTGTATATATATGGGCCACATGTGGGGCAGGCTCTGAATGGCCATTCCTTCAGTCTCTGCTCCAAACTTTACCTCCCTATCTCCTTTTATGGATATCTTTGTTCCCCTTTTACAGAAGGAGTGAAGCACCTGCATTTTGGTCATCCTTCTCGAGTTTCATGTGGTCTGTGCATCTTGGGTAATTCGAGCATTTGGGCTAAGGGATGATGGTTTTATGGTTATGTCTGTTAGAGGGAAGCGAAACAGTGTTTGAAGTGATACTCTTATCTGGTCAGGGAGCCCGTGGTTTGTAATGTATTAGAAACTGCAAAGAGGAAATCATTCATGAGATTTCTAAGATATTTTTAAGGTTTGGAATTTTAAAGAGCATTTTATGTGAGTGTGAGTTTACATTGAAAATGACACATCATAATTAAGATCTTTTCTCTTAAGTAAAGCTTTACAATCCATATCATAGAAATCTCTCAACCAGAAGGAATTTTGTCTTAATGCCATCACCTATAACGAAGTGGAGAGTGGAGTTAGGACAATTCCAGTATGACTAATACTCTGACTGGAAACAAAGCATTAAAGCAAGATATGGTGCACAGCCCCCGTCTTCAGAGATCTGTTTCCTCAGGCGGAACTTCACAAACGTGAGTGGGTGCCAACAAACACTCCCCACTGAACCAAAATAATTTTGGGTAATTCGGTAATGCTAAAAAAAAAGAAGAGGAAGAAGGAGGAGGAGGAGGAAGAAGAAGGAAAGAAAAGAAAGAAACGAGGTATTATGCAAACTCAGAGTAGAAACAGCTCAGCTTCAGCCTTCTGTCTGAAGGCTTCCAGAATTTACCATTCATCACAAACTGTGGTTGTTATACAAGAGGCCTCTCAACTAGAGCTGCCAGAGAGCTGACATAAGAGCTCACTATGCCCAAGTGCAGAATACAGAGTCAGATGCCATGTTATTAAAAAAACTCTGGATGGAAAACCACCAAGACCGCCTTTGACCCTATCAGAAGGCATGTAAAATCAACTGAAGGCATTTTTGAGAAAGCCTTGGCTTGCTTGCATTTATTTATTTATTTATTTATTTATTTATTTATTTATTTATTTACTGACGGGGGCTCATGTACCTCAGGCTGGTACTCATAGTGGAGGATGATTTTGCAATGTTTTTGTTTAAATCAACTACTTCATTTTTACAAGCAGCTTGTTTGTTTGGCGTGTGTGTGTGTGTGTGTGTGTGTGTTTTGTGTGTGTGTGAGTGTGTTTTGTGTGTGTGAGTGTGTGTGTGTGTGTGTGTGTGTGTGTGTGTGTGTGTGTGTGTGTGTATGGGTCTCCTTTTACTGTGTAGGTTTCAGGATCAAAAGGAGTCGTCAGCCTTGGTGGCAGGTGTCTTTCCCTCCTCAGCCATTTCACTGGCCCAGGTCTCTTCACCATATGTTGATGGCATTCGCCTCCGAATCTCAGGGAGGGAGGCTCAAAACTAAGACAATGGACTGGCCTTGTCTTACTGACCATCCGTCCCTCCTTCCCCACAGGGGCCCAGCTCTGTCTGGAGTGAAAGATTTCCTTCTTGCCTGCTATTTAGCCCCCAGTTTCCCCCATCTCTCTCCAGGCTAGACGAGCATGAGAAGTCATATCCAGAGAGGATGGCTGTGTGTGTGCTTGTCAGTCCTGTTTTCAATGTAAGGTATTGGGTTTGGGTTCCTCCTTTCCTTACCAGCTGCATTCCTCCGGCGGTGAGAGCCGACCTCTCAGATAGGAAGCGTGGTCAGCTAGGGATGGGGAAGAGGAATCTTGGAGCCAGAGGTGGATGTTACCTTCTCAGTACCATCCAGGCTGGGCAGGAGTGCTGGGGCTTAGGACACACTCAACCCAGCCTGACCTGAGAGTGTGGCCACCACATGCTGTGTCCTGTCTTGCTTCTCATTCAGAAAGACAGAAGCACCTGGTCCACGAGGGCAGCTGTCTTTGTCTTTCTCCTCTTTCCTCCCAAGAGGAGGCACAGCTCACCAGTACCGTGAGAAAAACTACCCCTCCTCCGATCCCCTTATCCCCATAGGTAAGAGCTATTCTCTAGCTTTAGAATACCAAAGCTTTCAGAAGCCAAGTGAGAAAAACCGTTGGTGATGCCTTTCTCAAAGCACAGTTGACGTCAGTCTTCACTTGGATTGAACTAGAACAGCCTGGTGAAACACACAGGGTGTCATTGCCCTGTCACACCTGTCCCTGTAGGCACCCTAGAGTGTCAGGATGAAATCAGCCCAGCCAAGGAGAGACAGAGGACTTCCCAAACCTTGCTGTTGGCTCCATAAGAATGGCGTTCTCCTTGGATTATCTCCCCCTATGACAGTTCAGAGGCAAAGTGTGTCTATGTGATCTTAGCACCCAGGAGCCGCCATCCCAGGCTAGGTAACTAGTGCTGCTCGTTTGCTGTGTGTTTGGGAGCAGCATCCCTCTGTAGCCCAGGCTGGCCTTGGATTCTTGGTGAGTGCTAGGACTACAGTAAGGAGCATGTTTTTTTTGTGCACATTGTTACCCAGTGAGTGCTGAGTTTTCTGTCTGTTTCTCTGCTTCCTATTGGCTGCCAGAACACTTAGAACCACAAGGCAGACACTTTCCTTTCTAACCCAACCGTTGTTTAAGCTCAGGTTTTGTGTTTGCTTTTTCTTGGCCTCACTTCACATGCACACATTCCTTTATGTCATTTTGAAACAGAGGCTCTTAAACCAGCCCGGCCTGGAAATGCTCTGTGTAACCCAAGATGGCCTTGAGTTCCTGGCCCTTCTACTTTACCCTCCTGAAAGATTTAACTCAATTCATCTGGCAAAGGTGTTTGTGTTTGTGACCTCACCTTTAGATACACAAACTCAGAGGCAAAGAAAGAAGTTACCTAACAAGTCACTTGTGCTTTGCCTACCTAATAATATTCCAGTGGTAATCAAGCTTCCCACAGGGAATTTTCTGGAGAGAGACTGTGTGTCCATTAGAGAGTAAGTTCCTACTTTACTAGTAAGTTGCTATTGGGGTGTCTCAAAGAGGCTTCCATGTATCCATCTGTAAGCCTAATCTTTATCTCCTTCCGTCTATACCATGCTTCAGGTACAGTGACCTCCCCCTTCCCTCCCCTCCTTTCCCCTCTTCCCCCTCCCTCTCCCTCCTTTTCCCTCCCTCCCTCTTTCTCCCTCTTGCTTCCTTCCCTCCCCCTCCTCCTTCCTCCCCCTCCATTTCTCCCTTCCTCCCCACACTCTCTTCTTGACAGGGTTTCTCTGTGTAGCCCTGGCTGTCCTGGAGCTCACTCTGTGGACCAGGCTGGCCTCAAACTCAAAGATCTGCCTGCCTCTGCCTCCCGAGTGCTGGATTAGAGATGCATGCCCTTTAATCCCATCACTGCCTGGCTAGTAGATACTTCTAACTTTTTACTTCTCTCATCTCATGTCTGCTTTAAGGTCTTTCTGCTGTTTGCCTGTTTGGCACTCCTTTTATCCCTGGCCCACCTCTTTCTTATCCATGACAACCATAGCATTTCCAAAAACACTGAGGGGTGGGCATTAAAATAATGAGATTTTTGCTGGTGGCATCCTGGTACTGATAACTTAAAAACAATAACAAAACCAATACCCCAGGCATTCCAGTTTTCTGTCAGAGCTGTGTTACAGTTTCGAGCTTTAGCTTCCGTGTGAGTAGCTCACACTACCTTTAGGATACCGTGTTCTCTGGCTTGATTGCTCTGATTCCTTTTCGATCATTGCTATACTTTGGAATGATTGAATTTATTTGAATACCTTTATTTGTCCGTGGAGTTTTCGTGCTATAAGAATAGAATCTGTCTACCTCGTGTTGTGTGCATTTCTCTTCACACAGAATCAGGTCATAACAGTATTGCAAGTCTAGATGTGCCCCTGGCTGGATCCCAGCTCCAAACACCATTTTGAGTTGTTGACTTGAATGCCACTGACTTTCCTCTTGTGGCACGCTGACTATTTTGAGCACGATACCATCCTGGGCAGTAGCATTTACAGTGATTTAGGACTTAGGGTGCAGGGGCATGGGATGGGGTATGGGGGTGTTAATACTTCAGGAGAGTCAAACGGCTGGCTTAGGCAGTTTGGCCGTGGTCCACATGGTTGCAGATGGTCTGGACACCTGGCTGGCACTGAGAGGAGGGACAGGTCTAGTTGTGTTTTTAGTCAAATGATGAAACTCAGAGGGTTCTGAAAACAACTGAGAGTCGGCCCAGGTGCTGCTCTATGGCGGTTATGTGAGGTTACTTGCCTTTCGCTAGGCTCATAGGCCTGCTCATTTTTAAATCCTTACTAATACTTGCAACACAACTCGTTACTAATAAAGCAGAGCGATCCAGAGGACCCACTGTCTGTCTCCTGCTGGGCTGGCGGTGAACTTGTGCAGCTTAGGGTGATGACCTTGAACCTTGACCTCTTTTTTATTAATTTTTTTTTGGAGACTGAGAGTCTCTGGATGTTCTAGAATTCTCTATGTAGACACTGAACTCACCGAGATCCACCTGCTTTTGCCTCTGAGTACTGGAATTAAAGACCGGTGCCATTTATACCTGGGAAACCTCGAACTTCTGAGCCTTCTGAACGCTGGGATAACAGGCGTGTGCCAGAAACTGTGGTTTTTATTCAATACAGGGACTCAAACGCAGGGCCGGGAAAGTACTCTACCACTGACTACATCCTCAGCCTGAAAGTTAAGTTCTCAGTTAAGTGCTTTTTTACTTAAGCTTGAAGTAACCGAGACTGGCCAGGACAGTGAAACTGATTTTCCTCTCTGTTTCGTTTCCTGAAAGAATCATTCCTGTTTCACTCTCTTCCTTCCCTCACTTGTATGTAGATGATTTGGGGGAGGAAACTGGAGGGAATGGGGAGAGAGAAATGATCCAGGAAGGATAAAATGATAATCAAACACAAATCTAGCGGTGCAGCAAAAGCCCTATTCTGCCTCTTGGTTGGGTAGGTTTCTCCAGCTCGAGGGAAATGCACATGCGCACACGCCTCTAAACCCACAAAGACGAAACCCCTCTGTGGAGAAGCCAGCCACAGGAAACTCACTTCGGCACAGGAACTTGCTAATCGCTTTTGCCACTTTCGGAGTGTTCCTGCTGTCGGTCACCTCGGACACCGAGTCCCACCACCTCTGGTGGACTCTGCCAGTCCAGTGTTACAAATTTTCCGACAGTGATTCACTGGGAGCCTTGAGAGGTAGCTCCCAGGAGGAACTCTCAGCAGTGATAGGTTTTAGCTACCCTAGCTTTTACATGGCGTCGAGAGCTACTTAGACTTCCGGAGTCAGTCGTTTTGGTGTTGAGACCTTCATTTGGCATTCTACAACAGGTAAGACTTTTGTCTCTTTAAAAATGTTTCTTCGGTATCCCAGGAATCTCTGCAGTTTTGTTGAATTTTTTTTCTTTAGGCAGTATATTGTAATGACTTTTTAAAATCTGTTGTAAAATGTAGACCAAACTCAGAGATGGGGGTGTGCTCGTTCATGTATTCCCTCTCCAGAGTCCTAAGAAGACGCACTTTGATTTTCTTTCCAGTTTTCTTTGTTTTAGTTTTGAGATGAGGTCTTGGGCAGCCTGGGCTAGTTGATATGTAGTCAAGGATGGCCTTGAATTCCCGACCCTTCTGCTTCCAGCTCCCAGGTGCAGGGGTTACCGGCGTGTGGCACCGAGCCTGGATCTGAAACGTTAAAAATGTGATGTCTCGGTTTCTGAGTGTTCTCATAGTAGACAGTTCCTGTTCTTGGGGCTGACTGGGTCGGAGCTCCCTTGTGTGGGGACTTTAGACTTCATACAGCAGTGTTTGATGAAGGAAATCAAAGGACCCTCCAGCATCCACAGGTAGCAGCTTTAAAGCTATCTAGCTAGGTAAAGAAAATCAAAATAAAAACCATATTTCAGAATTCCTATCTAGTTATTCTCAATGGCCCCTGTCTTTACTTTTCTAGATTAAATTTATTTTCTGAGGAACTTTCATGCTGTGTGCTGCCAATCGATTGGTCGGGCTGTAACTTCCATGACAACAGAAGCCTGGGAAATCACTGATTTTAGGTGCTTTACTAAATTAAAGTGCGATGGACGGGTTCAGGGACAGGTAGTTGATAAGCACTCGCTTGGATCTAAGATGGTGCTATGCACGAGAGAAGAGAAATATAAGGAAATCCATTCTCTGGCGGACCTTCGACTCTAATAGTCACACTGAAACATACCGTTTACGAAACAGGTGAAGAGACGGGGTCACAGAAGCCTTAAGGGCTGTGGTTCCCAGAGGGGTGTTGGGAATGAGCTGGACCATTCGGGAGGAGGGAGCCTTAGGAGGGATGGGAACTTAGCAGATGGAGAAGGGGAAGGTTGTTGTGGACCTGGAGGACCATGTTCAGGTTCCATAAAGAGAAGACTGACTGGCCCAGTTAGAGACTGGTCCAGTGGTTTACTCACTGCAGGAACAGGGATAAAAGATAGGGTGTGGGCCAGCTGGGGGGGTTAATGAGGAAAGACTGGGTTCGGTCCGGTAGTTTTCTTGGCCGCCTTTTAGCCATTTGCAGGGAGGCTCAACCAGTTTTGCATTCTTGGGCCACCTTCTGCGTGCTTATGACTGCCTTGCCTCTAGCAGTGTCCCTTAGTACTTTGTGGATGCAGAGAGAGGCCTGGAGGAAACCTCTGTGTCCGTTTTCCTACCTGAAGACTTTTGATCATCTGGCTTTCCTCTCAGGAGGTTGACTAGGGGGATCAGCAAGTCTCTGTCCTTGAAGTGCTTCCCTTGCGCAAGGAGTGAGCTGTTTGGGCCACGGAACACTTATTTCCACAGACATTCCCTTAGAGAGACAGTGTGTCGCAATGATTCCTGAACCTCGAAGACTGGAATCGGAAACCACAGTAAGATGAGCAAGAACTTGGAGTCAAAGGGCCCACGCTGAGCCCTGGCTCTATGGGACTGTGGGAACTCAGACAAGTCACTGAAGTTCTTCAGTGTTCCTTTTTGAGTTGTTTTTAAACTAAAGGAGAGATTTAACAGCAGCAATAATAACTGAAAATTATTACCCCAAAAGGGTGCAGTTGAGATAAAATATACAAAGTGCTTAATGCAGTGTCTAGCTTACAATAAACCTCAAAGGCCAGGCCTTCGGAAATGTAAGGACTTGCCTACAGACTGAAAAAACAAAACAAAACTAAAACGAGCTGATGGCTGCCTGGGGACGAGCCGTCTACAAGCTTATCTTTTTAGATACATTTTTCCTGTTAAGGGAAATTGGGGGTGACAGGTAAAGGGCTGGAAATTAACATTTTTGAGCACCAGCTATATAGACTAGGCCCAGAGTTTAGATATTTTAGTGTTCGCATGTGAAGAAAAGAGAGCAGACCAGAAAGCGATGTTTTAAGTCTTTCCACATGGCTCTTCCAGCTGCCTATCGGATGCCTCTCTCTGAGTGTCTGCAGATGTTTGTGAGTATCTGGAAGGGTGGGCAGAATTGCAGAGGTTCTTGGAACCCAGGGTAGAGAGAGAGAGAGAGGGAGAGGGAGAGGGGAGGAGAGGAGAGAGAGAGATGTTTATTTCTTGACTCTGTTTAAGCCAAGTAATATCATTTCAATATTTTAGTTGCAATGCTAGCATGTTGCAGCTGAGAATCCATCCCTACTCTTCAGTTGGATGCTTTCCACCATGAGTTCTTGTAGTGGTTCTGTGTCTGGATGCTTAGGCCATCGAAAGTCTGGGTTCAAAGCGTCCTGCTTCCCTTACTCACTAGGCTGCTGGTTCATCTGGGTTAGAAAGGCCTCCTTTGAGGAGCTATGTGTGCTAATTATGAAGCCGGTTTTCAATTATGTGTCAAAGTTAGTCAAGTAGTGATATTGCTTTCCTTCCTGAGGCCTTCTGAGAACGTGAGGCAGGCAGATCCAGGGGCTCTGACTAGAGAAAGAGAGGGACAGCGGCCAGAAAGGGGACCCCAAATGGGAAGAAGAAGGCAGCACGGCAGTATTGGGGGTAATCAGTGAGAGGAAGAAGCCTTAGAGGGAGGAGATGGGGATGGGGTGCCAGAAGCAGCTGGCTTCTGTCCTCACCTGCCATGTCACCCCAGTAACTGTTCAGAGGCTCTGAGCAGTCTCTGGACAGTCTGCATTAGACTGTTCCGGGATACAGACAACTGTCGTAAGGGTGATTAGTCTAATTCTGGCCGGACGCCAAAACCACACGGAGAGCTTTAATTCTTATATATTAACCATGGCCCTGGAAAAGGAACTGGTCTTGCATAAGGTGATCTGGAAGCCATTAGATGAAGCTCTCTCCTACCAGCCCCCAAACACCAGGTGCTGTGGTGATCCTGACTGATCCCTCTGCGTTGTGATTGACATTTGCAAAGAGGGTTTTCCTTTGTCCTGAATTTATTCCTTGAGATGAGTTTCTGGGAGTGACATGACTGGATCAAGGGTGCGAGCATTTTTTTTTAGCTCAGTCCTGTTTTTATTAAGTGCCTTCTGTAACACGTCCAGAGCAGCGGTTCTCAGCCTTCCTAACGCCATGGCCCTTTAGTCCATCCTTCATGTCGTGGTGATCCCCAACCACAAAACTATTTCACTGCTACTTCATAAACGTAATTCTGCTACTGTTATGAATCGTAATGTAAATATCTGATGTGCGACCCCAAAAGGGGTCATGCCTCACAGGTTGAAAACCGCTGCTAAAGTGTTGTATGCACGTGGAGGGAGCCCAAAGGAAGAAGTTTATCGTCAAGGAGAAAGTGCCTGATCGCTTCCCCCTCTTTCTTTTCCTATAGAATGGGATGCTGGTAAATTACTTGGGAAAAGATTTCCAGAGCACTACTGATGCTTGAGGGCTTCTTCTAATGTACGCTGGGACCTTCCTATCTTGCCATTCGGTTTCTGGTAAAACTGAAGTCAGCAGTGGCTTCTTCCCCATTTCCTAGAAAAGAAAACCAAGGCCGAGTCTGGTGAGGTAACAGGATGCGGGGTTCTCACCGCACCCCTGATAGCTACAAGTTTTCATTCATTCAGTTTATTGTTGTAGCAACTGGGTAGTGTGCATATATGACCTCATGGAAGAAGATGTCAAGTGAACATATTCAGTGAGTTGGTGATTAATCAAGTCCAAAAGGATGTAGTGTTCCCCTACTGGTTTTTTTTTTTTTTTTAGATATTTTATTGGTTATTTGCATATAAGGCTGACAGAAATCCTCATTTGTTGAACAGACAAAATAAGGTGAATTTTCAGTACCTTTCGTGAGAAGAAAATTGCTTTTGGGAAGTGCCAGCTGAGACCCTGGCTGTTATGTGCTGGTTTGCAAGATCAGGCTATAGTATTTCCAGACATTTTGGAGGTTGCTCAAGTCACTGGCACTGTTGATCCGTATGATGGGTGTATGGTGTGACCCTATGCTATGTGACCATCTCCTCCTCTACCTCTTCATTCAGTGATCTTGTGTCTATAGCTAGAAACCAGTCATGGGATGCTTACATTACCAAAGTGCAAACACCGTAGCTGTTTAGAAAAGGACGGTTACAAGTTTGACTTCTATGCTGATTTTATGATGAATGAGAAATGTGAGCCTTTGGAAATGAAGGCACTGGGGCTGGAGAGGTGGCTCAGGGGTTAAGAGCACTGGCTGTTTTTCCAGAGGACCCAGGTTCAGTTCCCAGCAACCACATGACAGCCTGTAGCTCAAGTTCCAGGGGATTTAACCCCTCACAGGGGTTACACCTCACATAGGCATTAACCCCTCACACAGGCATTAACCCCTCACACAGGCATTAACCCCTCACACAGGCATTAACCCCTCACACAGGCATTAACCCCTCACACAGGCATTAACCCCTTACACAGGCACATCACCAGTGCACATGCATAAAAGAAAATAAAATTTTAAAATAGGCATGTTCTATTATGCCCATACAATTGAAAAGAAGGAAGGAAGGAAAAAAGAAAGAAAGAAAGAAAGAAAGAAAGGAAGGAAGGCAGGCATTTTGTATGTTGGAATAGTAAAATAGAATTAATTTTTACGTCACTTATCGTAACAGTGCATGCATGCTTTTAAAAACTATAGAAAGTAAGAGGGGTGAGGAGATTTCTGGAATGGATGTTCCTTACCTCTAACCTGCAAAGCTTGAGATAAGCCCTTTGGCCAGGGCATAGTAAAGGGAGTTTGGATTCAGGCCATGCAGTGCTGTAGAAGCTGAAGATTTCCTTTGGGCATCTGAGAATGGAGGAAGTACCGGGCTTTGGCGACTTGCTCAAGTACCCTGCAGGCTAGAAGACCAATGGCACCATAAACTAAGACCCTAAACACTTTCTGGACACAGTTCTTTATGTAGACTGTGTACTAACCCATAGAGAGGCTACAGTCTAAGGCCAGAGGAGCCAGGTATGCTGGTGTATGCCTGTAATCCCAGCATTCGGGAATCCAGCTGAGGGCAGGAGGTTTGAGAGTTTGAGGCTAGCTTAGCTTCAATGCAAGACTGTCTCAAAGCAAACAAACAACAAACAAATAAACAGCACAAAAATAAAAGACTCACCCAAGAGGGCCAACTAGTCCAGTGTCCACAGTATTGAGGGGAGCACTGTGATAAGTATTTGGAAAATCATTGAGCCCACTCCTCAGTTGTAGTAGAATAAAGTTTCTATGGGGAGGGAGAGAAGGATCAGGACTGGTGAAAGACACAATGAAAGGAGAGGAGAGAACTTCCTCAGGAGAGGAAGGGGTGATGGCCTCAGAAGCCACCGAGTGTATGCAGGAATAGTTCAGTTTTTAAAAAAAATGAGGATGTAAACTGGAAAGGATAAATGCTTCTAAATCGTGGGCTGGAGAAACGACTCAGTTAAAGTGCTGGCTGCTCTTGCGGAGGATCCCGGTTCAATTCCCACCACCTACATGGAAGCTTACAAGTGTCTGTAACTCCTGTTCCAGGGGATCTGACACCCTCACACAGACACACACGCAGTCAAATCACCAACGTACATCAAATAAATAAATTATTACAGTTTTTCTGAATCATGGGTTCTCAAATGTGTGTGTCCAAGAGTCACCTGTGTGTGTGTGTGTGTGTGTGTGTGTGTGTGTGTGTGTGTGTGTGTGTGTTGGGGTGTTAACAAATACAGCATCCTAGGTTGTCTCGTTCCATGTTTTCTGTCAGGAAGGAGACAGGCAGGAATATACAGAGACATTTTTGATAAGTCTGATGTGGATGGTCTTCAGGTTTTGTGAAATGCTGTAGATTAAAGGTTGTAGTTTGGTTTGGTCTGAGGAAACAACATACTCTCTGTGTCTGTGTGTTTGTATCTCTGTCTCTGTTTCTGACTGATGTGGGTGAGACTGGGGGCTGGAGACGCAATTCAAGAGCTTCTGGTGTGAAGGTGAAGACAGTTCTTTGCTTGCTATAGAAATAAGCTAAAGCCAGGAGGCTGTGCTCACCACACTCCATAGACAGATGCAGTCAGTGCCATGGAATCCCCTCCACAAGCAAAAAGCTTTGGCAGGAATTTGAATCATCCAGGGACGTTTGAAGACCCATGAACACCTTTGTTTTAAATGACAGGGAGGTCATCATTAAGAATAAACTTCCAGGAGAATATGATGAAGGGTTATGCCATGCCGGAAAGTATTGGGGGTCTTGGTGCATGATAATAGGATATTGAAGGAAGAGAGAAGGAATAATTTTTGATAAAATGGAGTACCATAGCACTCACAATAACAATATACCATAAAATGAACAGAACAGTAAATGTAGCCCCTGCAGCAGTAACCATGGTCTGGAGACCACCTCTTTTGTTTTCCCGCCTTTAGATGTTGGTGACTGTCATAAACTCTCAAATGTTCTTCTTGTACTGGAAATGAGCCTTTCTCTCCATTCATATTCCCCATCACTGGGGCTTCCGAATCTCTCAGGTCAGGCTGTGATAAATCAAACAAACTTTGAGGGAGCTCATCCTCACAGCAGAGCCTTGGTTTAGGGTCTGTTGGCTACGAAGAAGCATCAGACACCTAGAGTCAGACTTTTGTGAGCAACTGTTCACCATCCCCATCACTGTGTGACCTGTGTGTTGGTGTCAGCTTATGCTCTGGAAGAGCCTTCAGTCTCTCTCCACCTTACCCATCTATCCACCTCTCCTCCTTCATTTTAATTTTCCCTCCCTCCCTCCCTCCCTCCCTCCTTCCCTTCCCTTGTTTGTTCTGACAGAGTCTCTCTCAGTAACTTGGGCTGTTTAGAGCTCACTCTGTAGTCTAGGGAGGCCTCCTGGAATGCTGAGACTAGAGGTGTAAGCCATCAGCCTGCCTAGAGGCGTGCTTCTTTTTCTCTTCTTTCTCTTTTTTATTTTTATTTTGTGTGCATTGGTGTTTTGCCTGTATGTATGTTTATAGGAGGGTGTCAGATCCCTTGGAACTGGAGTTACAGACAATTGTGAGCTGACATGTGGGTGCTGGGAATTGAACCTAGATCTTCTGGAAGAGCAGCCAGTGCTCTCAACCGGTGAGCCATCGCTCCATCCCTGAGGAATGTTTCTTAATAAGTTTTGCAGTTACTGAGATTTGGGGATCTAATGAGAAGCAAGAACCCTAAGAAAAAGAACATATATAAGAATATGGTCATGTGCCGGACAGTTTGGGAGTGTGTCTAAAGTTTTTAATTTCTTCATTTAAATTCTTTAAAGTCTTTTTAAGATTCCATAGGCTTCACATTAAGAACATTGGCCTCAGAGGCTGTCAGTAGCACAGGGCAATCATTATGGGATGGAGGAAATCCCGCTCTGCTCATTTTAATCGCAGGTTAGACAAACACAGACTCTCCACTGATCCTGACCTGAGAACAAGATGGCGGCTGGCGGATGCTTAGAGCATCAGCGCCTCAAGTTGCGCTGCACATGCGCTCGAGCACTTCCTCTCAGAGAGTATATGCTCACTGCTTTAAGTCCTTCCTTCTGAGCCCTCTTCCGTGAAGTCACGGTCATCTCCCTATTGGGAGAACAGCATCCTAAGATTCTACGGAAGTGTCCTACAGATTGGGACCGCTGTGTGTAACCTCAGACCAGCGACATTTGCATACAGAGAGGATCAATTCAGACTACAGTGTGGAGTGACAGGTCAGGGTCAGCTGACACCCCCAACCAGGACGGGAAAGGTAAACAGCTGGCGTGTGTGCTGTTTCTGAGTTCTGAGTGTAATATATAGCTTTCCCTTTGTGTCTGTCCGTACCCCCCTCTACCCCTCCACCCCTCTACCCCTCCACCCCGTGTATGTGTGCTTGTCTATGTCTATGTGTGCATGTGTACTCAGTGTGGGAATTGAACGCACTAGGCAAGCACTCCAGCATGGAACCAGATCCCCCACCTAAATATCTGTCTTCCCTGAATGCCTTGGCAGCATTGGACACAGTCTATCCTTTTTTTTTTTTTTTAATCTCAGATGGCGTTTTGGCCATTGTGGGTGGGGAGCCTGTAGTTTGGGGAACTGTGTGCGCTGGTTGAAAACTCAAGCCTCTGCTAGCCTTTTCTCAGCAGAGCAGACACTTAGCCCCAAACCCACATGTTTTACCCAGCCAGCTCTGCTGAGAGCCTTAAGATGATGCCAAACTGTGGAGTCACGGTCACAGGGTAGGTTGCAGGCTGGGGAGGAAAGGGCACCTTCTCTCAACCCTCCAGAGTATGGAAACTGTCTATGGATTTATGAAACATGAGCCAATATTCTCTTTTTCTAGGGTAGTATGAGGATTGTATACCTATCTTTGAGGCAGAAAATGAAAATCTCTATCAGATGTGTTCACGTAAGGAATGTTGCTTGTCTTCTATTACTGCTTTAGTCGTTGTACCCCTGTGGTCACGTTTTGTGCCAAGTTCTATATGTCCCAGAGTAATAATAACACTGCATTCCATAACCCCCACTTACGGCCCTCAGTGCACCCAAGAGCAGCTTTACAATGGTTAGGCTTGGGATTGTTCTGACTTTATTACAGTGGTGCTCATGGAGCTGGCTCGCCTTTCTATATCACATAAGATGGTGAACATTTTATTGTAAAACAGTCTTCAGTTAGATGACCGTGCCCAGGCACAGGCAGATGCTAGGGTTCTGAGCACATCGGTATGGCTTGGGATAAGCCAAGGATGTTAGCATGTTACTTAGTAGATCCTTAGTAAACAGTTCTTTCAATTGAGGAAGGTTCATCAGACCATTGGAAGCCAAGGAACGTTCTATATACACCAAAAGCCAGTGGCAAACTCCTACCCTTTTAACAGGCCTCCCATGTTCATCGCTATCCTTAGCTAGCCGTTTGAGTCCTTTGTCCTGCAGGTGAGTGGCTGGTCCCTCTCCTTTCTAGATGCTTTCCTTTTCTTTCAGGAGGAGCCCCACATTTTCTTTGTCTCCCTCCCCTCCAGGCCCATCTTCCTGTCTCTTGAGATGCCTCTAAAGATATATGCCTCACCATTTACCCTTTTCTTTCTCCTTCTCTTGTATTTTCTCTCAGTTGCTACAAAACTTTCTGTTAGCTTTATTCCAATCCTGAGCTGAAGGCAGTGCCTGCCATGGTGGGGAGAACATATGGGATCCGTCCTCTATCAAGGAAAGGGAAAGCCAGATATTTAGAATCAAATTTAAATGACTAAAGCCATTTCTGTTGTCAACAAGACCCTTTGGGGTTTTTTTTTGTTTTTGTTTTTGTTTTTGTTTTTTTTGTATAATTTGCTTTCTAATACTTTTCTTCAGATATAACCTGACTTTCACACAGTTCCAGTGTCTCTGGACAGGAACTGGCTAACTTTATGTTGGTGGTATCTCTTCCTCTGGTCATGCTGAGAGGATAGATGGCATTAGAGTTCTGTACAGGAAATAGGAGGAGTAAAGGCAGCAAACCCTTAGACATCAACAGTGCCGCAACTTCCTCTGTCTGCTGAGACAGTATTGTTATTTTGTTCCTGTACCCAGATTCTCTGTATTTATCAGAGAAATATCCACAGTGTCGTTGGCCTTAAAACCTCATAGTAATGTAGAGTCTTTTTTTTTTTTTTTTTTTTTTTTTTTTTTTCGGAGCTGGGGACCAACCAGGGCCTTGTGCTTGCTAGGCAAGCGCTCTACCACTGAGCTAAATCCCAACCCCAGTAATGTAAAGTCTTAATAGCAGGGCCTGTCTACAGCACCAAATGTGACATGTGCTCTTAAACATGAGCACACAAGAATAAGCTTTTGGAATCTGTGAGACTTTGTGTACTAACCCTTATTACTCCAGGGTCTTCACTCCAGCGTGAACAGAACACACAGAAGAATCGCAATGTTGCTTCCCAGTGTAGGAGAACACCTCCAACCCCTGTTAACTCTCAGAAGGAGAATTTGAATTAACTAAGGGAGACTTCAGCTGTCTGCCCAATGCCTCTGGGTGGCTTTTCTTCTTTTTGTTATCTGTGTTTTGGGGAAAGTAAAAGGGAAGTTATGGCAATATTAATATTAAATTCTAGAGCTGTGAACATATGCAGGTAGCGGGGAGGCCTGTATAAAATTTAGATTGAAAGTTCCAAATTGATGGCTTCGGATTTCCCTCAAGTTCTGCCATCCGACTTGGGAAAGACCCATCGCCTGCTTATCTGGGAGAACGGTTAATTTCTCTCCCAACAAGGGTTTGATGCCAGTGGTTTCAATTTAAGACTGGATTGCTAGTTTTCAATATTGTAGCCAAGGAAAAAAGAAACACCAGCATTTTCAACTTAAGTTCATGTTTTTGTTTGTTTGACCTGTGACAGGCTAATCTTACATTTTGAGCTCTTCTGACATAGTTGTTCTTTCTTTGGATGGCTGATATTATTGCACTTCACATTTATTTTCCACATGTACTGATGCTGTTTTGCAGTTGAATTTGATCATGGCTGCCTGGTTTTCTTTTTCAACAGGTGGATAGCTCTCTCTGTTATCCGCCAGTTATAGTTACTTTTTCTTCTTTGCCAATTTCGAGAATGATTATAGGCGTTTGGATTTGTGTATGTGTGTGTATGTGTGCTGGGCATGTGTGTATAGGCACATAGGTTTGTGTGTGTATATGCACATTCATGTGTGTGTGTATGGGCACATGGGTTTGTGTGTGTGTATGTGTATGCTGTACATGTGTTTATAAACATGTGGGTTTATATGTGTGTATATGCAATATATGTGTGTGTTTAGGGGTATGTTGTGTGTGTGTGCTGTGCATGTGTGTATAGGCATGTGGGTTTGTGTGTGTGTATGCACATAGATGTGTGTGTTTAGGTGTGTGTGCATGTGTGTGTGTGTATGTATGTATGCACATTAATGTGTGTGTTTAGGCCAGAGGTTGGTGCTGGGTGGCTTCCCCCATCACTCTTCTCCTTGTCTATTGAGGCGGTCTCTTGCTTGAGTCCAGAGCTCACTGATTTAGCTAGGCTAGACAGATGTAGGGATCACTTGTCTCTACATCCTGAGGCCAAAGTGACAAGCAGGTCACTATGCTTGACACTTATATGGGCGCTGGCATTCCAGCCCTGATACTTGTGTGTTTTAACACTAAGCCACCTGGCCATCACAGCAGGCCAATCTTCTCTTCCTCATTTCCTGTTACTTCTTCAGCTCTAGTCTGGGGCAGGTAGCATGATCTGCATGGTCCCTAGACTCATAATTGTTACTTCTTTGGGCCTTTGCACTTTCCCCTCCTTTTGCTTTGTGAAACTCCTTACCAGATTGTATTCTATGCCACTTCCTGTGTGACACTTGAGTGGCTTCAGCCATTGGCAATCCTCATCGCTTCCTCTCTAATGTTTAGTATCCTTCTCATCACAGCGTAGCTGGAGTCCAAGAACGTAGGTCCTTCGTGGAGTCCTAAGCCTGAGCATCTCAGCCCATTCCTCCTGTGATGCACTGCTTAATTAATGAGTGCATCTTGTGTCTCTATTTGTTTCTTCCCCAGCAGCAGAATTTGCATCTCATCTCCAGTCAGCCAAACTCCAGACAAGCTGGGACTGCTATGACTAGTGAGTGCTGTGTGTAGAGCAAGTAATTAAGAAAAGTTGTTTAAAAAGATAAAAATGCACAGACATCAGTAGTCAAAATGGACGTCATGGGTGGTTGGAGTGCTGGGGTTTTTTGGACGTTCTACACCCTGCTGTATTTGTGTTTTAACACAGGTACATCTACCATCGAGGGTAGAGCTCACCGCTCTGTCAAACTCTAAAGTTCTAGGCTGGGTGTGGTGGTTTGAGAAGCTGAGGCCGGAAGATTGTTGTGAGTTCAAGGCTATGGTGTGAACACATAAGGTTCTCTAAAAGAATACACACACACACACACACACACACACACACACACATGTGTGGGGGAGTGCTGGGCAGCCTGGATAGAGTAAAAAACTGTTCACCTGCCCTGCCCTGCCTTCCTGTTCTTACCCCTCTCTGTAGGAGGAGTTGGTGGGATGTGGGATGCTCAGGGTGGTAGCTCTGGTCCAGTTAACAGTGAACATAATCAGAGGCTATAAATTAACCTTTGTGTCTTGGTCTGTAAGTTCAGGTTATTTTCTACCATATGAGATTATTGCGAAGAGAAAATGAGCTAACGTATGACAACATGTGCATCATGCTCTAGAACTTTCTAGACCCTGAATAAATAGTGTAATGTGTAGCTGGGCTTATGTACTTGGATGTTTAAAGGGACTAAAATTCCTTGTTTTACTGTTTCCTTCTCGAATAGCTATCTTTGAGGAGTGCTTGTTTAAAAGAAATGCCACGTGTCATTTAATGCTATAGGTAGGTTCTAGAAAACTGTTTTTTTAAATTTAGTCACTGTGTAGACTCCATAAAGTGTACTGACATAAATCAAGTCAGCTACTAAACCAGACACAGTGACATAGCTTGTAAT
The DNA here is from genome assembly GCF_011064425.1 of Rattus rattus. Lineage (NCBI taxonomy): Eukaryota > Metazoa > Chordata > Mammalia > Rodentia > Muridae > Rattus > Rattus rattus. The sequence continues at coordinate 22,944,784 of NC_046164.1, forward strand.
TGCAAGAGACTGAGGTGGGAGAATTCTAAGTCAAGACCTGTCTGGGCTAGAGTGAGTTCAAAGCCTGCCTGGACAACTTAGTTTGAATCCCTGGCTCAAATGTAAAATAAAATAAAATAGGGCAGAGGGCAAAGCTCTGTAGCAGAATGCCGACCTAGCTTGTTCAAATATCCAGGTTCCATCTTCAGCACTGGGTAGGAGTGGGGGCAGCTATGACATCACAGAGGCGGTAATCTTGTGGAGGCATCATTGGATATGCAGGCCATAACAGATAGACACGCAGGGCATAGCTGCGTTTCTGGGAACTGAAACAGACCCCCCCCACACACACACAGATCTCCAAGGTCCTTCTGGCATTTTGACCTGGAATGAAATCCTCTTGTTTCACAGGATGATAAAACTACGTCCAGAGATGCTAACCTGCTCCTGATGACCAAGCAAAATTTAATCCATTTGTTCTCTGTAAGAAGGCAGGCCTTGGAATTGCACCAGTAACCCAGCTTAAGCTGGTTGTCTTGGCTTTTGATTAGGTTCCCCCTTTCTAACTTAACTAGGGCTGGTATAGCTTGCAAATAAAATACGAGATACCAGTTAAAAATCTGAACTTCAGACAAAGAACTAATAATTATTATTTCTAGTATATCCCATGACCATCACTTGAAAAGTGTTTTGGAGAAAATAATAGGAAAATAAACACGCAGGGAGTATCAGATGTTAATTATGCTGTCAGCATGCCGTTTCTGTTGGCCTTGAGAGTGTGCCTTTAAAAGGTGGAAAGGGACTCTGGAATAGTGAAGATATTGTTGTCATCATCCTTTTTTAAGTTGTATTATTCCAAAACTGTTAACACAGCCAAAGAAAAGCAGCTGGTAAAATGAGGCGGAGTGGAAGAGAATGAAGGGTAACGGCACATAGATATTTGAAGATGCCACAATGAAGCTCTTCCCTATGTACGCTAAACTGCAAAATCAATACAAAATATGGGGCTGGCAAGATGGCTCAGTGGGTAACAAGGCATCTGCCACCAAGTCTGATGATCTGAGTTTAATCTCCGGGAGCCACATAGTGAGAGGAGGGAATTGACCTCAAGATAAATAAATAAATGTAATTAAAAATTCATTACTGTATTACTATGTAAAACTTTTTATTCGTACAACATACTTCATTTGATTTTTCATTTTTAAAACTTCTAGGCTAATCCAGATATGGTGGTGCATGCCTTTAAGTCCAGCACTTGAGAACCAGAGGCAGGCAGATCTCTGAGTTCGAGGCCAGGACAGAATGAGGGCCAGGACAGTCAGGGCCACACAGAGAAACTGTCTCAAAAAACCAAACCAAACCAAACAACCACCCACCCACCCACCCAACCAACCAACCAACCAAACAAACAAACCAAAACCAAACCAAACCAAAACAAAGAAGGAAACAAAAAAAACCTTCCAGGCTAATAAAGTTTCGAGTCCTTTAAACATTTAAAATATAAAAATATGTCTTAATTTAAGAGTTATACTTATAAATAGAATAAAGTATTAGAATGCTGGGGAAAAATCATATATACCCATCCAGTTCCACCAGTTTCCAAAGTATGTCCAGTTAGTGCCCCTAGCCCTTGACCTTTTGGAAACATTTTGAAGGTCAGGGGTGACTGGTGTGCTGTAGGGTACTCAAAGGGGAGTGCCCAGAAATGGCACCAACACCCAGGGAGCTGTTTCCTGGTGCTGCACACATGCTGCTATACAAGTGGATTTGTTTGCATGGTTCACTTGGGTACTTTTTCCTTCCAGTGAGATTGGCTTTGAGGAGAGCATGGGACCATGAAAAAGACTTGACCTTCCAAGGGTATTTCTATTTCAACAAATGTAAGTGGAGAGCCACCCCATTAATGCAGGGCCCTATTTGCTGTGGAGGGTGTTTGTATGGTACCTGATGTCACCCTGGGCAGGCAGACAGGTGGTCCTCGTAAGGTTCTCGTAAGGTGGTCCCCTCCTGGATACTTGATGCGACCTCTCTTTCTCCTTCTCTTTAGGGTATCTGGGTAGATTCTGATCTGTAGCCCTTAAAAACGAGAGGCTCAGAATGTTCTGGTCTGTGCACAAAATAGCAGTGATAAGACAGCCAAAAAGACCCTGGAATTCATCCAGGAGAAGACACGTAAAAGAAGAAGAATGATAACATTTCATGTGATGGAGAGAGGAAGCCTCTAAGTCATCTGCACTGTGGGGTACAGAGGGGGGGAGTGGACTGCACGCTAGAGCTGAACCCCAGAGAGCAGAGACACTTTGGACCTTGTTTCTGAGAAATGCCGTGTGTGGATCTCACTGTTCTAGTTCCTGAACACAATGCACACGTATACGCACACGCATACGCACACACCTTCACCTAACTCCAGGTTAGAAATGAAACAAAGACCCCATTGAAAGGTTTTCAGGTTTACTCTAACAACAATAACAACGTCAGAAATAAATAAGCCCATGGTGAGTTATGTTTGGGGGCCCCCGGAGCAACGTGTTAGAGGTAAACCGATCAAAGGTGGTAGAATTCCATGTGGTTCCTAAGAGCAGTGATTGTTCTTAGCAGGGCAGCCCTGTGCTTCTCTGTTGGGATATTCTCTCCTCTAGTTCCTTTGTGTTAAAAGCCCAAGTGCACAAAACACAGAATATGGGGAAACTCGCTTGGTTCCCCAGTGTAGCAATATTGCAATGGTGCAAATTCTTTAATATCCTTATTGCATATGGGGTGAATGGGTGTGGTGGCATTTTTGGTATAGCCTATAGGTTGTCTGGTATTATAATAAAATACCTGAGGTTGGGTAAGGCTTCCCACTTTCTTTCAAACTGAAGCATGTATGTTCAGGAAGGTTCTCGTTATATAGCAGGAGTGACAGAAATGGGAGAACAGGACATCACTAATTTGAACACCAAAGGAACCACTCTTCAACTTTTCTCACTTCTGCTTTCAGTGGCAATATATACACTAACACGATTTTTAAGTGATTTTGTGTGCTCCGTATTGCCTTTGAGAAGTTATTTGCCTGGCTTTTCAAAGCCAGGATAAAAATTCATGCTTCTTTAGAGAGAGCTTGAAAATGTCAATGAGATACCCACATGGGTGCCGTGTTTCTCACGCACCTTCCCTCCCACTCTGCTCTGGAGTCAGGCTCCCCCTGCCCCAGTGCCTTGTGGGTAGAGGAGGAGGTGCATTTACTTTTGATTGACCGGCCCTTTGGCGCTCTGTTAGGCTCTGTCCATGTCTCTGAGTGGGTATCAAGTTAACGCCTGTCATCCTTGCCTGGAGAGTCCATAGGGGCTGCTAATTCTGTCATTTCTATTTCTTCTAGCTTACAAATGTCACCTGCCTTACTGAATTCTCTTTTCCTCATGGCCCAACAGTCTCTTTTCATACCTACAAAGAGATTGCTTTTGATTAAAAAAAATAATATTTTTTATTATTTTTCCCCCTTTGGAGGAATATTCTGGAGCAAAACCTAAGGTTTTCAGTAACTGGACACCATGCTGTCTTTTGTTTTAAATTGGGGTAGGTTATGCGAGAGCTGCTCACTGGCCAGCAGATGAGGCAGTGGTGAGGAGGACGGGAGATGGCCGTGTCCCCTGGGCCATTATTCTAGCCCAGCCCATCCTGGCTTAAGTCTCCTGTGCCATACTTTCTTGAGAGTGGCTGTCCAGCTGGGCAGGATGGTGAGTGTCTTTAATCCCAGCAGAAGAGAAGGACAGCATAGTCAAGGATACCTACGTGGGGAAGGGTGGGAAGGTCTGGGGATGCCGTAGAGACAGACCAGAAGAGACTGGAAGACAGAGAGAAGGCACCCGCAATGCAAAAAGCAGGCCACAGATCTGCTCCTCTGTCACACCCAGCCTGTGCTTCAGACACAGGAGCCTACAATCTCCACCTGCCTACGCTGGCCTTCCCATGTGCACACCTGGGCTTAGGGCCACCTCCTCTGTTCCGTCATGGTCCACTCTCCTCGTGTCCTTTCTATTCTAGGATCTAGTTCCAATGGTACCCTCAGCAGAGATTCTAAGAGTTCCCTTAGTATTTTCCATTCACGTCTGACAGAGCCTACGTTTGCGCCCATTCTAATTTTCATTTGGGAGGAAGCTGAAGGCAAGGCCATTTTATGTGCAGAATCCTGCATTTCATCTTTCTGGTTTAGGATGTTATTCTCCAAGGTTCCAGCTTCTGGGGTCTGGTCTTCATGTGACCACAACACACTGCCTTCCTGTGGACTTTATGTTAACTCCTGCTGTGAAATCACTTCTTTAAAGAAAAAAACTAAAGGCATTATCCCCCAAGTTTAATAATAATAATAATAATAATAATAATAATAATAATAATAATAATAATAGTAATAACAACAACAACAACAACAACATGTTTTTAAGCCTCGAGGCTCAGTCTAAAACCACATTAACATTTTCTTCATTACCTTCTGTCTCCATAAGACCAAGTTTAGGTGAAAGCCAATTAAAGGTAGATTGTCGTATTTTTTAGACTTCTGTGAATCTTAAAGTTAATGCTATTAACTTTATATGCATTTATAGCATTATGTGAATTCTAGCATTATGTATGTATAGGCAGTAAATCAAGCCATTAAAAGAAGAAAAGAATTGCCCTACACAGAGGTGCCCCAGTGACTTTTCGGGTGCTACAACTTTGTGTCTCAGTTTCCTAACCTCTCGGCTGAGCATCTCAGGAGACATTTTAATCGCACGGCTGTGGACTATACGTGATGTAATCTATATAAAAAGGGCTTACATCTGTACTCCAAAGCGGGATTTAAAACTCCAAGACAACGTCAGGATCTTGTTCTCACATGACCCTTCTCGTACCTAGAGGGTTTAAGGAGCAGGCATAGCAGCCATGCACCTGTCGGGTCTGCTCTCCAGAGGGGTAAGTGTAAGGTGAGGTAAGAACGTCCAGCAAGCTGGAGTGGCCACTTATGGATGGGAGCAAGGCTTTTACCTGCATGCGCCTGTTGCTCTGCTTGTACCAGTGTTCTTTTGGACAAGGGAAGTTGGGTCTCACTAGGGCCACTGGGCTGTGTCTGCACATTTAGTGTCTATATGGATGGGAAGGAGGAAGAACTTGCTTCTGTGTGTATAGTGTATCCTGCTGGGCAATGCACACAGGTTAATTTGACTGTGTGTGTGTGTGTGTGTGTGTGTGTGTGTGTGCTTGTGTGTCTGTATGTATAGTGTATACTGCTGGGCAATACACAGGGTAATTTGACTGTGTGTGTGTGTGTGTGTGTGTGTAGTGTATACTGCTGGGCAATGCATGCAAGTTAATTTGACTGTGTGTGTGTGTGTGTGTGTGTGTGTGTGTGTGTGTGTGTGTGTGCCCACACCCCTGTGACAACCCACTGTGTGGATGTGGCATTGTTAGTCTAATTACCGCATCTTCAGGGACCGTTCAGTTTAACTTATTTACTTTGTTGCTGTCACAAGTGCTGCGGCAATGGAAATCCTCACTTGCCTCCACTATGTGGGTAAGTTTCCCAGCACAGTGTGTTCAGAGATAGAAGCGGCTGGTTAGAAGGTGTCTGCGTTTAAACTTTTGGTAGATCCTGGCAGGAAGAGAAAGAGTGGGGTGGACAAGGTAATGGGGGGAGGGGGAGTCTATGGTCTGTAAAGAGTCCACTTGGCTGATCACTGCGCTCTGCCAGTGATAAAGTCAGACCCAGTTCCTTCTTGCTCCTCTCTTCTCATTTCCCCCTTACCTTTTGACTTTTCTCCCCTTACACCTTCCTTCCTTCCCCTCTCCCGCCCTTCCTCCTTCCCCCCCTCCTCCCTTCCTCCTTCCCTCCCCTCCTCCCTTCCTCCCTTCCTTTCTTTCTTTTCCTTCCTCTTTACTGAGGTAAGCTCTTGCTATATAGCTCAGTTCACAAGTACTAGACCAGGCAGGTCCCAAACTCATGTCAATCCACCTGCCTCAGACTCTCAGGTGTCCGTATAACGGATGGGTGCCACCATGCCTGTCTGAGTAAGTTCTTTATAGTGTGCAGATTCAGAGTTCTATGATGAGAGCAGCGTAGCTGTAGTGACCAGGAGGCGGATCTAGAGTTACCTGAATCCCGTTCTTCCAGGTGACCTCTTGAAATTTTGTATCTTAACTAATTTTGACTGGTAAGTGTGCCCCCCCTTTCTCCTCGGATGCTGCGGGCCACCAGCCTGAGAGGACAAAGGGAGCAGAGGCAGGGAGCAGGGTTTGGATGGCTGAGTGTGGTGGAATGAGCTCCCTAGACCATGGCAACAAAAGGAGTCTATTTCATTGTTTCAGAAATAGTGTTTATAAAGGCTTTTCTGGGGGTCTGGGTGGAAAGGGCCGATAGGTCTTAGCATCCGTTGAGTGGGGAGGGCTAATTGGTGATGACACAGCACCGAATTATCACGCAGGTGGGAAAGCAGAGCAGGCTGTGTACGCTGAGCTATACAGCCTTGCAGAGAGCCTTGTACAGGCCACTTTCAGCCAAGGGCAGACAAGACCAGCCCCCTGTGTTCAGGGACACTCTGCATACAAAGACAGTAGAGACAGGGAAGCCCCTTTGAGAGAGGGAGTCCCCCATTTTATGCAGAGCTCAGAAAGCCATCTGGTCATGGGGGGCTGCTAACTTAGTAACAAGTTCTCCAACAGAGAAGGCAAGTTTTAGTGATGTATAACTTATTTTACTGAGTTTAAATATGATTTTGGAATTGGAATGTATAATTTACTCTAAAGCTAAAGATTGAGCCAAAAACATGATTGTTCCTAGGAATAGTTTTGTGATATAGAGGAGGGAGGTGTAAGTGTTCAGCCCTGCCAAATACATGTCCACTAAGTTTTGTCCAGTGACATTTATCAAGAACAACACATCTTTTGTTTTTGTTGTTTTTCTCTACTGGGGACTGAACCCAGGGCCTTATGGTAGGCAGAGGTTATATTACTGAGCCCCATCCCCTGCCAACAACAACAAAAAAAACAAGAGAGAAAGAAACAAAAGTAAAGAAATGTTTGGAGTTTGGTATTAAAGATCAGCCCTGGAATAAGGAAGAAACCACTCCTACACTGACGACTGTCATTTTATACAGCCGTTGTTATTTTGTATCTTAGTTCCATTAAGGTTACAGGGGTGGGCAGGCTTGACCCAAGGGAGCACAAGAACCAGCGTGGTCAGAGAGACAGATGTTGGGCCTCAGCTAACTGGCAGTGTGCAGACCCCAGCAGCCTACTTCACTAGCCTGTCATCTTGGGCGAGGCCCATTCCTTCTCTTCATCTTATTTATTGTCCCCTCTATCAACTGAGGGGACAGTGGAGCTGACAGCAGAGTACAGTTGCCATCAAATGAGGCAATCTTTGTAAAGCGCTTAAGCCAGCATCTAGCAAATGCTGATGTTTATAATGCCTTGCCAAAGGTTGAGCATTCAGTTTGGTGTGGGGGATAGCATCCTCTCGGATGACTCAGAAGTCATGGAGGCTACACATTATCATCCATGCTTTGTGCCTCCAGTTCTGTGACTCACCTAAGGTTGTGTTATTAATCAGCAAGGGGGATGAGGATCTAACCGGGCCCTCAGCCTCTGCACCTGGGTCCTTCACAGAGCAGTGATGTTAGACTTTCTCACTAACCAAAATCGCTGCTCTCTTCTCAGGGCTGAAAGGCCCGCAAGAGTTAAGGAGTTATCCTAATTCTAAAGGACTTAGGGTAACCATTACCTGAAAGAGAAATGATCCATCTGAAAAGCACGTCAACGAGAAAGGGAATAGCTGTCTGGAGAAATAATTTTATGTTAGAATTGGGAGCTACTTTTTGAGCTAAAAAAAGGTCACTTTGTGTAGTGGAATCTTTCCCCTGGAGAGATGCGGGGGTTGGGGTGTAGATTAATTTAGGATGAATAATTTGGAGGTGCTAGCTAGCTTTATGAGCTTCGTGCTTAAGTATGAGAGAAAAGACGGAGTGCATTTGAAACACGCCTGGCGGATGGAAAATGTGCTGACTCAGCAGGTTCCATTCTGGGCGTGGAAGTGGGTCGCTGGCAGCTGAACTGCTTTCTGTAACTCTTGGCTTCCTTGTGGGGGAAATGAGTGGGTTGACGCCGATGACCTTTTGGTCCTTTCAGCACACTGAGTTTCTTTCCGTAGTGGGGGACTTGTTACCCTGCAGACTGGGGGTTGTTCAGTACGAGGGAGTACCAGTAATCAGGGGAATTTCCTAAAACATGGGCACACCATATATGTGAAACAAATATTAACAATACATTTAATCAAGAAAAGAGTTAATGGCCTCTCATCTCTGTGAAGAACTTTTAAGAGTCTTTAAGAAACGATGGCCATCTTGTTTGGTTGGGAAAAGCTAAAGACTTAGAAATTTTAAAAGGAGCCAGGATGCTGTCGGCCCACACACTTCACTGAGACGAAAAGCAGATTGGACTTAAATCACAAGGTTTTTCTTCAGGATCTTTACCCAGGCAGTGGGTTCCACCTGGAGGCCACATGCTCTGAGCTCCTGTGCGTCTGTCTCAGTCACTTGTCCCCTGATGTCCCAACAACATTCCTTAAACACTTTAAGAAGTCATTACAGGAGCTTGGCAGTGCTACACAGGCCTGTAATTATAGTACTCGGGAAGCTGGGACAGGAGGATTGTGGGTTTAAGGCACTTTATTATTATTTGTGAGCCTTATAATGAAAGACTCAACTGTTTAAAATCTTACAACTTTATTTTTTATTTAATATACAACAATTTTAAAATTTATTTGTTGGGAACAGGAAGTCACTGCACATGCTAGGGTGTGTGTATACATCTTATAGGAGGACATCTTATAGGAGTTGGTTCTCACTTCCTCTGGACATGTGGATTCCAGGAATCAAACGCAGGTTGTCAGTCTTGGCGACAGATGTTTTTACCCACTAAGCCACCTCACTAGTCCTGTTTAAAAAAATGTTTAATTTGAAACATTTGAAACAAGCACAAAAACAGAAAGGGAATTTAATATTCTTCCATATAACCAGCACTCAACTTCAATAGTTTTTCCGTTTAAAGATTTTTATTTATATTATGTGTAGTGGTGTTTGGCCTATATGTATGTGTCAATGTCTGTGCTGAGGGTCCATTCCTCTGGAGCTGGAGACAGTTGTGAGCTGCCATGTGGGTGCTGAGAATTGAACCTGGGTCCTCTGCAAGAGTCAACAGAGTTCTTAAGCACTGAGCCATCTCTACAGCCCATTTCCCAAACTTACTTCCTCCCCTTTCCTCACTTGTTGTCACTGTTCTAGAGAGATAGAAGCTTTTGTGTTTATTTTCCCTGCAAATGCATTTCTGTTAGATAAGGATATGTACATGTGCCTGCACATGCATGAACATGTGTGTGCGTCTGAACTGAGCATCCCTTGTCTAAATTGCTTGGGACAAAAATATTTTAAATATCAAATAGTTTAGATTGGAATATTTGCATATGTATGACAATAGATAATGTAATAGGGCCCAAGTTTAAATATGAAAGTCATTCACATTATTATTTCACATATAATCCATATTCCTAACAGAAATTAATAATAGACAGTCTTTTAAATAAAATTTGTGCAGGAAACAAATTGCCCTGGTGTGAAATCTTCAACCTAAGATTAAGTTGATACAAAGTTTCAGATTCGGGGCCATCCTGATGGCTCGGCTGGGGTAAAGCGCTAGCTGCTCAGCCCGATGACCTGAGTTCAGTCGCTAGAACCCACAAGATGGAAGGAGAGACTCAACTCGGGCACGTTTTCCTCTGACCTCCATACACTCTGCTTCCCCACAGGTAAATACATGTAAGGAGCTGAGTACAGCCTCAAACTTAGCAGCATTTCTGATTTTGTATTTTCACCTTGGCCATGCCCTACCCTTGTAAGATGAAAATACCAAGATTGTCACCTGACAAAGCTAGCAATGGTCCCTTAATGCCACTTAATACACAGGTGGATCCCAATCCCTTTGAATATCTAAAAAACCAAGCAAACAAACAGAACTCTGTAAGCAGGAAGGACAAGGGAGGCTCGGTGGACGGCATTGGTGATAGTCTATGACTGGAGACGTTGCTCACCTTCCTGTGCCTTCCTCCAAAAGGAGAAAGTAAGACTGATAGTTAAAAAAGGAACCAAAAATTAGAGCAATTTGCTTCCAGGAGACTTAAGCAAATCTAGCTGTCTAAAGCTAGATTGTTTTAAAAGCAAAGACATTGGTATACCTCTCATAAATTCATTTTTGGGGGTTTGTGGGGAGATTAAATCTAGAGACACACATGCTAGGTGAGGGACCTGCTACCATGCTGTATCCTCAGCCCAGAAACTTTGTTTCTTTCAAGGGTTCAGCTCAGCCTTTCCTTTCAACGCCCAAACTGAAGAAACAATGACATCTACAAAACACTTTTTAGAAGGGCACAGGTTGGTGATTGGGGAGGTAGCTCAGCAGTAGATGTTTGCCTCACAGGGCGAGACCCTGGGGTTTGATCCTCAGCGCTACACACACACACACACACACACACACACACACGCACACACACACACACGCACACATTGCACAAGTAAAGCTGCCTATGTGTATCATTACATACACATAAATAAGATGAAGGAAGGACACTAGCCTACAACAGAGGGACCCAGGAACATCCCACCTTGGCACTTAGAACATGGGGAGCTACATGGTGCAGCATAGATAACCGAGCCTGCCCTCGGCTGTAGAGAACTCTACAGGGGGTCCTCCCCGTCTGTCGCCTGCCTTGCAGAAGATTCTCAAGGGAGAAACCATAGCTAATAGTTAGCGTTCCAGTGGTTTCTCCTGCTTCAATGTAAATTCCTGCATAAACCAGGACTGGACGGTTACCCAGCAAATGAGGAGATTACATATAATATTCATTGCTCATTAATTTCCTTTCCTTCCACACCTTTGGAATCATTACTATCTTGAAGTGTACTTTTGACATTTCATTTTAACACCTTCTACACTGTTTTTTATTTTTTAGGATTTATTTTTTTTTTGTTCTTCTTTTTGTTTTTGTTTTTTGAGACAGGGTTTCTTTGTATGTAGCATACATCCATCCTGGATGGAATTCATTCTGTAGACCAGGCTGACCTTGAACTCAGAGATCCGCCTGCCACTGTTCCCTCAGTGTGGGCACTAAAGGTGTGTGCCACCGATGCCCAGCTTCTACACTGTTTGCCCAGCAGTTCTCAATTCCTAGCTAAAGCCTGTTATTTCAAACAGCACAGAAAAGAGTACGTTCCCAGTTAGAAATTGAATGTCAAAGTTCCTGCAAAGATCCTTGCTGCCGTGTGTCTTCCCCCATATTGGGTAAAGGATAACTTCACCCCTGTAATTTCTCCAGCTCATCGGTGGGGACCAGACTTAAGTGCCCACCTCTTCCTGGGCCTGGCTTGGTCTGGCGATGGTACAAGAACTCATAACTCAGAGACTTGGAGGCTTTGGATGCAGTCATGTGGGAAGCCTTGGGTTTGGAAGGTGATGCTCTTTTCAGTGTAGCTCTGATGAGGTTAACTACACCTTGGGCTTAGGAATGTAAAGCTTGCTTAGAACCTTGGTTCTGGAGAATACAGTTGCAACGGGTATCTTGTCAAGGGAAGTCCTGAGCAGGATCTGTTTGGAACAGAGTCAATCTGTGTCTAGAAAATGAACTGACAACTGTATGGTCCTTTCTATTGTGAAAGGGAATTTCCTGACTGTAGCTATTAGGAGGATGGTAAGGTGGACCATTCAAGTAGGATGGAGAATTAGTGACATTAAACACTATAAAGTGTAATTTAAGGTAGAGACTTTGCTGGGCAGTGGTGGCCCATGCCTTTGGCCCCATAACTTGAGAGGCAGAGTCAGGTGCATCTCTGAGTTCGAGGCCAGCCTGGTCTACAGAGGGAGTTCCAGGACAGCCAGGGATACATGTTTCAAAAAAGCCAAAAAGCAACCAAACAACAACAAAAACAGGAAATAAAAGAGAAGAAATAAAGCAAGATAAAGACATTATTTACATTTTTCGTCATTTTTTCCCATGCACAAGGTGCATCCTGTCCATGTACACCCTGCCAAGTCTCTGCCACCTCTGTCTACCCCAGCTCCTCACACATCACTCTCCTGTTCCTGCCTATTTGTTGTGTTGTGTGTCACTGAGTTTTACCAGGACTCTGTGTGACCATGAATCTGGAGCTGTCTACTGAAGCTGCAGGCTTAGCAGTGGGCACACAACTGACGAAGCAACTCTGTCCTCTCAGAGGCAGTCAACAGCCAATAGATAAGCCATAAAGGTTAGGGTCCTGTGGAGCCTCCTATGTCCATGTTGGCAGAGAGGCCTGAACTGCTGAACTGTTGTGGTCTCATCATTTGGGGATGTTGGGGGTGGGGACAAGGTTTTCCTCTGTAGCCCATGCTAGCCTGGAATCCACAGCAATTCTCCTGCCTCAGCCTCACGGTGTCAGGATTAGAAGCTCAAGCTGCTGTACCTAGAGGGTCAGTGTTGGTGAAAAATTATCTCCACTAATGCCAGGTACTCCAAACCCTTCATAGTCACGACTCGACATTTGTTTTAATCGTGATGCATTCTGAAGGGGCTTTGCTTTCCAGGGCAGATAGGAAGAGGTCTCCATGTCGGAGTGTTGTAAGTGCAGCAGGATCTGGCTGCCACATTTCATCTAAAGCTGGTCCTCATGAGCTCCCTGTGAGGAAGGGATCTGGTTCCATTGCATGAATGGGGCTAACCGTTTGAGCTGTGTGCTGACAGAGGGAATTATGGGGGAAAGCAGGGTGACTGAGATAGCGTGTAGGAGTGAGTGGCAGTGGGAGATGCAGGGAGGGGGTCAAGGAAAAGGGGTAGAACTTTGAGTGAGGGAGGGGCAGGTTTTCGGCCACCGGAGAATCACTGAGTTTGTCTATGGAAGGGTCCTAGTGAGAAACAGTGTCTGTGCCAGGTGAGATTGGTGTGGTAAATGTTAGTCCTCAGAGGAATGGGACGAAGATACCTCGTGCCCTAAGTCCCCTCTCTGCCTCTCCTCGTTCCTTCGTCAGAGCAGACCCAAGGACCAGCACTTGGCTTTGTCACCTGGAGCTCTTTATTGTGACTAAGTGTCTGCGCGGTGGAGGACTGAGAAGGTGCCCCTTTCCACAGAGGAGAGCAGAGGGAAACCGAGCTATGGGACTGAAGACCCTGAGAGGCAGCTTCACTGCCTAACACTGAGGGTGCTCCTTAAAACACTGTCAGTGGACACCTGAAGTGACTCATCCCAGCGAGAGCCCGACAGAGGACACCCGGCCGGTTAGCCACATGACACACTGCTCAAAACTCACTTTTGTTTTTCACCCACAAACCATAGAAGGGATAATGTCCTTCTCTAGGAGAAAGTTCACTGAAATCCATCAGCCTACATGCTGTGTGAGCCTCAGTGACTCTCCTGAGGGTGCATGTGACACACACTGAAGACTGAAGACCATGCCCAATAGGGAGAGGCTGTAGCGTGGACTGCTGTGTTCTCTACCCCTTCCCCACCCCCCCATGCCATATAATGGCCGCCTCCTGAAGGCCTGGCCTGTCCCTTCACCTCACAGAATAGTGCAGGGATTGCTTCCTGTGCTACCAGGTCAGGCAATAAAAGTTTTCCCCTGGCTTCAGTCTTCGTGGGGCCACCAGAAAAGCTTGTCACGTCTCACTGTTTACAGCTTGGGGAATGGAAGCCCTGAGAACTCCCTGCTGTGTCATTCAGTGACCGTGGGAAGGCCACTGCACTCAGCAATAGAGCCTTTTTCTCCGGACTGGCATTTCTTTTTTATCTCTATGGGGGCACATCTCAGCACTTCTTCCTTCCTGTCCTATTTTATTTTTATGCTATAAGAAAAAATTTAAGTCCTGTTTTTTTTTAAATCTCATTTCTGTGAAATCTCCGTGGCAATGTTTGAAGTTCCTCTCTCTCTCTCTCTCTCTCTCTCTCTCTCTCTCTCTCTCTCTCTCTCCTCCCTCCCCCTCCCTCCTCCCTCCCTCCCTCCCTCCCTCCTCTGAAACAAGAGTTTCTTTGCATAACCCTGGCTGTCCTGGAACTCAATCTGTAGACCAGGCTGGTCTTGAATTCGGAGATCTGCTGCCTCTGCCTCCTGAGGGCTGGGATTAAAGGTGTGAGCTTCCAACACCGAGCTTCTTTTTCTCCCATTCTTAACACACCATCTCAGGCACATCCTTTTACAGATATTCACTCAGGAACCCTGGCATAAATCCATTAGAAATAACCCACAAGTCTGACGCATGCACCTTCTTACTAATCCTGGCAGGAAAAATGAAAGAATGCTGTGTCGGCTGTAAACAAAGTCACAAAATCATGTTTAGGCTGTCTATAGGTCTAAGTCTTAGGTCTAACTAAAATATTATGGAGCTCTTCTGTCAAAGATCTGGTGACAAGAGGGTGTCCAGGCCATCATGTGTGAGAGCATCCCACGTGTGTGGCATTGCAGCCACTATGCCAGGGACATTCAAGGTTGGGACATCTTTAGTGTGAAAATAGAATACCATGGGTCCCCATACAACTCATTTTTAGAGGAAACCAAGATTCGGACATGTTAAGTAACTTGGCCAAGGTCACATAGCTTATGTGTTAAGAAAGACAGAATTCATAAGAACCATGTGTTATTTATTTAAGTCATTTGCAAAGGCCATCATGGTCTAACAAAACAGAAACTGCAGGTTGACAAGGATATAAAAAGTCTTTGGAGGGATCCCTGGGATTAAGAAGGGTGGTTTAACCTTTGCCCTTTACAGGAATCTGCCTTGGGTGCGCTTTGTGTTCGATAAAGCTTGACAGTTGCTGTCAGGGGAGGTGAATAAAGCCAATTACACTAACAACCTTTAAACACTTTTGACTGGAGTGGGGCTGTCCTTGAGAGAATGTACTCATCGGACGGTACACTGTGTGCAAGTCTGAGCTCTTTGCTTGGCGTTTTCCAACCCACAGACAATCGACACTCTCTTTTCTCCTTCATAAAATTCAGGACCTGCTGTCTTTGTGTGGTCCTGTGTCAAAACCGGTGTTGAATCTAATGGTTTTCAAACAAGTTGTTTTGTTTAACTAGGGGCCTGCTCTGCAGATGACTGTCCCAAATTGTTGAAGAAAGAAATAATAACATCTCCACATCTTTACATGCCTCGAAGGCTTACACACTTGCAAACCGAGTAGTAGAGTTTAAGCAACATGTCAGTGTCTACACACAGCAGCCTGGGGAACGGAGCCTGCTTTCAGCTGTGGAAAAACTCCACAGAGCGTCTTCCCCATCTGTAGCCAATCTTAGTAAAGAATCTCAAGGGAGAAACCACCGCAGTTGTTAGCGGGATTTCTCTTGCTTCAATGCCAATTCCTGCGTAAACCCAGGACTGGATATAAGTGTAGGAACTTATATATGGCATTTGTCGCTCATTAATTTTTCTTCTTTGCAGTTCCCAAAGTGACTGAGATCTACTAGAACCCTGAGGCCACAAACACGCGGCTGCCTTTGCCTGGGTTCTTTCCTGCTTCTTGGCCAGTCGACAGCTGTTCACGAGTGTTATTCGCACACCAGGTGGGCATCCGAGGCCTTGCCCTGTGGCAGTCAGAGCAGTCCCTTGGGTTACTACCAGGCTGCTCTCTTTTTTGGCCTTCTCTCCGCCCCTCACCTCTCCTCTTCTCCCTGTGGTCTCTTGCTATGTAGCCTGAGCTGGCCTCTAACTCAGGATCCTCCCACCTCAGCCTCCTGGGTCCTGGGATTAGAGCTGGGTACTGCTATACGCTCCACTCAAGGGCTGATTTTTAAGTATAAACTCTCCTCCTGCCTTTGGCCAGGAGAAGTTATGAATGCTAAGTGTTAGGTGATGGGTTCAACTTATATTGCCAAGGGGAGGGATAGGACTAGACAAGGGTTGAATGGCTACCCTGAGATAGGACTCCCAGTTTTAATTAGTTTGTTAACAAGGATGCTCTTGTCATCAGAAAGGAGAGCCTCAGTTTACCCCTTCTCTTTCTGTTCCAGTTGGCAACCACACGTCAGAGGTTTTCCACTGCTTCTCACCTGGCCAGACTGGAGACGTAATATCTGTAACCGACGTCTGAGATTCTACGAACATAAGCCCCAGTTGCTGTCTCCTCACTCTATGGAACCTGTTATAGAAACCCATTGAGGGTTCTTCCCCTTGAGATCCTAGACTCTTAGATACAGCTTCAGACGGGGAAGATGCTGAGCTCTATCAAGTGTGTGCTGGTCGGCGACAGTGCTGTGGGGAAAACCTCACTGTTGGTGCGCTTCACCTCTGAGACCTTCCCCGAGGCCTACAAACCCACGGTGTATGAGAACACGGGTGTAGACGTCTTCATGGATGGCATCCAGATCAGCCTGGGTCTCTGGGACACTGCGGGCAATGATGCCTTCAGAAGCATCCGCCCCCTGTCCTACCAGCAGGCAGACGTGGTACTAATGTGTTACTCTGTGGCCAACCATAGCTCGTTCCTGAACTTGAAGAACAAATGGATTAGTGAGATCAGGAGCAACCTACCCTGTACCCCGGTGCTGGTGGTGGCCACACAGACTGACCAGAGAGAGACGGGACCTCACAGGGCTTCCTGCATCAATGCCATAGAAGGGAAGAGACTTGCCCAGGATGTGCGAGCCAAGGGCTACCTGGAGTGCTCAGCCCTTAGCAACCGGGGAGTCCAGCAGGTATTTGAATGTGCTGTCCGCACAGCTGTCAACCAGGCCAGGAGACGAAATAGAAGGAAGCTGTTTTCCATCAACGAATGCAAGATCTTCTAACCCCGAGGTCCTGTACCCAACATTCATGAACATACCTCAAAGACTCATGGGAGAGGGGAAGGGGGCAAGCCAAGAGGACCGATGCTCCGTCTTGGCACATCCGAACAATCTTTCAGTTATGGGGAAGTCTGCCACTGATGCTTCCACAAACTGTACTCTGCAGATGAACTCTGCCAACACAACCTGAGAGATTCCTTGGGGAGCCATGTGAGAAGTCCGACTTCAATGAGAGATTAAAACGACCATCCTCATTTAGACAATGAAGCGCATTTCCCAAGTATGCTGTATTTAAACCCACATCTTATTTAAATAATGACCAAATATAGAGCTCTTGTTTTCCTGTGTGGGAAGTCCTTTCTTTGAGAAGGGAAACAGTTAGAGGAGGAAAGTGACCGTGTGGGGTTCAACCGTATGTCTGTGGCATTGTTATCTACTTGTGTGCTGTGTTTTTCTAGACAATCAGACTTTCCAATGACCATAAGCCGATAGCTGTAATTCATCTTCCATTTCCCTATTATTCGTAGTTTGTATAAGACACAGCTCTGGGGGTTGGAGATTTAGCTCAGCGGTAGAGCACTTGCCTAGCAAATGCAAGGCCCTGGGTTCGGGTCCCCAGCTCCGAAAAAAAAAAAAAAAAAAAAAAAAAAAAAAAAAAAAGAGCTCCGGACCAGAAGGTATTTTAACACTGCCAATGGTTTTTTCTGTAATTACAAAAGGACGTGTCTTGTTTCCGACGTCACCGGTCACTCAGGGAACTCCAGTTGTCACTCATTAAGACAGAGATGGAAGGAAAACAAGTCTTCCATCCAGAGAGTCACACTGTGCAAAGTAACACCGCAGAGCTTGGGACAGCTGCAAGGGGGAGACCTTCTCCTTGCCTGCATCTCCCGACCGTGTACTTCCTGATCGGTTACAGGTCTGGGGAGAGGCAGGCATGTTATGAATAATAGTTAATTGGCTGGCACAGCCCTATCGTTTATTAATTTTAATAATATGTATAATTTAATAATTGCTGAATCAAAGCAGTCAGAAAGGCACCCATATACGTGGGCCCATGTATGCGTGAGGGAAAGGACGGGATTTATGGCTTTTCCTGTCACATGGATACTCACGTGTGAGAAACATTACAGATCTCAGGTGCAGAGAATGAGAAGCCTGCAGCCATTACTCAGATAATAAAGAGGTGTTGGGAAATACTAACTCAACAGGGAGATGTGCATAAATGCAGTCCTCCTTCCTAATTGTTTGAGATGGTGCCGCTCACCTCCTCTGCACCCTGATGTATCATTTATAGTTCCAATCTCATAACTCGGAACCACTTGAAGCACCTTTCTTGGAGCCATGAAGGGCGAGGACCGTGCAGGAGCAGCCCTGAGGATTATGCTGACATAAGCAAATCGCCTGTCACATGGATTCTCTGGCTGGCTGTGCGGTTACACGCTGTGATATACAGAACACCGCTCCACCCCCTGACCCCATGCTGCTTGCTGTCTCCCAGGGCTAAGAGGTTTGCTTTCAGCTGACCTCTCAGCCTTCTGGTTCTGTGACTTGGTCTTGCTGTTGGGCCAACTACGTCCCTTGACTTGAGAGCTCTTGCCTTCAGCTCTTGGCAGTGGGCATCCTGGAGGTTGGGGTGCCGAAGGCCTGAGCAGGCAGGGGAGGGGACAGGGGCATGTGTCCTCCAGGTCCCTCTGATTCTCTCTCTCCTCATTCTCCATCATACAAAGGATTTTATGTTTGTTTTTCTTTTGGAGTGTGTGTGTGTGTGTGTGTGTGTGTGTGTGTGTGTGTGTGTGTGTATACATTGTTGTTGTGAATTGAAACTTTTTTTTTCCTCACACTGTCACCCAGGATGGCCTCAGACTTGCAGTGATGCTCCTGTCTCAGCCTCTCCAGTGCTGTGACTACAGGTGTGAGCTACTATACTTGGCTTTCAAAAGGTCTTTAATAACAAACACAGCTTCAAGATTAACCTGTGGAATATTTTAAAACACGCTGGAGAAACAAACTGCCCCCCACTCAGTTGGCTGTCCCTCAATGCTTTCCTTTCTCCTTATTGAAGGGAGGAAGGGTTGGGAGCATCTAAGAGCGGGAAGGACCCATGGAGGAAGAGGAAGGTTCATGGTGGAAACAGGAGGGGAGGCCAGCAAGGCTGCTTATGGGCCTGAGTGAGGTTTGCCTGTTGACAGGAGCCAAGTACAAAGCTCTTTTGAGGAAGGAAGCCTCACACTGAGGGCAGGAACTCACATGTGAAGCTTCCTCCATGTGCACCTGGTGGAAACTGAACCAGGCAGGGCCTTTCTACTCTGTGTCCCCGAGGCTGTGCTGCCTCATAATTAGCTCCCAGAGCCCAGTGCAGAGAAGAAGCCATTGTTAAATGAAGTTGTGTGAGAGAAAGCAAGAGATTGGGCCTCAAAGCAGTTCTGAGAAGGAGGTAGACGTGAGCAGGCCTGCCGGAGGAGGAGGTAAGTATTGAAGACTGGACTCTGTGGAGGAAAACATTACACACCTATGTGAAGGCATATGAGTCTTCCCCATCAGAGTGTGTGTGTGTGTGTGTGTGTGTGTGTGTGTGTGTGTGTGTGTGTGTGTGTGTTTGATCTATTCTCATAAGAGCCCTCGAGCCATCTGGGAAGGCTCCACCTTTCTGACCACAGTATCTCTTAATCCTATCACTGTGATCAGGCCTCAGAGGAGCAGTTTGAGGGGGAAGGGACCCACATTCCCTCACGCCAATGCTCTTCTGCTTACTTTATACATCCTAGCTAAATGGGGCAACAGGATAGTCTGGCCCGATACCACGGGGTTACATGACAGGACGACAAAAAACATCCGATGGTTAAGTATGTAGAGCACTTTGGATACCTGGGCACCATGTTACGCTCTTGTATGTCATCATCACAACTCGTGGTGTGTAAGTGGCTCACAGGAGCACCTTGAGCCTCAGGATGTTAATGGGACTGACCTGAGACACACAGTGGGTGAGCATCAGAACTGAAGTCTGGAGCAGGTCTGCCTGGCTCCAAAGCGCTACTCAAACCACCATGCCCCACTTCCTCCGAGCAGTTAGCTGAATGGCTTCCCCACATCCGATCTCCTGTAGCTGCAGGCCGCACCCCCCACTAGTCAAAGGCTTGTAGTTAAAAGATGGTGACGATGGTGGTGGTGATAATGGTGGTGTTACAGGCACACATCACCACACCCGACTTTAAAGATTATATTTATTTATTTATTTATTTATTTATTTATTTATTTATTTATTTATTTATTGCATTACTGGTTATCAAAACCAAGGCCTCTTGAATACCAGGCAAGCACTCCACACTGAGCTATCCCCCCAGCCCTAAAAGATTGTTTTAAATAGGATATCCCAGGTCTAATCTCCATCTTCCCTTTTGTGGTAATTTCTGGTAATGAGGCTATGCTCCAGTAACTCCCTGTATCCCCTATTGCAAAGATTCCTATTTCTACCCTGGGATTCTCAGCGTAATTTCCTAGACTGCTTGCGTGACGTGGCAGTCACGAATCCAACGTGACATCAAGCTCTCATCAGCTCGGACAAAGTTCTGATTTCTCATCTTCCTGTCTTACTCTTCAGGTCTCATACATTCCCCGAATGAGCAGCAGGGGAGAGGAGAGCCTGGCTCGGCCCCTTTGAGGATTGGAGACCCAGGAAGGGCGATTACAAACCATGAGAGGTGGCAGGAGCCTTCCAGTTTGGCAGATCTGTGGTGTTGTAAAGTGATGGGGGTGTGGTGGGGGGCGACCTCTGTGAGGGTCGATCCTCCAGGTTAGAAGGCAGTCCTTAAAGGCTGATTGGGAAGGGGAGGACAGACCTCTGTGAGTGTTGTCCTCAGGGTTAGAAGGCAGTCCTTTGGGGCTGATTGACTGGGAAGGGGAGGACAGACCTCTGTGAGTGTTGTCCTCAGGGTTAGAAGGCAGTCCTTTGGGGTTGAGTGACCTCAGCATAACCCTGGCAGACATTACCAGTCCTCAGACGCTGTCTCTTTTGATGAGGCAAAGAAGTACAATCCCCAGGCAAGGTGTCCAGCAGCTTCTCACAAGATAAAACAAGGCGTGAGAGCCACCTGTGCTGGGAGCGCATGAAGGCCCGTGACAAGACCTAACGTCTGAATTAGTCCTGAGGATTCAAAAAGTTACACTGACATAAAACTTAGTGCCACCTAAAACGCCATGGAGAAGGAAAGAGTAAGAAGTTAGGCTGTGAAACACTTTGGAGCCAGGAAATCTGAGTTGAATGTCTTCCATCCTGAATTTCCTTTTCTTTAAACTTAGGTACTGTGTTTAACATTCTAGCGGAGGATTTAATAATGATCATGGGAGGACTTCACGTCTGTAAAGTTTCGCTCAGACGGCCACGTTATCGTCTGTCGGCTGGGTCCCTGTGATGAAACATACACTGAATCTCTAATCAGATCAGAAATTTTCTGGAAGTTTCATCATGTGAGCAACATGACAGGAAACCCACAAAGAAGCAGATTCTGCTTATAATATTGTCAACTAGAGCAAGATAGACAAAATGACACAGAGACTAAAAAATAGCAACAAACTCCAGATAAATGCCTACGGTAGCCAGGCCTGTGTCAGCACTTTACAGATACTTCAGAACACACACACACACACACACACACACACACACACACACACACACACACACACACACACTGGAATGGGGTGGGAGAACTTTTTTGCTGAGGCCCAGACATACAGAGTGATGTTTCTTTTTACTGTTACTTTTCAAATGTCCCAGTTGACCATCTAATTTCCATACACATAAACTTTGCCTGCTGAGTTATATGATCAGTAATGTCCACTTGCCATTATGGTTGCTAGCTTAGACAACATGGCTGATCCCTGTCACATACTGTAGGGCATGCTGTCAGTCAGTGCTTAGCAGTCTTCCCGAATGTCCTC